>NC_089240.1:79117267-79717267 GCF_963924675.1 Phocoena phocoena | reverse complement strand
ATCATTTTGTATAAAGTCATCTTTTTAATTAGGAGATCCAAAATCAGCAATTGCCGTAACCAATCAATCACTACAATAGCTGTGTTTTCTTTGCCTTGAGAAAACACTATAGATGGTACATTCCTTAAAGTCTGCTGGGACATCCGGTGTTTATTGCAGCATTATTCACAATAGATAAGGTATGGAAGCAACTCAAATGTCCCTCAAAAGGTGAATGGATAAAAATTATATGGTACATATACACAGTGGAATATTATTCAGCCCTGAGAAAGGAGGATATCCTTCCATTTGCAACAACATGGATGGGCCTTGAGCATATTGTTAGGTGAGATAAGATAGACAAAGACAGTTAATGTATGAAATCACTTATATATGGAATCTGAAAAAGTTAAACCTGTAAAAAACAGAGAGTAAAATGGTAGCTACCAGAGGATAGGGGGATGGAGATAAGTGTGATGGTGTTTAAGGGTAAAATTTGTGACAAGTAGTAAATAAGCCATGGAGATCTTATGCACAGTATAATGAATATAGACAATAATATACTATAGGGCTTCCCTGGTGGCGCAGTGGTTGAAGGTCTGCCTGCTGGTGCAGGGGACACGGGTTCGAGCCCTGGTCTGGGAGGATCCCACGTGCCGCGGAGCAACTGGGCCCGTGAGCCACAACTACTGAGTCTGCGCGTCTGGAGCCTGTGCCCCGCAACAAGAGAGGCCGCGATAGTGAAAGGCCCGTGCACAGCGATGAAGAGTGGCCCCTGCTTGCCGCAACTAGAGAAAAGCCCTCGCACGAAACGAAGACCCAACACAGCCATAAATAAATAAATTTTTAAAATTAAAAAAATAATAATATACTATAATTATGTAATGTGACAAATATTGCTACATTAACAATCATACTACAATATATAAATGTATCAAAGTAACATGGCACATCTTAAACTTACACAATGTTACATGCCAAACTTATTCGATTAAAAATAAAAGGGTCTTCCCTGGTGGCGCAGTGGTTGAGAGTCCGCCTGCCGATGCAGGGGACACGGGTTCGTGCCCCAGTTCGGGAAGATTCCACATGCCATGGAGTGGCTGGGCCTGTGAGCCATGGCCACTGCGCCTGCGCGTCTGGAACCTGTGCTCTGCGGCGGGAGAGGGCACAACAGTGAGAGGCCCGCGTACAACAAAAAGAATAAATAAATAAATAAAAGATGCCTCATATGTGCATTACGTTCCTGTAACATGGCTTCTATGTACTCCTGAAAATTTTTTCTCCAATATACTCCATATACTGAGAATTCTTGGAAAGTTCCACGTTTGGGTCATAGATCTTAGTTCACTTCAGAGGTACACAGCAAATCTGTCAGTGCTTTATAAAGAAAGCTGTTCATTGTTCTTAGGTGCACATGGTTTTCCTTCTTGTTTTGTTTTGTTTGTTTGTTTTTGAGGCATTCTTCATTAGGAATTCCAACTTGGGTGGTTTGTAAGTAAAGTGAGATCCCAAGGAAGGATATTCATATCAATTTTCCTTCCTGAGGCAAGTTTCTTCAGCAAGTTCTTGTTGCTACGGGATACAGAGAAGCCCAGTGTTGCAACCTTTCAGCAGTGCCCAGAGCCCTGCTCAGGGCCCCCTAGCACTGTGGATAGTTGCCCACATAACTACCTAAATGCCGCCTCCTCACTGCCATCTACATGCCACTTGGTCTAGGGCCAGGATGCTGGAGGCACTTGTAAGAGTGTGGAGCAGTGTGTGGGCAGGATGCACACAGGACATGGAGTGGATGAAGCATAGGTAGAAGAATTATTTCTTGAGAATAAAGTCCTAGGAGTAGAATTACTAAGTGAATTTTAACATAATTATGGCCCTTGCTTCAAAGGTTTTGCCAATTAGTCAACATAAATAGTTGCTACATTAGTTTCATTTCATTCTTGTCAAAATCAGGCATTGTTATTACTTTTCTAGCTGTTGCTATTTTAGTTTTTGTAGTTCACTCAATGTAAATTTACTGAGCTTCTTTTGTATGCCAGGCACTATGCTAGGTTCTGGGAATAAAAATATGAATAAGACTATATGTCTACCCTGGAATAAGTTATGATTTACCAAAAATGACAGTTGTAAAAATAGATTTACAAAAATTACTGTTATGAGAGTATGAAAAAAGTACTATTTGACCACCACAGACAAAGCAATTAACCTTACTTATGGTAGGTAGGGAAGATTTCATAATAAGGAAACACTCTTTGATTTGGGTATTGAAGGTAGAATGATGCCAGCAAAGAAAGGAAACTTCTTTAACCATCATAGGGAATGCTAAATCAAAG
The DNA here is from genome assembly GCF_963924675.1 of Phocoena phocoena. Classification (NCBI taxonomy): domain Eukaryota; kingdom Metazoa; phylum Chordata; class Mammalia; order Artiodactyla; family Phocoenidae; genus Phocoena; species Phocoena phocoena. The sequence goes on along the minus strand of NC_089240.1, from coordinate 79,714,955 downwards.
GCATACAGTTACCAAAAATCGTGTAACAGGAGTACAGGGTGCATATGGGAGAGTAGCAGATTACTGAGACTGTAAAGATTGTTTGAAAACAGATTGTGAAGGCCTGTGATAAAGAGATTTACTTCAATCTTTGGAAAAGGGAGGAACCACAAAGTTTTTAATTTGGGTTACAAAGATGATATTATTTTATTAGAAATATGCAATGTCCTCTATATGAAAGATGAGCTGGAGTGGAAAAAGACTGGTTTAAGGAAGATTATGAGTGTTCCCAAATAAGTCAAAAATGAGGATTGAGAGAAAAGACCAGATTTGAAATATTGGTCATGTATAATCAAGAAGATTTTGTGATCAACTGGATTTCGGAGTGGAAGCAGATATTACCCGAGTTTCTGGCTTGGAAGCCTGAGTGAATAGGGATGCCATTAACTGAGAACAAGAATAGAATGGGCAGGAAGCTTATGATTCCAAATATGATGGAGTAGTTTGTAGCAGACTAATATTCCTGCTATGAAAAAATAGAAAACTGGATATAATACAAAACCATCTGTTTAAAAACATCGGAGAGCTGCTGAGCCAACTGAGGGGAAAAAAAGAACCTCAGAGAGGTAAGCATACATTCTGTGAGTCACTTTTTCCTCAGGGCATTTTTCAAATCTTACTGTAAAGAAAGAGGCTGAGAATCAGAACAGAGGGATATAGCTAAGAGGTAGAGAAGCTAAACAAAGTTTCAGACAATCTCACAGGGCTGGAGAGTGAAAAATTAGAGTTCAGGGATACCAAGTCAGCGAGAACTTGAGGGGCCCAGAATCCAGAGAGTAGTGTAAGAACAGAAAAGTGAGCCTGACATTCTAGAATTTCCCTTTGAGGTATTCATTAAATTCTTAACCTATGCAAGGTCAGAGGCTAAGAAACTAAACAGAAAACCTCTGAAAAGCAGAGTGAAGTTTTTGGTATTCTTAGAGAACTAAAGTGACAAAAAGTAATTCAGGACTTGCCAAGGAGGAAGGACCCTAGTAAACACTCCAGACTTTCACTTTGGACCCCTGGAGGACTATTCCCTGGGAATAGAAGTAAAATTGAGGTAGTCTAAACTTATAAAAACTGTCACCCCAATTTCAAGCTGGCTCAGTCCCTAAGTTGATTAACATGACTTGCCTCCATTTTATCTGCCTACCAGTATATAATGTGAATTTTCTCTGGAAAAATAAAACAGGATCCAGAGCCTCTGTAATTTTTATTTACAATATCTGGCATTTGACCAAAAATTACTAAGTATGCCAAGAAACAGAATGAAGAGAAAAAATAATAGAAACAGATTCATCCTCATTTTTGGAGTTATCAGACATGGACATGAAATAATGGTGGTGAATGTGTTTCAGAATATAGATGACAAGATGGAGACTTTTATCAGAGAGAAGGAATCATAAAAAAATAAAATGGTAATTATAGATCTGAAAAATGTAATAATTAAAGTAAATAACAAGATAAGTTTGATAGCAGATTAGATTCAGCAGAATATAGACTTAATGAAATAGAAGATAGTCATATGAAATATGCAGACTGAAACACAGAGAGCAAAAAAGATGAAATATAGAAATGAGCATATGAGATTTATTGGACATGGTGAAATGACTAATATACTTGCAGTTGGAATCTTAGAAAGGAAAGAGATAACAGGTCAGAAGTAATATTTGAAAAAATAATGGCTAAGAATTTTCTAAAATCAACAGAAGATATCAAGACACAAATTTAATAAGCTCTATAAGCCCCAAGCAGATGGATTAGAAAGAAAAACACACTTAGACATATACCATAGTGAAATTGCTAAAAATAAAAGCATCAAAATATCCAGGAAAAAATTATCTTCAAATGAGAAACCATAATACTGACAAGTGACTTAAAAGAAATAAGGAAGCCAGAATACAGGAAAATGACATAAAGTGTTCAAAAGAAAATAATGGCCAAGCTAGAATCCTATATTTAGCAAATATATCCTTAAAATATAAGGAAAAATACATTTTTAGAAAAACAAAAAGATCATTTATTGTCAAATGACTCCCTAACAACAATAGCAAAGAGACTTCTTCAGGTAAAGTGAAAATGATCCAAGATAAAAAATGGAAAGCAGTTAAAACAAGAAGAGTAACAGAAAGGATAAGTGGATGGATAATTATCAAAGAATATTGATTGTAGAGAACAATAAGAATAATGTCTTTTTGAAAAAAGAATTCAGCACACTGGCAGGGAACTGAAATCTGTTACTCAGGGATAAGTGGGAGCTGTGCCTGGAGAATTTGATACGAAGACTTGTGGGCCTACTAAGGAGGGGGATTTGCCATTGGGTCACTTGAGGCCCTCCCAGTTTTCCCCCATGTCAAGGCAGCACATAATATTGGTCCTTTATTTTAGGCCATATGCTGCAATTGACCTCTGGATGCCTTCTTAGCAATTTAAAATTTGTTGTTGACTAAGTCTTTGAGGAGTAGGATGAGGATGTTAAGTAGGCACTTGACCAAGAGGTAGAGGGCTACAATGTAAGCTGGTCATAAAAAAATGAACTTCATAGTCAATGAAAGCAACTGATGGCCATGTGTGGCATTGGTGTAGGGAACTGTAAATTTAGACTAATTAATGCTTCTGGCAATAGTGACACCCAGCAGGGAAGTACAGCCATTATTTTCTAATAACTTTAAATGGAGTAAAATCTATAAAAATATCACTATATTGTACACTTGAAACTAATATATTGTAAATCAACTATACTTCAATTAAAAAATTAAAAATAAATAATAATGACACCCGGTTAGGGGCCCATTTGCAACTTTGTAACTTAAACAGGAGTGCTTTGAGGAGCTCATTAAGCCAGCTGCTGGGTCCTGCAGGAGAGGTGGAAGTTCCATTGAACACCTTCTTCAAGAGCACAGCACTGTGTGCTCTGAGAATTGAAATGAGTGCCTTGGTCATTATGAATAATCGCTGCAACTTCATAGGAATAAGGAGTATTCTGGTAAGATTTTGTATTATGGCCTTAGTATTATATTTATAGAAGCATCTGTCAGCTTGATTTATATTTTGGGTGTTGTGAGGTAAGAAATTTCTAGAGTTCTTAATCCAAACAGGATATATCAGTTTCCTAGGGGGTTATAACAAAGTACAGCAAACTGGATGACTTAAAACAACAGAAATTTATTCTTGCACAGATCTCTAGGCTAGAAGTCTGAAATCGAGGCTGGGCTGTGCTCTGAAACCTCCAGGGGAGGATCGTTTCTTGCCTCTTCCTATTCTGGTGGCCCCAGGTGTTCCTTGGCTTGTGGCAACATACCTCTCATCTCTGCCTGTATCTTCACATTGCATACTCCTTGTGTCTTTGTGTCTTCACATGGCTGTATTCTTGTAAGAACATCAGTTATATTGGATTAGAAGCCCACCTTATTCCACTAGGGCATTATCTTAACCAATTATGTCTATGATGATCCTATTTCCAAATGAAGTCACATTCTGACATACTAGGGGTTAGGGTATCAACATAGTTTTTCTAGGGGATGCAGTTCAACCCATAACAGAAGATAACTGTTAGGCAATGGCTCAAAGGTTTTTGAAAATGTAAAGATGGGTCTAATTATTGGCAAGGGCACCAGTGCTAAGATGACTGCCTGAAGTTCAATCAAGTATACTAACTTGGGGTCCCACCCTTGATCAGAAACATACTGGTTAAAAAATGAAAACCAGAAATTCTCCACCAAACTCCATTATGCAAAATTGTGGCTATGCTATGTGTAAAGTGTATTGCTATTCACTCAGTTGATCCCAAGGGGCTTTTCAGGTAGCCAGGAAATCTGGGAGAGGGGTGAAATCCTTAAGCATCATGGCGAGGGACTGAGGACAGGGGAGGCTACTGCCTCCTGCATTTGGAGTATTCCAGAGGGCCCAGGTTTGGTTCAGTTCTGTAGAAAGGAGACCTTGATAGCGATGCCAAGCTTGCAGGGTGCTGCTCCCATGATCCAAGACATAATGGAGAGCTGAACACAGAGGGTCCTCTATTTTCAGGAAGGCCAAGTATGTGGCCACTAATTAATGCTGTAATTATGTAGAGTGTGGGGCTGAAGAGAGCAATCTCTTGCATCAGAAGCCCAGGGGCCACTCATGAGGCATGAGAGGAGGTTGCTAAAGCCTCTATAGTAGGTCTCTACAGTGCCCTCTGAGGGCATTAATGGGGATGCCTATTATGCTGTAATTTGAACAGATTCTAAAGCCTTTTGTCGGAGGAGGCACCATTCAAAGGGGGATGATTTGCAAGTAACACGATAAATGGGCTTAAGTAAAATTTGTAAATGAGGAATAATATGTTGCCTCCAGATCTCAAAAAGGCCTAAAAGTTATTGGGCTTATATTAATATTGTGGATGCTAAGAGATTCAATAAGCTGTTTCTTGATGGTGGCAGCCCTTGGTTTACTGAATAATTTTCAGGAGTTTAATGAATGGAGTCAGTTATTTCAATAATGTTGTATATGGGGACCTTAATAGATGTGACCTTAATAGAATTAGGTTACAGTAATCTACTGTGAGGCACTATTCAATCTTTCCAGTTTTCTGAATAGGACAAATTGGGATGTTAGATGGAGAAGCAGTGAGGATAATCATTCCTTCATTAATTAGGTCTTTTATAGGTTTCCATCCTTAAAGGTCCTCTTGTAATTTACTTTGGGCCATATTAACTATTTTAACTGCAGGGTGGAGTGTCAGTGTCGCATTGTCCCATTTTGTCAAGCAAATTTGTACGTGCCAGAGATTTAATTTTAATTTATTACTCATTGGGTCAGAGCAGTCATGCCTACTGTGGGATTTTTTTAGGGTAATGACATTGGGGCTTTTGGTGAGACAATAATTCTTACAGTTAAGATGAGGCATAACTAGTTGTCCTCTATTTTATATGTAGATATTCCCCTAAGGTTATAGAGAATGACATGTTTAAATTTAGTGGAATCCCCAGATGAAATGGTATTTGAGCCCTGGTATTAAGGTCATGAAGGTTTGCCAATTAGTGCATTTCAACAGATGTTAAAGTTAATTCAGAACCTATGTTGTAGAGGTACAAAACCCATTCAGTGCCCTTTTATATTTTTTATGAATAATTAATTTTAGTAAACTTTAGATTGCCAATTGGGTGAAAATGTAAATCTTTGTTTCACATTTTTTTGTTTGTTTCCTTTCCCTGTATCCAGGTTTCTTTTCTTTTCTCTCTTTTCCTTCTGAGATACAGTAAGACCTATATATTTGGTCTTTGTTCCTGGTTCCTGGCATGCAACTAAAATCCTTGGAATCTCCAGAGTGATAAAAGGGTCTTTTGTATGCTAATGAGATGACTGGTGGTTGGGGGCCCTAGATCGGATGGGGTTGATTGCCAGAAAGACCAAGGTATGATTAGAGGCTTGGACCTTTGAGCCCCACTCCATGACTTTGAGAGTGTGGAGAGGGGCTGAAGATTTTTAATCACCAATGGCCAATTATTTAATCAATCATGCCTACATAATAAAACCTCTATAAAACCCTAGATGAAAGGGTTTGGAGAGCTTCCAGGTTGGTGAACAAATCAAAGTGGTGGGAACGTGACAAGCCTGGAGAAGGAATGGAAGCTCTACACCCCTTCTCTCATACCTTGCCCTATGTATCCCTTCCATTTTGCTGTTTTTGAGTTGTATTCCTTATAATAAACTAGTAATAGTAAATAAAATGTTTTCTTGAATCTTGTGAGCCATTCTAGCAAATTATCAAATCTGAGGAAGGGGTTGTGGGAATCCCCAATTTACATCTGGTTGGTCAGAAGTACAGATGGCAACCTGGGACCTATGACTGGCATCCGAAGCAGGGGAAGTCTTGTGGGACTGAGCCCTTAACCTGTGGGGTCTGTGCTAACTCTGGGTAGTTAGTGTCAGAATTGAATTGAACTGTAGAACACCCAGTTGGTGTCAAAATTGGTTGGTGTGGGAAAAAATTCCTCACATATTTGGTGCCATAAATGTTGTGAAGTAGAAAAAGTTCCCCTCCCTCTCTTCTTCCTTCCTTCTTTTCCTCCGAGGTGTGAGAACCCAGTGGCCTGCCTCGTAGGTGGCCACTCTTCCTCCAGGGAATAACCAGCCAGTCTCTCCAGAGTTGGGGTCCATATCCAATAAGTTAATTTTGTCTATGGTCTGTATGAGGCCGGCAAGTCCCATCTCCCTCTCTTCTCCTTCTGGGATACCCATTATCCTTATGTTGCCTTTTCTAATAGAATCAGATAGTTCCCATAGAGTTTCTTTATTTTTAAAAAATCTTAGTTCTCTCTCCTTTTATACCTAAATCATTTCTAGATTTCTATCTGTAAGCTTGCTAATTCTCTCTTCCATATGGTCTGCTCTATTTCCATTGCTTTCCAATGCATTCTTCATCTCATTTATTGAGTTATTCAGCTCCAGAATTTCTGTTTGGTTCTTTTTTAGTTTCAATCTCTTTGGTAAAGTTTCCTTCTGTTCATTAATTTTATTCCCAAGCTCATTGAACTGCTTTTCTGAGTCTTCTTGTAGCTCATTGAGTTTCTTCATGACAGCTGGTTTGCATTCTGTATCAGATCACAGTCTTCCATGACTTTAACTTTGGTTTCTGCAGAATTGTCATTTTCTTTTTGTGATACTGCATTATCATGGTGTTTTATGTTGCTTGATGAGTTGTTTCTCTGCCAGTACGTTTTTTTTTTTAACATCTTTATTGGAGTATAATTGCTTTACAGTGGTGTGTTAGTTTCTGCTTTATAACAAAGTGAATCAGTTATACATATACATATATACCCATATCTCTTCCCTCTTGCGTCTCTCTCCCTCCCACCCTCCCTATCCCACCCCTCTAGGTGGTCACAAAGCACTGAGTTGATCTCCCTGTGCTATGCAGCTGCTTCCCACTAGCTATCTATTTTACATTTGGTAGTGTATATATGTCCATGCCACTCGTTTGAAGTAGTGAACACCTTTCTTATTTAGGCAAAACCTTGTTTATTTACTTTGATTCTAACAGTTCAACAAGTTGGTAATTAGAGGCCCTGTGTTTTGTTTTGTTTTTCAATAGGTGGCACTATAGCAAAAGTTTTTGGTTTCTCTTACCTGAGCTGCCTCTGGCTATATTTGAGAATCGGCACTTTCCACCCTCTACTGCCTCTGCAAGAGGTGTCAACAGTGCCCTCTTCATCACTGCCTGTGCCTCCAGTGTCACCGGTGCCTTGCTACTGTCAGTATTGCTGCTGTTGCTGGTGTCGCTGCCCTGGGTACTAGGATGGCTGGCGCCACCACTGGGTCTGGGGTTGCTTGGGTCACAGGCACCACTGCTGTGGTGGAGGGGGAGGGGATGGGGTCTGGGACTTCAAAGGAAAGGAAAACAGTTGGAAGATGGAACGAGCAAATGTTTGGTAGACAAATCTTTGTGATGCCATGCAGATAACTTTTTCTGATGTATTGGGTTGGCCAAAAAGTTCATTCGGTTTTAAGTAAAAATAAAACACATTTTTCATTTTCATGAAGAACTTTATTGAACAAAGTATTTACTAACCGAATGAACTGTTTTGGCCAACTGAATAAAAAGTTAATCTCTGGTAATAGCTCTTTTCCTAGTATGGCTCCCCATCCAAATTATTTTAGGCAGTTATGAGAGAGGTTTAAACAAACAAACAAAAACTATTCCTGAGTCTGTTAGGCCTTGATTGCGTTCAGCTCAAAATAATACACATGCCAAAGTGGCATATTTTGGGGTCACGTATTCTGCAACCCCTCACTATTCAGTTATCTCAACACCATTTATTAAACAATCTCTAAACAGCCCTTGTTTTGTAATGCTTACTTTATCATGTAATATTATGATTTATAATAAGAAATATATGTATTTGGTCTTCACCCCTATTTCTGGCACAGAGCTAGTAAAACCCTTGGAATTTCCTAAATGATGAGAGCCAAAAAAGATGTCCTTCGTTATGTTAATGAGATGACTTTTGGAAAGCACCTAAAGATGGAGGCTCGTTGCCAGGAGAAACAACCAAGTGATTAGAAGCTTGGAACTTTCAGTCCCATGTCACCCCCCTGACCTCCTGGGAGGAAGGAGGACCTGGAAATTGAGTTCAGTTGTCAGTGATCAAGGGTTAAATCAATTATGCCTATGTAATGAAGCCTCCATAGAAACTCAAAGAATGAGGTTCGAGAGCTTCTGGGTTTATGAACACGTTGGGATTTGGGGAGAGTAGTGTGCTCAGATACAGCATGCAAGCTCCATGCCCTTTCCCCAGACCTTGCCCTGTGCATCTCTTCCATCTGACTGTTCCTTAGTTATATCCTTTTATAATAAACCAGTAATCTAGTAAGTAAAATATCTCTGAGTTTTGTGAGCCATTCTAGCAAATTAATCTAACCCAGGGAGGGAGTTGTTACAACCTAGACTTGTATCTGGCATCTGAAGTGGTGGGGGGGCAGTCTTGTAGGACTGAGTCCTTAACCTGTTATAGTGTCAGAATTGAGTTGAATTGTAGGACACCCAATTGGTGCAAGATAATTGCTTGGAATTGGGTGCAGAACCTTTAATCATATATTGCTTTTGTATATGACTGTATCTATTTATGGGCATTTTATTCTGTTCCATTGAACTGTATCTCTGTTTCTGCCCCAGGATTAATTCTATTTCTTGATATTTTAAAAAATGTAAAAGAAATGTTTTAAAATACAAAAGGGCTGTAACTCCAGTCCTCACTTCAACCACAATGCCTTTTATTCTCAATGTCTTTGTATATTCTTATCATGTATTTTTCCATATAAATTTGAAAATCATTTCACAGACTCATCCTGTCTTTGGATCTGACCCTGGTATGATTTTTATGGTAATTATATTAAACATATAAAATAATTTGGAGTATATAACATATTTTTACTTCATCTTCTCACTCAAGACACTCCATTTATGAATTTACAAGGTTTTAGAGTACATTTGAAGTTACATTTTGTAAAGATCTAATACATATCTCTTTAAGTTTATTCTTAAGAACTGTTGTCATTATTAATAAAGTCTCATGGTTCTTTATGCTTTTTAGCTGGGTAGTGCTGGTAGACAAGAATGCTCTTGACTTTTCAACATTTATCTTATACATGACCATATTTTTTAAAAAAGATTTTCTTTTTAAAGAGCAGTTTTAGGTTTACAACAAAATTGAGAGGGAGGTACAGAGATTTCCTGTCTGTTCCCTGCCCTCACATATGTATAGCTCCCCCCATTATCAACATCACTAAGCATAAGTTACATTTTTTCATTAAATATTAATACATCATAATCACCTAAAGTGCATAAAGGGTTCACTCTTGATGTTGTACTTTTATGGGTTTGGACAAATGTATAATGGCATATAACCATCATTATAATATCATACAGAATATTTCCATTGCCCTAAAAGTCCTCTGTGCTCTGCCTATTCATCTCTACCTTCTAGTCACCCATGGCAACTACTGATCTTTTTACTGTCCCCATAGTTTTGTTTTCCAGAACGTCATATAGTTGGATTCATACAGTATGTAGTCTTTTTAAATTGGCTTCTTTCACTTAGTAATATGCATTTAAGTTTCCTCCATGTCTTTTTTTTAATAAATGTATTTATTTATTTATTTATTTTATCTTTGGCTGCATTGGGTCTTGGTTGCTGTGCATGGGATTTCTCTAGTTGTGGCGAGTGGGGTTACTCTGTCGTGGTGCGTGGGCTTCTCATTGCGGTGGCTTCTCTTGTTGCAGAGCATGTGCTCTAGGCATGTGGGCTTCAGTAGTTGTGGCATGCAGGCTCAGAAGTTGTGACTTGCAGGCTCTAGAGCGCAGGCTCAGTAGTTGTGCATGGGCTTAGTTGCTCCGTGGCATGTGAGAACTTTCTGGACCAGGGCTCGAACCTGTGTCCCCTGCATTGGCAGGCAGATTTTTAACCACCGCACAACCAGGGAAGTCCCCCTCCATGTCTTTTCATGGCTTGATAGTGACTTTTATTTTAGTGCCAAATAATAATCCATTGTCTGGATGTACTACAGTCAATTTATGCATTCATCTACTGAAGGACATTTTGGTTGCTTCCACGTTTTGGCAAATATCCTAAGGGGCACAATTGCTGGATCTTGTGGTAAGCATATATTGAGTTTTGGAAGAAACCACCAAACTGCCTTCCAAAATGGCTATACCATTATGCATTTTCACTAGCAATGAATGACAGTTCCTATTGCTCCACGGTTAGCATTTAGTGTTGTCAAAGTTTTAGATTTTTGCCATTCTAATAGGTGTGTAGTGGTATCTCGTTGTTTTAATTTACATATCCCTGAAGACATATGATGTGGCATCTTTTGATATGTTTAGTTGCTATCTCTATCTTCTTTGATGAGGTGTCTGTTAAGGTCTTTGTTCCATTTTTTAATCAGGTTGGTTGTTTTCTTATTGGTAACTTTTAGGAGTCCTTTGTATATTTTGAATAACGACACTTTATCAGATGTGTCTTTTACAAATATTTTCTCCCAGTCTGTGGCTTGTCTTGTCTTGTCATTCTCTTGACATTGTCTTTTGCAGGGCAGCAGTTTTTAATTTTAATGAAGTCCACCTTATCAATTATTTCCTTCATGGATTGCATCTTTGGTGTTGTATCATCATACCCTAGGTCATCTAGATTTTCTCCTAAGTTATCTTCTAGGGCTCTATAGTTTTGCATTTCACATTAAGGTATATGATCCATTTTGAGTTCATTTTTGTGAAGGGTGCATGGGCAGTTGTTTCAGTACCATTTATTGAAGAGACTGTCTTTGTTCCATTTTATTGCTTTTGCTCCTTTGTCAAAGATCAATTGACTATATTTATGGGGATCTAGTTCTGGGCTCTTTTCTGATCCATTGATCTATTTGTCTATTTTTTTCACCAATACCACACTGTATTGATTACTGAAGCTTTACAGTAAGTCTTGAAGTTGTATAGCATCAGTCCTCCAACTTCGTTCTTCTCATTCAACACTATTGTGAGTCTTTTGCCATTCCATGTAAACTTTAGAATCAGTTTGTAAATATCCATAAAGTAACTTGCTAGGATTTTGATTGGGATTGCATTCAATCTATAGATCAATTTGGGAAGAACTGACATCTTGAAAATATTGATTCTTCCTATCCATGAACATGGAATATCTCTAAATTTACATAGTTCTTCTTTGATTCCATTCATCAGAGTTTTGTAGTTTTCCTTATATAGATCTTGTATATATTTTATTAGACTTATACCTAAATTCTTTTACTTTTTTGGATGCTAATGTAAATGGTATTGTGTTTTAATTTCAAACTCCACTTGTTCATTGTTGATATATAGGAAAGCAATTGACTTTTGTATATTAGTCTTGCATCTTGCAAACTTGCTATAATTGCTTATTAGTTACAGGAGTTTTTTTTGTCAAGTTTTCAAATTTTCTATGTAGATGATCATGTCATCAACAAACAAAGACAGTTTTATATCTTCTTTCCCAATTTGTATACCTTTTATTTCCTTTTCTTGCCATGTTGCATTAGCAAGGACATCTAGTACAATGTTGAAAAGGAGACAAGAGAGGGGACATCCTTGCCTTGTTCCTGATCTTAGTGGAAAAGTAGTTTCTCATCATTATATGATGTTAGCTGTAGGGTTTTTGTAGATAGTCTTTATCAAGCTGAGAAAGTTCCCCTCTATTTTTAATTTGCTAAGAGGTTTTATCATGAATGGCAGTTGGATTTTGTCAAATGCTTTTCCTGCATTTATTGATATACTCATGCAAGTTCTCCATTTTAGTCTGTTGATGTAATAGATTGTATTATTTGATTTTCAAATGTTGAACTAGCCTTCCATATCGGGGAAAGAATCCCACTTAGTTATTGTGCATAATTCTTCTTATACTTTTTTGGATTTGATCTGCTAATATTTCATTGAGGATATTTCCAACTGTGTTCATGATATATTAGTTTGTAGTACTCTTTTCTTGTAATGTCTTTGTCTGGTTTTTATATTAAGGTAATACTGACCTCATAAAATGAGTTAGAAAATTTTCCCTCTGATTTTATCCTCTGAAAGAGATTATAGCTAATTGGCATAATTTCTTACTTAATTGTTTGGTACAATTCATTAGTAAACCCATCTGGGTCTGATACTTTCTGTCTGAGAAGGTTATTGTTTATTGGTTCAGTTTTATTAATGGATATAGGCTTAGTCTGATCATCTCTTTTCGTGTGAGTTTTGGCAGATTGTGTCTTGAATAGAATTACTAGATTTCATCTAGGTTATCAAAGTTGTGGGCATAGAGTTGTTTGAACTATTCTTTTATTATCCTTTTGATGTCCATGGAATCTGTAGTTAATCCTCTGTTTCATTTCTGATAGTGGAATTTGTGTCTTATCTCTTTTCTTAGCCTGGCTAAAGGCTTATTGATTTATTGATCTTTTCAAAGAACCAATTTTTGGTTCTGTCGATTTTTTTCCATTGTTTTTCTGTTTTCAATTTCATTGATTTCTGCTCTGATTCTTCTTATTTCTTTTCTTCTGCTTGCTTTGGATTTAATTTGCTTGTCTTCTAGTGGAAACAGATTATTGATTTGAGACCTTTCTTCTTTTCTAATGTATGTATTCAGTGCTATACAATTCCCTCTAAATAGTACTTTCACTGCATCCTACAAATTTTGATGTTGTATTTTAATTTTCATTTAGTTCAGAATATTTTAAAATTTCCATTGAGATTTCTTCTCTGAACTATATGTTATTACAAAGTGTGTTGTTTAATCTTGACATATTTGGGGCTTTTCCAGTTATATTTTTGCTAATGATTTCTAGCTTAATTCCATTGTGGTGTGAGTGCAGACATTGTATGATTTATCTTCTTTAAAATTTGTTCAGCTGTGTTTTATGACCCAGAATGTGGTCTATCTTAGTGCTTATCCTATGTGAGCTTCAGAAAAATTTATATTCTGCTGTTGCTGGATGAAGTAGTCTATAAATGTCAGTTATATCCAGTTGGTTGATGGTGTTGTTGAGTTCAACTATGTACTTACTGATTTTCTGTCCACTGGATCTGTCCATTTCTGAGAGAGGGATGTTGAGTTTCCAATTATGACAGTGGAGTCATCTCTTTCTCCCTGCTGTTCTATCAGTTTTTGCCTCAAATAGTTTGATGCTCTGTTGTTAGGCACATACATATTAAGAATTTTTATGTCTTATTGGATAACTTGACTGCTTTCTCACTATGTAATGACCTTTATCCCTGATAACTTTCCTTAGTTTGAAGTCTACTCTGTCTGAAATTAATATAGCTACTCCTACTTTCTTTTGATTAATGTTAGCATGGTATATTTTTCTCCACTCATTTCCCTTTAATCTATTGAATATATGTGTCTTTATATTTAAAGTGGGCTTATTGTAGATTACATGTTTTGCATTGTGTTTTTTGATCCACTCTTACAGTACTGTCATTTAATTTGTGCATTTAGACCACTGACATTCAAAGTGATCATTGATATATTTGAATTAATATCTACCATATTCATTACTGCTTTCTATTTGTTTCCCTTATTCTTTGTTCCTAATTTTATCTTCCACTTATTTTCTGTCTTTTGTTGTATTAATTGAGGATTTCATAAGATTCAGTCTTCTCTCCTTTCTTAGTATATCATTTATACTTTTTTTTTTTACTTGTTTTAAATATTTGGTCTGATAATTCCAACGTCACTGCCATGTCTGGTTTTGATGCTTGCTCTGTCTCTTCATGATTATTTTTTTTTGCTTTTTGGTATGCCTTGTAACTTTTTCTTGATAGTTGGAAATGAAGTATAGGCTAAAAGGAGCTGCTGCTGGTGGTAGAGGAAGGTCCTATAGCCCTATGATTAGGACTTAGCCTTTAGTGAGCTAATGCCTCTGGACTGTGAACTTCACAACTGTTTCTGTTTTTTCTCCCCCCTTAAGAGGGAGAGGATTGTTAGAGTGGCCTGGAATTGGGTATTTTCCTTCTCCCATGTGGGAGGCTAGAGCTGGCTAGAGTTGGGTGTTTCCTTTCTCCCAGGTCAGTTAGATTCTGATAATACCCAGCAGGTTAGGCTCTGGTTAACTAGTTTCTTTTGAGGGCAGGCCTTACTAAGAAGAACAGAAAGCTCTAAACTATTTCAAAACGGTTCCTTTTCCATTCCCACTGCTGAAAGCCTGAGGGAATTTTTCTCTGATATTTACTGTGGGAATCCAATTGAGCTCTTGGAGTTATATCTCACAATATTGTGGAGTCCCCTATGACTGGGTCCCTCTGGAGTTTTTAAGTCTCAGAGTTGTCCATACTAATCCTCCAGCAATTTGTCAATTACATTTCCTGTTTTCCTTCCTGGGCACTGGTTCTCAAGGCTGTTTCCACAGGTTAGTCTCTGTTCTGGTAGACTGAGAGTCCTTTTATTTACCTGTCTCTGTAGTCTTGAGGGCAGTGGTTTGCCCTGTTTCCTCCTCTCTCCTATGGATCCAAGAATTGTTGATCTTTCGGCCTGTTCAGCCTTTTACTTGTTGGTACATAGCTGTGACTTCTAAGGTCCTTACTTATAGAACCAGAAACATGACCACTTTTAAAAATTATTGCATTATTTCTGATACTGTTGAAAAACTAATTTATTTGATTTTCTAGGTATATTATTGTTATCCGTGAATGACATATTCTTTTCTTTCCTACCAACATTTATTCTCCTTATTTCATTTCATTTCTTACTATTTTAAGCAAGACTTAAAATAGTACATAGATACTTTTGTTTGTTTCTAAAGTTAAAGAGAGTGCCTAGAATTTTGTTATTGGTGAGATTTTGTTTTGTTTTGTGAAAGAGGTGTTCCTGGGCTTCCCTGGTGGCGCAGTGGTTGAGAGTCTGCCTGCCGATGCAGAGGACACGGGTTCGTACCTTTGTCTGGGAAGGTCCCACATGCCGTGGAGCGGCTGAGCCTGTGAGCCATGGCCGCGGAGTCTGCGCTTCCGGAGCCTGTGCTCCGCAACGGGAGAGACCACAACAGTGAGAGGCCTGCGTACCGCAGAAAAAAAAAAAAAAAAAAGGTGTTCTTTAACATTATGTTTGCCAATAAATTCTCTGTTAGTTTTTTGACACTTACACTAAATTTACAGAATACCAAATAATTTTTTTCTTTATGAAACGAGCAAGTATAGTTTGGACCACAATTTTCTTCATATAAGAACCAATCCAAGGTGTGTGTGTGTGTGTGTGTGTGTGTTTAATTTGTATATCCACTATTCATAGTTTCTCTACTGCTACATAAAGATGATGTAAAGTTTTTGGATGGAGTTACATAAAACTTGTGTGGATTCAGCTTATTGCTAATTTTTGTTGCAGATTCTCTGTATTTGAACCGATGTCAATTGCACTTTCCATTTCCATGAGTTTCCCAGAAAATTAGATTATGGAAGAGTGCTCATGCATTTTCCCCTTCCAACACATTCAGAAGTACTTGAAAGTGTTAGCTTAGTTACCTCAAAGTGATTGGTATACAGACTCAGCTACTAGGACATAACTTCTGGAGGAAAAATTCGCTTGTGCATGTCCTTCAGTTTCACTCACAACATTTTTAGCTTCTACTTATTGATCAATTACTAAGGATGTGGTAGTGTGTAAAATAGATACCACTGGTTTACTGATGAAGAACCTGAGACTTTACTTAACCCAAGGCCATAGAATCAATAAAAGATAAAGCTTGGATTCCTACTGATGCTTATTTGATTCGGAACCTTCTGCCCATGACTAGATGTCATACAGTATTTCGTTTTCAGTGGCCAAAGGATGTAGCGAATCTCCTTGAAGTCATTTTCTCCACTGGCCTCCTTCACATTTCCTTTATCTTGAAACTTAGATTTGGATATCACCTCAAGTCTTTCCCAATACTGCTAGCTACTCTACCATATCTAGTATGCCCTCAATTGTCTTCCTCTTTTTTTTAAGCCACAATGAAATATTTAGCTCACATGTTATGTCTTAAGAGAAAGAAAGAGAAATTATTGGTGTGTGTGTTTATGTGTGTGGACACAAACTTGTGCTACCTCTTTTTCTTCTTTCATCTGCTGCCATCTTTCCTCTCTCTGTTGTGTTGTTTCAGTGATATTGGTTGTTTTTAACCCTTCTCTTTCTCTTTGCCCAGAAAGTCACTTCAGGTCCCCCCTGTAGTCACTTCCCTGTCAATCTTACACAACTCCCATCCCCTTATCCATTAAATTCCTGTTGAAGAACAGTTTACTAATTTTGTCTACTGGCAGTCGTAAGTCATAGTGCATGTTAGATGACCTTTTAGTTTGTTATTGATGGTAAATTTATGCCAATACATGTTTAGATGAGTATCAGTACAGTGAAAAGCTGAGTTTCAAGAATTGAAAGATTTTAATTTAGTCAAAAAAAAATCATTCACTATTTAACTACTTCATTATTATAACGGTTGAGGTAAACCCTTGATAGCAGAAAAATGAATGCAAAGAAATGACTTTTTTCCTCTTTAAAGCTTGATGGTCCATATTACATTATGTGAGATGCAGGTTAATTGAATATAAATATGTTGTGTATAACTATATAACCTCACATATAGATCACCACATGTATTTTGATAACCGTCCATTTGATTACTCAGAGTTCATATAATGAATATGTGATTCAGATTCTCATCAGAGATGTCTAGAAATGAAAGTTAATGCCAAATGTCAGCAGTGTTGGTAAATCAACACATACTAGTTGTCAAGCCTAATATATTACTGTATAACATGACTTCTATATTAGAACTTTTTGTGATTTAATTTCAAGTAAAACGTCCTCATCTTGTAGAATTAGAAATAAACTAAGCTTTAAATCAATCAGCAAAGGAACTTAAAATCACACTATTCTGCAGAAGTTTATCTATTCCCCTTGCAAATATTTGTCATGAAATACTGGGATTTTTAAAATATAAACTTTGTACTTTGCTGATCAGAATTTAACAGCTTAGGTCCAGAAGTATATTTCTTACTCTCTTAGATTTTATGCTACCACATGTCTAATCAGTATATACAATATTGAACACCACTGACAATCTCTAGCATACTCTCCCCCAAGTTTCGGCAGTATAGAAAGTGATATACTTAGCTATACATCACCTTAGTCATTTTCCTGTCTTGATTAGATGGGATAGTAGAGCCATCACTTGGGTAGTTGGCCATTTTAAGATTGTGTCCCACTGATAAACACCAAAGACTTATAATTACATGTGCTAGTAACACTTTATAGTGCTGTTAGGGCTTTAATTTAATGGTGCTTGAAGAATCATATGAGTCTTGTGTTGATGTCTTAAGTGCTTGAAAAGGAATTATCATCAGTTTACAGAATCATATTAACCAGATAAAGAAATCACTCAGACTAGCAGAAAACAGGTAAAAATGGACAGAGTTTACAAACATTTTGTAGAGTAAAGCAAGGAGGAAGTCTTAAAATGTGTCTATTGAATAATTTCATAAAACTTGTGAGTAAGGCAACCAGAATAACCTATACTACTGCACTGCAATATTACTGTATATTTGAAATCACTTACTTTCCTTTCTCAAATTGTATCTCTTTTACTACTGAGGCTTGAAGTAGTAAATCCATAAATGGATTTTAACTGGAGATGGAGCATTTTTAGTAAAACATTTTCTAATAGAATCTAAATTCCTTAGTCTGACATTCAAAACGGTCATAAACTAGCCTTTACCAACCATTCAAGAGTTTTTCATTTATACTTATATATGAACCTGCCATTTTAACAGAACTGGTTTATTCACTCCATTCCAGGTATGCCGGTGGAATTTCATATTTGTACATTTGTTCTTAATAATAACAAGTACCATTTATTAAGCATTTATCATATGATGTGCAAAGTGCTTTTCATGTATTATCACCTGATGCTCTAAGCCTTCATTTAGATATTATCTCCTCTGTAAAAGCAGACACACTCATTCTGTATGCTTCTATAACACTTTGCTCATGCATCAATCATTTATTTTTCACACTCTATTGTCAATAGACTATTGTGGACTAGACTACGATCCCCTTGAGAGGAAGGACCATGTTGTATTTGACTTTGAGTTGCCCCTACCTAGTACCTAACAAAGTAGGTAGGACAGAGAAGGTGTTCAATCAACATATGTATGAAGGTTATCATTAGTGAGCCACTGTGGATGATTGCTAAGGGAACATGAACAATACTCAAAGAGTTTATGTTATGGTAGAGAAAACATGAAAAATGAAAAATAACTATACTACTAGGCCAGAAGCAGTAAATGCCTTCAGAGATGACAAACTATTTGACAAGATAAGAAAAGGAAGAGATGACTTCTGATACGGTGGGGTTAGGAGATAGCTTAATGTTCATAGAGTTTGAAGTCATTTTGGTCATCATTCAACAAGTATTTCCTGAGAGACTGATGTGTGTCAGACACTGTGCTAGACCCACTAAGGGATAAACATAAGACATAGCCTTGCTCTCCCAGAGTACAAGTCTAGTGTGGGAGAAACATGTATAAATAAACAATTAAAAAACAACCTGGAAACACAGAAAGAGGCACAAAATACTTTAACACCTCAGAGGATTTCTGAAAAATAACCACAGTAGTAGCAGGCATTATGGTGTTAAGGAAGAGTTTCTGAGGGAAGTAATGGTTGAGCCAAATGGAACAGAGCTGGATTTGACCATGGTATTAGTATTTAATTGCTGTATAACTTCAAAACCACCTGAGGGATGTATGTGAATAATAATTATAATTGCAGGGTGCTAGTGAAAGTTAAAGTAGGTAAAGCACATAAAGTAGGATGCACCTAGTAGATCCTGCTCAACAATGGTTATTTCCCTGTCTCCTCTCCCTTTTGTGAACTAAAATATTGCCTGCCATATCAGTAAACAAAGGATGTTGCAGCCGTCAAGCTACCACATTATAGCCGCCCAGATAGTGAACCCTGAGGGAACTCAGGAAGGAAACAAAGAATGCCTACCATGTAGCAGTCATCAGACTGTAGCTACCCTCGATGGTGTACCCTGAAAAGACTCAGGATGAGAAAGCACAGGATGCTGGCCCCAGATAGCTGAGGTGCATAACAAAGGAATGATTTCAGTGAGCCCAGGCTCTTGCATCTTCCTATAGGTAGAAAAGTGCTAAATTACTTAACTTGACATATCTGGATCATTTATTAACAGTAATCTTTTTATGTTCCGACTACCTGGTCTTTTGTTGCAAAAACTCCAATATATCCTGGCCTGCCCACCCCCCCCACCCCACACCGCTGCCACCTTGCCTCTTCAGAACAGTTTCTCAGTGTTATCTGATATGCTGTGCCCCAGGCTTGAAGTCCTCAGAATGTCTGCTAACTAAAACATAACTCTCAACTTTTACGTTGTGCAATTCTTTTTTCATTGGACATTTTCCTCATCTCCACATTTTACTTCCATGTGTGAACATTTACATTTAGGTGCAGCAAGAATGATACATCAGTCCTCCAAGCTGAAACATACACATGATAAATTTCCTGTTTGGTAAATCATGCACTTAGGAAAAGTTTGTCAGTGAAAGCTGTAGCTATTCCTAGATTGAAGTTATTTAGAAAAGAAATGTATCAGCTGCTGTAGAATCTACAAGTAGCATCTGAGTGACCACATTTTTTATTCCATTAGACTAGATTATCTCCTCTTTTTTTGCTCAGTTCTTCAAAGACTCTTGGCTCCCTTGAATCATCTTACACATTTATGACCTCTGTGTGAAGTTCAAAGATTAATTGACCCCAGAGGTGTACCATCTTTATGTAAATTGAAATTTTCTATTGGGTTTCATTTCTAACAGTGCATGACTATGGTGTTAAGTGGAGCTGCTGTTAAAAGGAAGTAATCTGTTTTACTGAGAAGATACTGAAAAGGAAAAGAAATAATTCCCTGGTCAAGCACTTCAACCAGTCAATTAGTGTTGAGGCAGAGATGTTAACCTCTTGTTCTCTAACTACAAAACGGTAGACTGACAATATTCACTAGTGCTGTTATTTGAAGAAGGCTGCAAAAAAGCATTCTTACCCTGGACATAAGCAATAAAGTCTGAAGCCTCTTTTTCTTTTTTATTTTAAGAATTTATTTTTTTATTTTTTTTACATCTTTATTGGAGTATAATTGCTCTACAATGGTGTGTTAGTTTCTGCTTTATAACAAAGTGAATCAGTTATACATATACCTATGTTCCCATATCTCTTTTTTTTTTTTGCGGGCCTCTCACTGTTGTGGCCTCTCCCATTGCGGAGCACAGGCTTCCGGACGCGCAGGCTCAGCGGTCATGGCTCACGGTAGCAGCCGCTCCGCGGCATGTGGGATCCTCCCGGACCGTGGCAAGAACCCGTGTCCGCTGCATCGGCAGGCGGACTCTCAACCACTGCGCCACCAGGGAAGCCCCCCATATCTCTTAATGCCCAGTGTTCAGTGTAAGCTGTGTGAAAGCTTGGTCACTGGGTTGCAACAGCCCAGTTTCCTGACAACTTAATCTGCAAGTCATTACCACCTGCAAATCAGTCACAAAGGATCATTCAAATTGAAATAATACAATGCAATGGAAATCTTAGCCTTTATATTTCAGTTATTTATCATAAACGGCTTTGTTTTAAATTTTTGTTTGAAACTAAGCAGTATATTAATTAGTTTTCAACAACTCGTGAATCACAGTTCAACACAAATTACCTTAAATTGAGGCAATCAGGAAATACAGCAGACCAATTTCAGCTTGGCTGCATACATTATAGGGAATGATGATATAAAAATTCTTGGCTTCATCTAGATGCTTCTGATTTTTCCCAAGACAAATGACTTGTGCCCTGTGATATTCAAAAATGGAAACAGAGATGAAAGTTAAATGGTAGACTTTGGTGGTCTGAGGTGAGGCTTTGGCAAAGGAGCAGAGTAATGAGTCTGTGTTTAGTTTAGAATAAACAGACATATTCTCTGAACTAGTTTAGGAGAAGTGAAGATTTTTATAATGATGACAAAGATAATATATACCTTATTTTTCCTTTGCTGTGATTTCTGATTGAAAGTCAGGTCATCTTATATGAGAACAAACTAATTATCCAAGAGCATAATTCAAGTGTTAATGCCAGTTCCTTAAATGGTACTCATAATGAAATGATTCAAATGAATATTCAATTAGATCCACATAAAAGTAAATGTAAACCCACAGAAAATAAACGTGTGTGTGTTACTCTTCTTGGAACACATTCCTCTTTGTATGTCTAACTCCTTTTACTCCATACCCCAAAATCTACGGTGACTCCTTTGGAAACAGAGGAGAGGGGTGTTGTACTCCTGTTTTCCAAAATTTGCTACAGCAAAGTTGGTTTTACTTTTCTACTTGTGTTCTCTGTTCACTTGGGAAAATATTCCTTAGTTGATCTTATGGCATTTTTTTCCTAATCATGGGAATACAGCACAGTTCTCATTAAGTCAACAGCTAGAGGTGACTAGAGAGATTCCCTTTTAGCCTGAGAATACAGTGCCATGAGATATGTGGTTCTTCAACAAGTATTTATTGATTGCCTTCAAGATCAGCCAAGCTCCCTCCTTCTCTCCTTAAATTTTTAAAATTCCTGCTACAGCAATAAGTTATCTCAACTAGCAATAAGTTATTAATCCTTGAAGTATAGAATGCTCTCTGTATCATATTTTCCTCTCTGACTTTGGCACTAGTCGTTGTGTTCTGATAGTGTTGTCTTTTGTGTACTGGGTCATATTAAATTCCTTAGCTTTTGTTGCAACTTTAAAACTACTACAATCCTTTCTTGACTGCAGTCTACAATGTCAGATCACAAATTGTTATAGGATGGAATTATTGAGAAGTGGCTTTCTTCATCCTTTTCAAGTTAGACTATGGATTAGACCCTTGCTACTCAAAGTACAGTCGGTATAATCTGATTTGTTAGCAATGCAGAATCTGGAGCCCTAGTCCAGACACACTGAATCAGAATCTGCATTTTAGAGCTCATGCATATGTATATTAAAATTTGAAAAGTACAGATGGATCAGTGTCTGGCATACGGTAGATGCTAAAATGAATACTTAATGGAATGAATGAATATAATAAAAATTACAAATGGGTGTTAAAAATCATACTATATTATTAGATTTAATTTAATTTAAACAACAAATAAGTATTGGAATGATTTTTTAAACTTCCAAACAAACTTTGAACATTGAAATGTGGAAATAAATTGTCAGAAAGAGGTTAGATTATTTCTGGAACACTAGCTTTACTTTTGCATAAGAAAATTGAATGAATCATAAATGTAGTCATGGATTTTAGATATGAGATCATGTGCCCAGCTCCAATTTATAAATTATATTACTAAATGACAGTCTTATTAACTTTTTAAAAAATTACACAACTTTGGAATTAATAATTATAAGGAAGATTTCTCTTTAAATGAAGTTATGGTCATTATGATATACCACCTTTCCCACTCCAATATGCGACCAAGTAGTGTCTCTGCTTTTTCTGTTGTGCCCTGTATCTACTTCCAGATTCTGGCTCTGTCCTTACTCTATAGGGATCAAAATGTATAGCATGACACTGTGACACAGAAGGGGAAGAGGACAAGCTTTTCACAAAAAACAATTGATTTAGAAAATTAAGTAGGTGATAAAATGGAATAATAAATGGCAAAAATTGATTGAGCTATCAGTAAAGTGATTTATTATTTGTTTAAAAAATACACAGATAAATCTGGTCAACCTGAAACCTTTAATGAGTTAAGTGTGAGCATCTGCTCTAATGTAAATAAATAAGCAAACAAAAACAGTATGTCAAAATTATGTAAAATATTTGTATTAGCAAGGGATATTGAAGATAAACAAGGTTTAAAGAATTCAAACTGTCCTGTTCCTTGTCCAACATCCTTTTAAAAAGCTCTTATTCAAAATGGAATAAATTGTATAAGCAAAGAACAAAATACAATGTATTGTTATGAAATGTTGATGTTCTTTTTTTAAAAGCATTTTATTAGAATATAATATATAGTATATAAAGAAGAGTACAAATATCATAGAGATACAGTTCAATAAATTTTCACAAGCTGAAAAACTCCCTGAACCGTCACCTGATGAGGAAACATATTTTTATCAGCACTTCAGATGCCCCTCCTGCATTTTTTTTTTTTTTTTGGCTATGCTGTGCAGCATGTGGGATCTTAGTTCCCCGACCAGGGATCAGACCCCCACCCCCTTTAGTGGAAGGGTGGAATCTTAACCACTGGACTACCAGGGAATTCCCCCTAATGTTGATCTTAAAAAACATTCACAGCTTTTTTTTTTTTTTTTTTTTCTTTTGGCTGCGTGGCATGCAGTATCTTAGTTCCCTGACCAGGGATCAAACCCATTCCCCCTGCATTGGGAGCTCAGAGTCATAACCATGGGACCTCCAGGGAAGTCCCTTACAGTTTCCTCTTTTAAAGTAACTGGAACAAACTGGTTAAAACTGGTAAGGTCTTCTGGATTAAGGACATTTTTACTAAAACTCTATGGTCTTGCCTTGGATTCTAAAACGTACATGGGGACATTTATGCTTTAGAAGTTAATGGACTTTCTGAAATATGTTGTATTTAAGGCCATCATATCTGTTTCATAAGACAATCAGTATTACAACAATCATTTCTACTGATCTAAAATAAGTAGAAAATATCTGAGTTCTTGCTAATTTTTAAAGAAGGTATTGTTATTTGTGTGTAGTCTGTAAAACAGTATTAGCTGTTTTAGCACCTTGTATTTTGTATCTACAAAAAAAATGGTCAAATGCAGTTTAATCAATCAAGAATTCTTGACAATAGTTTCCTGATAATATTGGTGTCTTTAGTAGGTTTCATGATGCTAATTACGAACTGTATTTTTTTTAAACTAAGAATTCTCCACCAGTAGATTAGTGTAAAAGCCATATTAATTGTCCAGGAAAAAAAAATCAGACGCATAATTAAGCATTTTAAGTCTACCTTTATATGCTCTGAGTTTTAAATGACTAAGCAATGAGGATTTTTTGACTTCTTAGAGACTGTTCACACAAAACGCACATATAAGCTGTTTTGGAAATGTCTTTGTACAGTTTCACATCATTACTCCTTTCGGTTTAACCTCTACAAATAAATGTGGCCTTCTGTTTAACCTTTACAAATAAATGTGGGCTTCTTGTCTTTATTTGGTCAACATTTCCACTGACGGTTATGCATGTTTACTAAACGTTTTAAAGTCTCAATTGCCTGGAATATTCAGGGCTAGACATTATGTTTACTTTGAGTTCTTGTGAAAGCTAGGGGTTAAATAAAAAGAAAATATTTTATTGTATAGCTTGTTATTGAAAATACTTGTAAAATGTATTCATCTGATCTCTGGTCCTAGAGAGCTCTGTATACTGAAGACAGTTTCATATGTCTTTCTTTGCCAGTTGAATGACTTGTAGGGACATCTGAACATAAATGATTCATGTGCAACACTATACATCTCAAGGGATTAGAGGATTGGGCTAAATTTGTACTGACCCTGGATCTCCAGAGCTTTGACCATATTGTGTATATTTTATTTGACATGCAATAAAAGAGGACTGTGTGTGTGTGTGTGTGTGTGTGTCTGTTTGAGAGAGAGAGAAAGACAGAGACAAAGAGAGATTGAGCTCTGAACATTCTTCTTTTCCAAGTCTGGAATAGGATCTTTCACTTATCTGTGCATATTTTAAGGAAAATATATCCAAAACTAAGTATTTTGTGAAAAAATTATAGCCAAATATGCTAGAATAATAAAGGTCATTTATTCCTTTTGGGGGATCTAAAGGTTAACTTTTAAAAAATGCAATAACCAAGAAAATAATCTTGCTTGAAGCCTCATCAAAAAGAATAAAATACCAGGAGCAAATGTAACCAAAGAGGTGAAAGGCCTATACTCTGAAAACTCTAAAACATTGATGAAGGAAGTTGAAGAAGATACAAAGAAATGGAAAGATGTCCCGTGTTCATGGATTGGGAGAATTAATATTGCAAAATGTCCATATTACCCAAGCAATCTACAGATTTAATGCAATTCCTATCAAAATACTTATGACATTTTTCACAAAACTAGAACAAATAATCCTAAAATTTATATGGAACCACAAAAGACTCCAAATAGCCAAAGCAATCACAAGCAAAAAGAACAAAGCTGGAGGTATGCTCCCTGACTTCAGACTATACTACAAACCTATAGTAATCAAAACAGTATTGTCCTGGCCCAAAAACAGACCCATAGGTCAATGGAACAGAATAGAGAGCCCAGAAATAAATCAATGCACTTATGGTCCATTAATCTACAACAAAAGAGGCAAGAATATACAATGGGGAAAAAACAGCCTCTTCAATAAATGGTGTTGGGAAAACAGGACAGCTACATTTAAAACAATGAGATTAGAACATTCTCAAACACCATATACAGAAATAAAATCAAAATGGATAAAAGACCTAAATGTAAGACCAGAAACCATAAAACTCCTAGAGGAAAACATAGGCAGAAACCTCTTTGACATAAATTGTAGCCTTATTTTTTTGGATCTGTTTCCTAAGGCCAAGGGAACAAAGCCAAAAGTAAACAAATGGGACCTAATTAAACTTAAAAGCTTTTTCACAGCAAAGGAAACCATCGAGAAAATGAAAATGCAACCTACTGAATGGGAGAAAATATTTGCTAATGATATGACTGATAAGGGGTTAATATCCAAAATATATAAACAACTCATACAAGTCAATATAAAAAAAAACTGATTAAAAAATGGGCAGGAGGTCTGAATAAACATTTTTCCAAAGAAGTCATACAGATGGCCAAGGGGCATGTGAAAAATGTTCAACATCGGTAATCATCAGAGAAACGCAAATCAAAACCTTAATGAGATATTGCCTCACACCTGTCAGAATGGCTATCATAGAAAGGCCACAAATAACAAATGTTTGAAAGGATGTGGAGAAAAGTGGACCCTAGTACACTGTTGGCAGGAATGTAAATTGGTATAGCCACTATGAAAAACAGTATGGAGGTTCCTCAAAAAACTAAAAATAGAACTACCATATGATCCAACAATTCCACTCCTGTGTATATATCAGAAGAAAATGAAAACACTGATTTGAAAAGATACATGCATCCCAATGTGCATAGCAGCATTATTTACAATAGCCAAGATATGGAAGCAACCTAAATGTCCATCAACAAACGAATGGGTAAAGAAGATGTACACACACACACATGCACATACACACTCTCACTCATAATGGAATACTACTCAGCCATTAAAAAGAATGAAATTTTGCCATTTGCAGCAACATGGATAGATCTGGAGGGTATTATGCTTAATGAAATACATCATACAGAGGAAGACACATACTGTATGGTATCGCTTATATGTGGAATCTAAACAATAAAACAAACTAGTGAATATAGCAAAATAAAAGAAGACTCACAGATATAGAGAACAAGCTAGTGGTTATCAGTGGGGAGAGGGAAGAGAGGAAGGTCAAGACAGGGGTAAGGGATTAAGAGGTACAAACTATGATGTATAAAATAAGCTACAAGGATATATTGTACAGCACAGGGAATGTGGCCAACATTTTATACCTTTAAATGGAGTAAAATCTATAAAAATATTGAATCACTATGTTGTATACCTGAAACTAATATAATATTGTAGATCAACTATACTTCAATTAAAAAAAAATGGAAGAACCAGTGTTGAATTCTAGTCCTCAAGTATCAGTCCATAAAAAATTTTACCAAAGCTAGATGATAATAAAAGCAGCACTTCTTGCTATGAGGTACACATTTTAAACTTTCTTTTCATATGTATTTTCATTTTACTGTTAAAATTTTACATTTAAAAAGGCATTTTTTTCTTTACGACCATATAAGTAGACTAACTCTGCCTATTATTATCTGCATATATGACTATTCAGTTTTATGCTCTAATATCCTTATGGATTGAATATTGTCTAGCATTACCTTGCCCAAATTCATAACCATTCCAATATTTTAAAATTATACTCTTTTTATTGTTTTTGGATTCCTCTTTTGCGGTTGGTCTAGTCCTATTTTGGTTTCATTGCTTTCTTAACATTGTTTGCTTATTTTCATTTACGTTCATTAGGTAAACTTCTTTCTTCCTCCTGACTTTGTTTTTTTTTGGGGGAAAAAGATGTTTTAGGTTATTTTATATTCAAGAATTTTCAGCATATACGTAATGTCTGTATCTGAATATGGTGAAAGCTGTATTATATCATAATGTTGGTACTTAATATTTAAGAACACCAATCTATAGTTTGATATAGGCAATTTATGAAAGGGAGATTAGTCAGTTTAGTTTTTTTCTTTTCCTATTTAAATATTCATTGGCCTGCTTTTTCTTTAGAATTTCTAGTGTATTTGCAAAAATCCCATTTTTATTTCCTTTATAGGCCTCTTGACTTGAATGAACTCCTTTTTCTTCTTTTCCACCTTTATCTCTTTCTAGGCAGGCCTTGACTAACTGGATATTTATGTTCTGGTTTCTCCTCACATCTCTGCTTTCAATAAGGATCCTCTTTACATTGCTACAATGTGGCTAAGCTCAATCTCTTTGTTTGTTTTCTTATTCCATTCCATTCACAGAACTAGTGGCAATGTCTCATGAAACCAGAATGACTCTTATTTTCTTTTATATTTTTAAGTTGGTGACTAATTACCACATTTTATATGATTCTTTATTTTTAGCTAGTTCAGTTATTCCCAACTCTTTCTTTTAGGTTTCCTCTTTTCTCAACATACTTTTGTTTCATATGTCCTTGTTTTTCTGTGCTTTACAAACTAGCTGTAGTTATAAACCCTGTAGTCATGGTTCACTGAGTCTGAGCTTCCTTCTCTATACAGTCTCAATAGCTTTTCTTTTAAAATAAAGAAATAAACCCAAGTTTTACATCCTTTGATCCTTAATACTCCATTTACCTGTGATTGCTACCTTAGCATTTCCTCATAAATTCTGCATCCAGTCAGTCATTTTAGGCATCTTAGTACTTTATCCAGACAGTATTTTCTACTCCCACCACCAGATTGTCAATGACACAGAGAATTCACAAACTTTATATCAGCCATATAAAGGCTATCATAATATTTTTGAACCTAAATACATAATATTTACGAGGTAAAGTAGCCTATAGTGTCAACCACATCATTGTGTGGTTCAGGTAAGTATGCCAGTGGTTGAACTACATCAGTATCCATTTCAAACCACTATTGCAATCATGCTTTTTAAACATTACAGTTTAGCAGGCAGGTGTAATCTGTGCAAGGGCAAATTGAAAATTAGTGATATATGGGGAAAAAAACACTGGATTCCTGATTCTCCATCTAGGTGACTATTCTCATCAATAGAGGCAGCAAAATAGACAATAAAGTAGAAAGTGTCCTAAACTGAGACCCCAGATGCCTTGGCTCTATAGTCCTAACTTGATTACTTAATTGCTGTGTTTCGAGTAAGCCACGTTCCCCTTTTGTACTTTAGTTGGTACTAGGTAATCGAAATAGGCAATTCTGCAACTGCATTCTAGCTCTAAATTTTTGTTTTTCTATAAGAGGCGGGGACTGGATGGGGCTTGGGATCAACCTTGGTTTCTGATTGAATAAATGGCTCATAAATGTCAATTTCATAAAGAACTACTGTTGGATTGAGGGTTCTGGGAGAGGTGTAGGGATGAGTCATCCTCTTCAGATATGTACTTTGGATTCAAATGTTAGGTGAGTCAAGAGCTATACACTCTTACCAGATAAATGTTTGCCTTCTGGAAAATTAGCCTTTTAAATTAACTGGGCATCTACTCTACACTGCTCTGGAATTTACCTCTCATGGTTTATCACTTTCTTAAAAGTCAGCTTATCCTACTACTGCTTGTGAGCCATTAGATGTCATTGGTTCCTTAAAGATTCAGACCTAACAGCCGTAATTCCTTCTAGTGTCTCAATTAGATATTCTTAACTTCATAATGTTGCTGGGTGATGCTTCACAGATGTTATTATTCAGCCTGAGGATAGATACATTTTAGTATTAAATGATCTGATCCCTTTAAATGATGACATTTGGGGGGTACTTGGGTCTATTAGATCTGTTACTGTGATTGTGATTTATTAGCTAAATTTATTTTCTATGTCTCTCTGGCTCATGACATTTGAAAAATAATATGGCTACTAATTATTAAAATTTTGTTCAACTTTACTGCCATATTTAGTATAACTCAAGGAAGAAAGGATCAGAAATGAAATGTGCATCGATGTGCTTGCTGATCCTTTCTAAAAAGGGCATTTGTCTTGCAGTGCAACAACCAGCTCATCAATGTAAGTGTAGAAACTTTAATGGTAGTATCAGTTGCATCAATAAACATTATCGGAGTCCACTTAGAATCATTCCCACAATCTTGCTAGTTTTTGACAGCACTGTTGAAGCAAATTGCTGCATTGAAAACCACTACCTATTATGACATGAAGTCATCTAATAGGTCATTGGAGCATTGAGTACGTTAATAGAAATTTCAAAAGCATATTATGATTCTTACTAATTGAGTACCAAAAAGTTGACCTTACATGGTGGCTCTTTACCTAGAAAAATAAACTTCTTATAAAACAGGATTGGCCCTATTGTATTTAGCATGCCCTAGATTACTGAAATGTTTGGCAGTGTCTCTAAGACTATCAATAGTAATAACAATAAGGAAATCTGGAGATGTATCTGACTGTTTAAAAAATACACCCACAGGAAATGATAGCATTCCCTTTCTGTATTTATAGGGAAGAAATGTTAAATAGCCCAGTAACCACAGATCTGATATTAGTTAGAAGGGATTTTGAATAAAGAAATGAGTAAGCATTAGGCAAATACTATTTTCAGTAAAACTAGTTAGGAGAAAGATCACACTTTGTAAAGCGAGATGTGGCAATTAAGAAATGGGAGCTAGTTTTAGAGAAAACTAATTTTGGTTACAGATTCTGATTTATATATTTGTATTTTGCATGTTTGATTACTGTGAAATGTTAGACAACTGGAAGTTATTACTGAAGTATTAGAATATCTGTGGGGAAAATTTTTGTATTGCCTGGCCATGCTTAACAGAAAAAGATGGTAGAATCTGGTGAGACAGGATGTTGATAATTAAATTTACATCTACATTGTATTTGCTTGACTAATGGCTAATATTTTTGCGTGGTATCTAAGTTTAGATGCTTATTTGAATTTAATGGTCAAACTCAAGGCTTCGGAAACATCAAATTTTAAGTCATGACACAAGCAGATAATCTTTGTTTCTAATTCCTTCAAACCCAATTGTATAAATCTTGTACTTTTATTTTCTCTCTCTCTCTTTTTTAAAGACCTTAAATTTTAGAGCAGTTTTAGGTTTAAAACAAAACTGAGATGAAGGTACAGAGATTTCCTGTTTACCCTCTACCTCTACACATACATAGCCTTCCCCATTACTAACATCACTCACCAGAATGGCATATTTTTTTATCAAGGATGAACCTACATTGACACATCATAATCACCTAAAGTCCATAGTTTACCTTAGAGTTTACTCCTGGTGGTGTATTTTCTATGGTTTTAGACAGATGTATAATGGCATATAACTATCGTTATAATATCATACAGAATATTTTCACTGCCCTAAAAATCCTCTGTGCTCTGACTATTCATTTCTCTGTGCTGTCAACCCATGGCAACCATTGATCTTTTTATTGTCTCCATAGTTTTGCTTTTTCCAGAAGGTCATATAGTTGGAATTGTATATTACGTAGTCTTTTCAGATTGGCTTCTTTCACTGGGTAATATGCATTTGTTTCCTCTATGTCTTTTCATGGATTAGTAGCTAATTTCTTTTAAGCACTGAATAATATTCCATTGTCTAGATGTACCACTGTTCATTTATCACTTTGCCTCTTGAAGGGTATTTTGGTTGTTTTACAGATTGGGAAGTTATCAATAAAGCTGCTCTAAACATCTACGTGCAGGATTTTGTGTGGATATAAGTTTTCAACTCCTTTGGGTAAAATACCAAGGAGCACGATTGATAGATATTATGGTAAGAGTATGTTTTACTTTGTAAGAAATTGCCAAACTGTGTTTTAGAAAGCAGCTGTACCATATTGCAGTCTCACCAGCAGTGAATGAGAGTTCCAGTTGCTCCACAAACTCACCAGCATTTAGCGGTGTCAGTGTTCTGGATTTTGGCCATTCTAATAGATGTGTATTGCTATCTCGTTGTTTTAATTTGTATTTCCCTGAAGACATATGATGTGGTATCTTT
Source organism: Phocoena phocoena (assembly GCF_963924675.1). Lineage (NCBI taxonomy): Eukaryota > Metazoa > Chordata > Mammalia > Artiodactyla > Phocoenidae > Phocoena > Phocoena phocoena. Next base: position 79,683,573 of record NC_089240.1, on the reverse strand, counting down.
TCATATGCTTATTTGCCATCTGTATATCTTCTCTGATGAGGCATCTGTTAAGGTCTTTGGACTAACTTTTAAATTGTGTGGCTTCTTTTTTTATTGTTGTGTTTTAAGTGTTCTTTGTGTATTTTGTTTTATTTATTTATTTTTTACATCTTTACTGGAGTATAATTGCTTTACAATTATGTGTTAGTTTCTGCTTTATAACAAAGTGAATCAGTTATACATATATATATGTTCCAATATCTCTTCCCTCTTGCATCTCCCTCCCTCCTACCCTCCCTATCCCACCCCTCTAGGTGGTCACAAACCACCGAGCTGATCTCCCCACGCTATGCAGCTGCTTCCCACTAGCTATCTATTTTAAGTTTGGTAATGTATATATGTCCATGTGACTCTCTCATTTTGTCATAGCTTACCCTCCCCCCCGCCCATATCCTCAAGTCCATTCTCTAGTAGGTCTGTGTCTTTATTCCCGTCTTACCCCTAGGTTCTTCATGATATTTTTTTTTCTTAGATTCCATATATATATGTTAGCATACAGTGTGTGGCTTTCTCTTTCTGACTTACTTCACTCTGTATGACAGATTCTTAGTCCATCCACCTCACTACAAATAACTCAATTTCATTTCTTTTTATGGCTGAGTAATATTCCATTGTATATATGTTCCACATCTTCTTTATCCATTCATCCAATGATGGACACTTAGCTTGCTTCCATCTCGGGGCTATTGTAAGTAGAGCTGCAATGAATATTTTGGTAAATGACTCTTTTTGAATTATGGTTTCTCAGGGTATATGCCCAATAGTGGGATTGCTGGGTCCTATGGTAGTTCTATTTGTAGTTTTTTAAGGAACCTCCATACTGTTCTCCATAGAGGCTGTATCAATTCACATTCCCACCAACAGTGCAAGAGGGTTCCCTTTTCTCCACACTCTCTCCAGCATTTATTGTTTCTAGATTTTTTGATGATGGCCATTGTGACTGGTGTGAGATGATATCTCATTGTAGTTTTGATTTCCATTTCTCTAATGATTAATGATGTTGAGCATTCTTTCATGTGTTTGTTGGCAATCTGTATATCTTCTTTGGAGAAATGTCTATTTAGGTCTTCTGCCCATTTTTGGATTGGGTTGTTTGTTTTTTTGTTATTGAGCTGCATGAGCTGCTTGTAAATTTTGGAGATTAATCCTTTGTCAGTTGCTTCATTTGCAAATATTTTCTCCCATTCTGAGGGTTGTCTTTTGGTTTTGTTTATGGTTTCCTTTGCTGTACAAAAGCTTTGAAGTTTCATTAGGTCCCATTTGTTTATTTTTGTTTTTATTTCCATTACTCTAGGAGGTGGGTCAGAAAGGATCTTGCTGTGATTTATGTCATAGAGTGTTCTGCCTCTGTTTTCCTCTAAGAGTTTGATAGTTTCTGGCCTTATATTTAGGTCTTTAATCCATTTTGAGCTTTTTTTTGTGTATGGTGTTAGGGAGTGTTCTAATCTCATACTTTTACATGTACCTGTCCAGTTTTCCCAGCACCACTTATTGAAAAGGCTGTCTTTTCTCCACTGTATATTCTTGCCTCCTTTATCAAAGATAAGGTGACCACATGTGTGTGGGTTGATCTCTGGGCTTTCTATCCTGTTCCATTGATCTGTATTTCTGTTTTTGTGCCAGTATCACACTGCCTTGATTACTGTAGCTTTGTAGTATAGTCTGAAGTCAGGGAGCCTGATTCCTCCAGCTCCGTTTTTCGTTCTCAAGATTGCTTTGGCTATTCGGGGTCTTTTGTGTTTCCATACAAACTGTGAAATGTTTCGTTCTAGTTCTGTGAAAAATGACAGTGGTAGTTTGATAGGGATTGCATTCAATCTGTAGGTTGCTTTGGGTAGTAGAGTCATTTTCACAATGTTGATTCTTCCAATCCAAAAACATGGTATATCTCTCCATCTATTTGTATCATCTTTAATGTCTTTCATCAGTGTCTTATAATTTTCTGCATGCAGGTCTTTTGTCTCCTTAGGTAGGTTTATTCCTAGGTATTATATTCTTTTTGTGGCAATGGTAAATGGGAATGTTTTCTTAATTTCATCTTCAGGTTTTTCATCATTAGTGTATAGGACTGCCAGAGATTTCTGTGCATAAATTTTGTATCCTGCTACTTTAACAATACATTAATTACCTCTAGTAGTTTTCTGGTAGCATCTTTAGCATTCTCTATGTATAGTATCATGTCATCTGCAAACAGTGACAGCTTTACTTCTTCTTTTCCAATTTGGATTCCCTTTATTTCCTTTTCTTCTCTGATTGCTGTGGCTAAAACTTCCAAAACTATGTTGAATAAGAGTGGTGAGAATGGACAACTTTGTCTTATTCCTGATTTTAGGGAAAATGCTTTCAATTTTTCACCATTGAGGATGATGTTGGCTGTGGGCTTGTCATATATGGCGTTTATTACGTTGAGGAAAGTTCCCTCTATGCCTACTTTCTTCAGGATTTTTATCATAAATCGGTGTTGAATTTTGTTGAAAGCTTTCTATGCATCTATTGAGATGATCATATGGTATTTCTCCTTCAATTTGTTAATATGGGGTATCATGTTGATTGATTTGTGTATACTGAAGAATCTTTGCATTCCTGGAATAAACCCCACTTGATCATGGTGTATGATCCTTTTAATGTGCTGTTGGATTCTGTTTGCTAGGATTTTGTTGAGGATTTTTGCATCTATGTTCATCAGTGATATTGGCCTGCAGTTTTCTTTCTTTGTGACATCCTTGTCTGGTTTTGTTATCAGGGTGATGGTGGCCTTGTAGAATGAGTTTGGGAGTGTTCCTCCCTCTGCTATATTTTGGAAGAGTTTGAGAAGGATAGGTGTTATCTCTTCTCTAAATGTTTGGTAGAATTCTCCTGTGAAGCCCTGAGGTCCTGGGCTTTTGTTTGTTGGAAGGTTTTTAATCACAGTTTCAATTTCAGTGCTTGTGATTGGTCTGTTTATATTTTCTATTTCTTCCTGATTCAGTCTTGGCAGGTTGTGCATTTCTAAGAATTTGTCCATTTCAACCAGGTTGTCCATTTTATTGGCATAGAGTTTCTTGTAGTAATCTCGTCATCTTTTGTATTTCTGCAGTGTCAGTTGTTACTTCTCCTTTTTCATTTCTAATTCTATTGATTTGAGTCTTCTCCCTTTTTTCATGATGAGTCTGGCTAATGGTTTATCAATTTTGTTTATCTTCTCAAAGAACCACCTTTTAATTTTATTGATCTTTGCTATTGTTTCCCTCATTTCATTTTCATTTATTTCTGATCTGATCTTTATGATTTTTTTGTTTTTCTTTCTCTAATTGCTTTAGGTGCAAGGTTACATTGTTTATTCGAGATGTTTCCTGTTTCTTAAGGTAGGATTGTATCGCTATAAACTTCCCTCTTAGAAATGCTTTTGCTGCATCCCATAGGTTTGGGTCATTGTGTCTCCATTGTCATTTGTTTCTAGGTATTTTTTGATTTCCTCTTTGATTTCTTCACTAATCACTTCGTTATTAAGTAGTGTATTGTTTAGCCTCCATGTGTTCATATTTTTTACAGATCTTTTCCTGTAATTGTTATCTATTCTCATAGCGTTGTGGTCAGAAAAGATACTTGATACAATTTCAATTTTGTTAAATTTACGAAGGCTTATTTTGTGACCGAAGATATGATCTATCCTAGAGAATATTCCATGAACACTTGAGAAAAATGTATATTCTGTTGTTTTTGGAGGTAATGTCCTATAAATACTAAGTTCATGTTGTTTAATGTATCATTTAAGCTTGTGTTTCCTTATTTATTTTCATTTTGGATGATCTGTCCATTGGTGAAAGTGGGGTGTTAAAGTCCCCTACTATGAAAGTGTTACTGTTCATTTCCCATTTTACGGCTGTCAGTATTTGCCTTCTGTATTGAGGTGCTCCTGTGTTGCATGCATAATTATTTACAATTGATATATCTTGTTCTAGGATTGATCGCTTGATCATTGTGTAGTGTCTTTCTTTGCCTCTTGTAATAGTCTTTATTTTAAAGTCTATTTTGTCTGATATGAGAATTGCTACTCCAGCTTTCTTTTCATTTCCAATTGCATGGAATACGTATTTCCATCCCCTCTCTTTCAGTCTCTATGTGTCCCTAGGTCTGAAGTGGGTCTCTTGCACACAGCATATATATGGGTCTTGTTTTTGTATCCATTCAGCCAGTCTGTGGCTTTTGGTGTGAGCATTTAATCCATTTACATTTTTTTTTCTGTGGTACGTGGGCCTCTCACTCTTGTGGCCTCTCCCGTTGCAGAGGCCAGGTTCCAGATGCGCAGGCTCAGTGGCCACTGCTCACGGGACCAGCTGCTCCGTGGCATGTGGGATCTTCCCAGACCAGGGCACGAACCCTTGTCCCCTGCATCGCCATGTGGACTCCCAACCAGTGCGCCACCAGGGAAGCCCCCATCCATTTACATTTAAGGTAATTATCAATATGTATGTTCCTATTCCCATTTTCTTAATTGTTTTGGTTTGTTTTTGTAGGTCTTTTCCTTCTCTTGTGTTTCTTGCCTAGAGAAGTTCCTTTAGCATTTGTTGTAAAGCTGGTTTGGTGGTGCTGAACTCTCTCAGCTTTCGCTTGTCTGTAAAGGTTTTAATTTCTCCATCAAATCTGAATGATATCCTTGTTGGATAGACTAATCATGGTTGTAGTTTTTTTCTCCTTCATCACTTTAAATATATCCTCCCAGTCCCTTCTGGCTTGCAGAGTTTCTGCTGAGAGATCAGCTGTTAACCTTATGGGGATTCCCTTGTGTGTTATTTGTTGTTTTTCCTTTGCTGATTTTAATATGTTTTCTTTGTATTTAAGTTTTGACAGTTTGATTAATATGTGTCTTGGCGTATTTCTCCTTGGATTTATCCTGTATGGGACTCTCTGTGCTTCCTGGACTTAATTAACTATTTCCTTTCCCATATTAGGGAAGTTTTCAACTATAATCTCTTCAAATATTTTCTCAGTCCCTTTCTTTTTCTCTTCTTCTTCTGGAACCCCTATAATTCGAATGTTGGTGCATTTAATGTTGTCCCAGTGGTCTCTGTGACTGTCCTCAGTTCTTTTCATTCTTTTTTCTTTATTCTGCTCTGCAGTAGTTATTTCCACTATTTTATCTTTCAGGTCACTTATCCGTTCTTCTGCCTCAGTTATTCTGCTATTGATCCCATCTAGAGTAGTTTTAATTTCATTTATCGAGTTGTTTATCGTTGCATGTTTCCTCTTTAGTTCTTGTAGGTCCTTGTTAAATGTTTCTTGCATTTTGTCTTTTCTATTTCCAAGATTTTGGATCATCTTTACTATCATTATTCTGAATTCTTTTTCAGGTAGACTGCCTATTTCCTCTTCATTTGTTAGGTCTGGTGGGTTTTTATCTTGCTCCTTCATCTGCTGTGTGTTTTTCTGTCTTCTCATTTTCCTTATCTTATTGTGTTTGGGGTCTTCTTTTTGAAAGCTTCATGTTCGTAGTTCCTGTTGTTTTTGGTGTCTGTCCCCAGTGGCTAAGGTTCATTCGGTGGGTTTTGTAGGCTTCCTGGTGGAGGGGACTAGTGCCTGTGTTCTGGTGGATGAGGCTGGATCTTGTCTTTCTGGTCGGCATGTTCACGTCTGTGGTGTGTTTTGGGGTGTCTGTGGCCTTATTTTGATTTTAGGCAGCCTCTCTGCTAATTGATGGGGCTGTGTTCCTGTCTTGCTAGTTGTTTGGCATAGGATGTCCAGCACTGTAGCTTGCTGGTCGTTGTGTGAAGCTGTGTCTTGGTGTTGAGATGGAGATCTCTGGGAGATTTTCGCCATTTGATATTACATGGAGCTGTGAGGTCTCTTGTGGACCAGTGTCCTGAAGTTGGCTCTCCCACCTGAGGCATAGCACTGACTCCTGGCTGCAGCAGCAAGAGCCTTTCATCCACACGGCTCAGAATAAAAGGGAGAGGAAGAAAGAAAGAAAGAAAGGAAGGAAGGAAGGAAGAAAGAAAGAAAGAAAGTAAGAGAGAGAGAGAGAGAGAGAGAGGAAGAAACAGAGAGGGAGAGAGAGAGAAAGAAAGAGGATAAATTAAAATAAAAGTAAGGTAAAAAAAATAATGTATTAAAATAAAAAATAATTATTAAGGAAAAAAAAATTTAAGTTAAAAACAAAAAAACGGACAGACAGAACCCTAGGACAAATGGTGAAAGCAAAGTTATACAGACAAAATCTCACACAGAAGCCTACACATACACACTTACAAAACAAGGAAGAGGGGAAAAAATAATATATCTGGTTCTGAAAGTCCACCTCCTCAATTTGGGATGATTCATTTTCTATTCAGGTATTCCACAGATGCAGGATACATCAAGTTGATTGTGGAGATTTAATCCGCTGCTTCTGAAGCTGCTGGGAGAAATTTCCCTTTCTCTTCTTTTTTCGCACAGCCCCCAGGGTTCAGCTTTGGATTTGGCCCCGCCTCTGCGTGTTGGTGGCCTGAGGGCGTCTTTTCTTTGCTCAAACAGGACGGGGTTAAAGGAGCCACTGATTCGGGGGTCTGGTTCACTCAGGCCGGGGTGAGGGAGGGGTACGGATGCGGGGCGAGCCTGCGGTGGTAGAGGCCGGCGGGGCGTTTCACCAGCCTGACCTGTAGCGTGTGTTCTCCCGGGGAATTTGTCCCTGGATCATGGGACCCTGGCAGTGGCGGGCTGTACAGGCTCCCGGGAGAGGAGGTGTGGATAGTGACCTGTGCTCGCACACAGGCTTCTTGGTGGCTGCAGCAGTAGCCTTAGCGTCTCATGCAGGTCTCTGTGGTCTGCGCTGTTAGCCACAGCTCGCGCCTGTCTCTGTAGCTCCTTTAAGCATTGCTCTTAATCCCCTCTCCTCGCACACCAAGAAACAAAGAGGAAAGAAAAAGTCTCTTGCCTCTTCGGCAGCTCCAGACTTGTTCCCTGACTCCCTCCCGGCTAGCTGTGGTGCACTAACCCCTGCAGGCTGTGTTCACGCAGCCAACCCCAGTCCTCTCCCTGGGATCCAACCTCCAAGCCCAAGCCTCAGCTTCTAGCCCCATCCGCCCCAGCATGTGATCAGACAAGCCTCTCGGGCTGGTGAGTGCTGGTCGGCACCAATGCTCTATGCGGGAATCTCTCCGCTTTGCCCTCCGCACCACTGTGGCTGCGCTCTCCTCCGTGGCTCCGAAGCTTCCTCCCTCCACCACCCGAAGTGTCCGCCCGCAAAGGGGCTTCCTGGTGTGTGGAAACCTTTCCTCCTTCACAGCTCCCTCCCACTGGTGCGGGTCCCATCCCTATTCTTTTGTTTCTGTTTTTTCTTTTTTCTTTTGCCCTATCCAGGTACGTGGGGAGTTTCTTGCCTTTTGGAGGTCCGAGGTCTTCTGCCAGCGATCAGTGTGTTTCAATAGGAGCAGTTCCACGTGTAGATGTATTTCTGATGTATCTGTGGGGAGGAAAGTGATCTCCGTGTCTTACTCTTCCACCATCTTCCTCCTCCCCCCCCCCCGCCGTGTATTTTAAATAACAGTACTTTACCATATGTGTTTTTTGCAAATATTTTCTCCTAGTCTATGGCTTGTCTTCTAATTCTCTTGCTATTATCTTCCACAAAGCAGAAGTTTTTAATTTTAATGAAGTCCAGCTATCCATTATTTCTGAGAACCAGGAGTGCCAAGGGCAGGAGAGAGAAGATTGATGTCTCAGCTCAAGAAATAAGGCAGGAATAGCTGAGGCTGACTTCTTCCTTCCTTTGTCTTTTTGAAATATTTAGGCCCTCAACAGATTGGATGATGCCTACCCACACTGAGGAGAGCACACTGCTTAACTGAGTTCCCCATTTCACATGCCAGCTTCATCTGGAAATTCTCTTACAGACACACTGCGAAATAATGTTTAGCCAAATATTTGGGTACCCTGTGATCCAATCAAGTTGACACACAAAATTAACACTCTATCAGGGTAAATTGGTTTTTATAACTAGTAATATTAACATTTGTTTTGCATTAAAAATTAGTTTTGATTTTGAAATAAAAATCCATGGACTAGTAAAATTCTTAGTGTTTAATAGTCATGAAAGTTATACTTGTATCTGATAGTATATATGCCATCATTAGATGTGAAAAGGAAGCTATAGGATATCAGGGGATGTAGATAGGGTATTGTAGTTATAGACAAAAATATTAATATTTTATATGTGTTTATTTGTTACATACTTTGAACACTTTTCAGTACAAATGTACATGTTTCAGATTACTTTTACATATATTTTCTTCTTATAGGATAGTGTGTTAGTTCCTATGGCTGCTATAACAAACTACTACAGACTTAATGGCTTAAAACAGCATTATTTATTATCTTACAGTTCTGGAAGTCAAATGGGTTTCACTGAGCTTAAATCAAGATGTTGGCAGGACTGCATTCATTTCTGGAGATTTTAGGAGGGAACCCATTTTCTTGACTTTTGCAGCTTCTAGAGGCCACCTGCATTTCTCGGCTCAGGATCCCTTCCTCCATCTTGAAAGCCTCCAATGGCTGGTTAGGTCTTTCTTATGATACAATTTATCTGGTTTTGATTCTTCTGCCTCCTTTTTTCCATTTAAGGATGCTTATGATTACATTGGGCTCATTTGGACAATCAAGGATAATCTCTTTATCTTAAGGTCAGCTGATTAGGAACCTTAATTCCATCTGCAACCTTAGTTCCCCTTTGCTATGTAGCCTAACATATTCATGTGTTCTGGGAAGTAGGATGCAGACATCTTTAGTGGCAGGGGGTGGAGGGGGAATCAATCTGCTTTAATAAATTACCACAAATTTAGTGACTTTTAAGAAAAGAAATTTATTCTCTCACTGTTCTGGAAGCCAGAAATCTGAAATCAGTATCACTAGGTTGAAATCAAGGTGTCAGCAGGTCTGCACTCCCTCCAGAGGCTCTAAGGAGAAAAACTACTTCCTTGCATCTTCCAGCTTCTGGTAGCTGTTGGTATTCCTTGCCTTTCTTGCCTTGTGGCTGTATCACTCCAGTCTCTGCCTCCATGATCATATCACCTTCTTCTCTTCTGTGTGTGTCAAATCCCCCTCTGCCTCTCTCACTTGTGATTTGATATAGGGTCCACCTGGATAGTCCAAAATAAATCTCTCCCTTTCAAGGTCCTTAATTTAATCCCATCTGCAAAGATTCCTTTTTCTTATAAGGTAACATTTATAGGTTCTAGGGATGAGGACCTGATATCTTTGGGTGGCCATTATTCAGCCTACTATATAGTCTTTGAATTTAAGTTTGTAGAATCCTGTAGAGAAATGATAAAATCTACTTTAGAATACTCTGCTTCCTACTCTGCTTCAGGATCTGTGGGAAGCTTTTGACATGTAAAGATAATAAAAATAAAATAACAATATAAGATAAATTATTGACATGAAATTCTAACATCAGTTACTTCTAAACATCAAAAATACAGGTTAATTCAAGGCATTTGCTGACTTTTACAATGCTCCTATTGAAATTTTCCAAATACTATGAAGTCCACCCTACTCTGAATATCATGAAAAAGGAGAAGTTAGGATCATATTCTCACACTGCCATTATTCTTCCTGGCCTCACTTAATGGTTGGATCAATGCTTTCATCTTTCTCTGACCCATTCCAGCTCAGGACAAGTGAGGATATGCCCATAATATGTAGGAATTTTGTCTATCTACCACTCCCCCATCAGCCTGAAAGAAAACTGGATTCTCAAAACATTCTATAGTTTTGTGAGATATAGTTTTTCTTGAGGTACTACAAAAATTATAAGCAAAGTTCTCAACCTCTAGGAATGTTACATGTTGGCAAGGTGGTGGTATCCTATTGTCATTACTTCTCAATTCCAGTCTAAGATTAACAGAGCTCCCTATACCTTAGTCATGACCACTGTTCTATTCCTAATATGAACATAGCTAAGATCATGTCCCCACTAATCTATCAATATATGTTAAATCCTTTTTTGAACATGGAAGAACAGGGGAGGAAGTCTCAGATTCTAGCTACGTTTATATTTTCTACCTCGTTTGGCTCTTGCTTTGCCTCACTATCTCAGCTTAACTTTAGTCACTTCAGTTACTCCCCTTGAATGGAACAAAGTCTGTACTATTTCCTACAATGTGATTAATATCAGGAAGAGTTATGTTTACCTGTCAGAAAACAAACAAAAAAGGAATGGAATCGTAGCAGAATAATAGGAGCCGTGTTACGTAGAATAAGCATACATCTGAAGTAAATGGTAACCTCTGGATATTTATGTGAACCAAGTTACAGATAAAAATTTGTACACCAGTAATAACACAGATTGAATAAATCAAAAACAGAAACTTTGTGAGAATTAATGTAAACCTGATCTAAAGTTTTATCAGGAAATCTCAAATGTAATAAAACTTATTTGCATTGGATCGTATAATTTCAAATTTTGTAGAAGAGGTTGTAATACAAAAAATAATTAAGATTTCCTACAGATATTTAAAAACATGCTAGAAATATGTCTAGCAGTTCTTCTAAACACTGAGATCACTTATTTTATTTTTATATTCAATTAACATTTTTCTTATTTTAACTTCTTGAAAAATCTTACCATTTTTGTCACTGATGCAATACATTTAAATGCCACTCCCCTCTTTTGATACTCTCTTGATTAATTGCATTGATTTTAGTTTTAATATATTTTTATCATTATTCATTTGAAAAATCCCAGAGTGAGTAAATTTATTTTTTATCCTTACAGATTTTAAACAAAGGACAGCTTATAGTAAAGGTTGTTAGAACATCTCTACTTTGCATTTCAATGAGAAAAATAGGGCTGCTCAAATTTACTCTGTCTCAGTATGTCCTTTAATTTAAAAAGTAAGCACTGGGCTTCCCTGGTGGCGCAGTGGTTGAGAGTCCGCCTGCCGATGCAGGGGACACGGGTTTGTGCCCCAGTCCAGGAGGATCCCACATGCCGCGGAGCGGCTGGGCCCGTGAGCTATGGCCGCTGGACCTGCGCGTCCGGAGCCTGTGCTCCGCAACGGGAGAGGCCACAACAGTGAGAGGCCCACGTACCACAAAATAAATAAATAAATAAATAAATAAATAAATAAATAAATAAATAAATAAAAAGTAAGCACTAATAATAATTTAAGTAAATTCAAGAAAAAAAGAGCGTGATAGTCAAATCCTATGCTCAAAATTGCTCCTAAATAAATGGACTTATTAATCAATTAAAGTTCTATTCTGTTAGGAACTGTATGAGCTAAGAGCCATGAGAAAGTAGTCTTGAAGCAAATGGCTTCATTGAAAAAAATTTTATCTTCTGCATGATAACAAGATATGTGAAATATAAAATAAAGATGATGATACTAGAAGTCTGCATTTTAGAAAACACAGCCATCCTAAAGCTGGGGCTTCACTGTCCTAAGTTCTCTAAGCTTTATATATATTTTTTCTTATGTTGGAGTATAGTTGAGTTACAATGTTGCATTAGCTTCTGCTGTACAACAAAGTGATTCAGTTATACATACACATATATCCATTCTTTTTCAGATTCATTTCCCATATAGGTTATTACAGAATATTGAGTAGAGTTCCCTGTGCTCTACAGTAGGTCCCTGTTGATTATCTATCTTATATATAGTAGTGTGTATATGTTAATCCCAAACTCCCAATCCATCCTTTCCCCACACCTTACCCCCTTGGTAACCATAAATTCATTTTTGAAGTCTGTGAGTTAGTTTCTGTTTTGTAAATAAGTTAACTTGTATCATTTTCTCAGATTCCACATATAAATGATACCATATGATATTTGTCTTTCTCTGTCTTACTTCATTCAGTATGATAAATTCTATGTCCATCCATGTTGCTGTAAATGACATTATTTCATTCTTTTCTATGGATGAGTAATATTCCATTGTATATATGTACCGTATCTTCTTTATCTATTCCTCTGTTGATGGACATTTAGGTTGCTTCCATGTCTGGCTGTTGTAAATAGTGCTGCAATGAACATTGGTGTGCATTTATCTTTTTGAATTATGGTTTCTCCAGATATGTGCCCAGGAGTGGGATTGCTGGATCATATGGTACCCCTATTTTAGTTTTTAAGGAACCTCCATACTGTTCTCCATAGTGGCTGCACCAATTTACAATCCCACCAACAGTGTGATATGGTTCCCTTTTCTCCACACCCTCTCCTGCATTTATTGTTTGTAGACTTTTTGATGATGGCCATTCTGACCGGTGTGAGGTAATACCTCATTGTAGTTTTGATTTGCATTTCTCTAATAATTAGGGATGTTGAGCATCTTTTCATGTGCTTTTTGGACATCTGTATGTCTTCTTTGGAGAAATGTCAATTTAGATTTTCTGCACATATTTTGATTGGATTGTTTGGTTTTTTTGATGTTGAGCTACATGAGCTGTTTGTATATTTTGGAGATTAATCCCTTGTCAGTAGCTTCATTTGCAAATATTTCCTCCCATTCTGTGGGTTGTCTTTTTGTTTTGATTATGATTTCCTTTCTGTGCAAAAGCTTGTAAGTTTAATTAGGTTCCATTTGTTCATTTTTGTGTTTATTTTCATTACTCTAGGAGGTGGATCCAAAAAGTTATTGCTGTGGTTTATGTCAAAGAGTGTTCTGCCTGTTTTCCCCTAAGAGTTTTATAGTATCTGGTCTTACACTTCGGTCTTTAATCTATTTTGAGTTTATTTTTGTATATGGTGTTTGAGAATGTTCTAATTTCATTCTTTTACATGTAGCTGTCCGGTTTTCCCAGCACCACTTATGGAAGAGACTGTCTTTTCTCCATTGTATATTCTTGCCTCCTTTGTCATAGATTAATTGACCATAGGTTTGAGGGTTTATTTATGGGCTGTCCATCCTGTTCCATTGATCTATATTTCTGTTTTTGTGCCAGTACCATACTGTTTTGATAACTGTAGCTTTGTAGTATAGTCTGAAGACAGGGTGCCTGGTTCCTCCAACTCCATTTTTATTTCTCAGGATCGCTTTGGCTATTTGGGGTCTTTTGTGTCTCCATACAAATTTAAAAAATTTGTTCTAGTTCTGTGAAAAATGACACCGGTAATTTGTTAGGGATTGCATTGAATCTGTAGATTGCCTTGGATAGTATAGTCTTTTTGACAATATTCATTATTCCAATCAAAGAACATTGTATATCTTTCCATCTGTTTGTGTCATCTTTGATTTCTTTCATCAGTGTCTTATAGTTTTCTGAGTACAGGTCTTTTGTCTCCTTAGGTAGGTTTATTCCTAGGTATTTTATTCTTTTTGATGAGATGGTAAATGGGGTTGTTTCTTTGGTTCCTCTTTCTGATCTTTCATTGTTAGTGTATAGAAATCCAAGAGATTTTTGTGTATTAATTTTGTATCCCGCAACTTTACCAAATTCCTTGATGATCTCTAGTAGTTTTCCAGTAGCATCTTTAGGATTTTCTATGTATAGTATCATGTCATCTGCAATCAGTGACAGTTTTACTTCTTCCTTTCCAACTTGGATTCCTTTTATTTCTTTTTCATCTCTGATTGCCATGGCTAGGACTTCCAAAACAATGTTGAATAAGAGTGACAAGAGTGGACATCGTTGTCTTATTCCTGATCTTAGAGGAAATGCTTCCAGCTTTTCACTGTTGAGTATGATGTTAGCTGTTGGTTTGTCATATATGGCCTTTATTATGTTGAGGTAGGTTCCCTCTATGCCCAGTTTCTGGAGAGCTTTTATCATAAATGGGTGTTTAGCCATTCTACAGCTGGGGATTCACTGACCTAGGTTCTCTAAGCTTTATATATATTTTTTCAAGCTAGAATCCAGAAAGAAGCACTGGAGTACCTTTGTATAACCTTCACTGTTGTGCATCTTTTCTGAAGTATAGATGCCTTCGTACTCCCCCAGAAATTTTGATTTAATACATCTGCATTGAGGCCCTAGAAGCTGTAGTTTTTCAGGTGCTTCAAGGATTCTGATGCACTGCTAGTTTTGAGACCCAGTGCCTTTGGGTAATTCCAAATCCACATAAAATGAGAGTTGCAAAGGACCCTTATGCTATTTGAGTCCAATCTTCTTATTTTATAGATGAGGAAACTTAGGTTCAGAGAAGTAAAGTGCCTTGTTCAAAATCATACTTGTTCAAATCCATAGCCATTGTTGTAGCTGAGCCCAGACTAGAGCACAGATGACCTCGTATACAAAGTATTTGTTTCATTAAGGGAAAGAAATTGCAATAGGAAAATTCAGACAAAGGGCCTGGAATGGGACCTACAATTCTGGTGTTCCTAACAGTTCTATCTAAAGTCAGTAACTTGATAACAGGGACTTGGCCCTTTGGGTATAACACTGTATTCTCCTAGAGAGAAGAAATTTAATAATGTTGCCCTCGGCTCTCTATTTACCTATGTGTCTGCCATCCTCCAGGGCCAGTTCAAAATGTCACCACCTCCAAATGGACTCCTCCCACCTCTTCTACAAATCCCGTTGTTCACCCCTCCTCTGATTTCTTGTGTGACCTGTGGTCTCTACCTCTTGTTTGGATCTAGTATTTGTTCCTTGGCAGTATTTCTTTTGGATATATTTTGTCTCTTTTCCCCATATAGACTGTGTAACTCCTGAAGGTTGTGGGTTTATTTTTGTCTTCTTAGTACCTGGTTCTATGCTTTGCTTGCATAAGGCCTCAGAAATATCATTGACTGAATTTGATGTTTCCATTAAGTACCCCACCAACATATTGCTATGACAGTAAAGGACCAAAAACACAAGCAAACAAGACAATGATTTTATTGGAGTTTGTGATTCTTATGCTGACTTTGGGGAATATGTGAAACCAAGTTTAAAGAAAAAAATGAACTATCTGATGAAATTTCCTGATAAATCAGTCAAAAGGTGGTGCATATCTTATATAATCAGGTAGATGTGAAATTTTCATACATGCCTAACTGAATACTTTCTGACCCATGTATACTTTAGCCATCAATTAAAGGTAAGATGGGTTCCTAGACTGTACTACTTTTTACATTTTTTCCTCCCTCTTTACTATCATCACTAGTTGTTTCTTTTTTCCTATTATTTTTGGAAAATTGTTTTAATTATTTGCTACATCAGTGATTGAAAGCCACCTATCCATCTCAGGTACTAAGTGGAGCATTTAGTTGAATGCCACAAATACCAAAAGTAATAGTAGCAAATGAAGTCATCTGAGAGAAAAGAGAAGAGAGGGGGAGACTTTTTGGGGGATCAAATTAAAAATATATGTATTTGGAAGTAGGCATCAGGTATTTTGTGGGTCTTTTAATTTTTACATGAAAAATGCAAAATAATTTAAGACCTAAATGCTACTATTACTAAGAAATATCCATTTTATATTTAGAAGAAAGATCATGTCAAGAAAGGAATATAGGCTCTGAAATTTAAAAGAAGGCTTCTATTTGTTGCTTAAGTATTTTGAAATTTAAAAATGGTAGGTTTCAGCAAAGTAAAGCAGATGATGCTCTGTGTTTTTGCTTTACAAAAATGTGAATGTGTGTGATGCGTTTAATAGAATGGTGAAACTAGATATTAAGTGTTCACTACTTTCACTGACCTTGGGGATTATAAAGATTATATTACAGAGTTCTTAAAAAGATAGATTAATCTTTTCTTCACAAGTAGATGTTCCTACTGTAGGGCATTTGTTTAGTCAAACAAAGCAAGAAAGAAATGAGATAATAGGATAATATTTGTCATTCGAAGCTTAAACAGAATTGGAATTGTGAATTTTATGCTACTGCAGATGAATTTTATTAATAAAATGTAAGGTTGCAGAGAATTTCCAAGAAGAGGAAGAGCTATGACTTTTGTAAATGCCAAGTATATTTGACTTTTAAATGAATCTACATGGAAGAAAAAATAGCAAATTACCAGATTTTAAATGGTTGAAAGAAGTTATACAAAAGCTAAGGAGAATAATTGTATCTGTGTGGCACCAAAATAAGATTATAGTAAAGGAAAATGTGTGATATTAAGTAGCATAGAACTTTTCTATGGAAGTAGTTATTACATGTACGGGCCCAGCTGCTCCGCGACATGTGGGATCTTCCCAGATCGGGGCATGAACCCGTGTCTCCTGCATCGGCAGGCGGACTCTCAACCACTGCACCACCAGGGAAGCCCATGAATGTACTTTTCTTAAGTCCTCTGATTAATTACAATCATTTAACACATGGAGCATTAAGATTCTAGGATGATTTTGAATAAGACTTAAGAACTTTGAAATATACAGCATGAGGGTATCTACTATATAAATTATCCCATTAGTAAAGGAATTTGGGGGGAGAACATTTTCTTAAATGAAAACAACAATTTTTTTAGTGTAATGTGAAAGCCATTTTCTAGTTGGGGAAGACATACACACACACACACACACACACACACACACACACAATCTTTTACTGTTATTAGAAGCCTAGTGTCTTGAGCATATTAAGGCTTGAGGGGAGAAAAACACAAACCCTAACAAATTCCGAACATGAAAGAATGCCACTCAGTGCAACCTGACATAAATTATCAATTATATCAGTCTAAGACATAGGCGTTTGATTTAGCTATGGTTGATCACGTAAAAAGTACAAATTTAGCTTGTTCCAGGAAATACTGGTGGTGAAGCATTCTGTTAATTCAAAATTGAGCATTTATGCTCACTAGGTATGACTCACTGAACTGTAAGAATGGCCTAAAAGAGTCAATATTCTACTGGTAAACCTTAACTTGTTACTAGTAAATAACCAAATGCTGATGACCAATAATCTAGTATCAGACAAGTATAGGAAATAGCTATGTCAATGAATAACTTTACTGATGATTTTAAATATGATTTTTTCCCAAAATAATCTTGAAAATAATTTAAGACTATGTTGTTCAACACATAAATAATGATCAATTTAAGCCTGCTTCTTAAGGAAGTGTTCGTTCCTGCTAGGCACAGATCATGTATCTTGGTTATCCATGAGGCAAGTGCTGGTATCTGTTAGGGTAGCTGAGGAACAGCTGTTAGATCATCCTAAAGTACAGTCAACTGAGAGCTTCAGAATATTTGGAAGATGAGTCCATCATGGAAACACACCAGAGGCAAGCCCAGTCATGCATTTTCTTCTAAGATTAAACAAAAATAAAATCAATATTACTTATTACTTAATATTGGTTTCAAGTTACTATGAATATATATTTCATTCATTTATTCAAAAGGTATTTTTAAATATCTGTTTGGCGCCAAATACTCTATGATCTGAGTAGGCACCAGTGAATATGATAGACAAGGTCCCTACCCTCACAAAACTTACAGTTTAGTGGGAAAGGCTGATGTTAGACAAGTAAACAAATAAAACATTTAATTACAGTTTGTAATGAGCTATTAGTACTAGGAAGGAGTTAAGTAGGGAAATTATTACAGAATAATGTGGTTGGGGGAGAAGGCAGCAGGAAAATATTTAGATAGGATAGAAAGGGACGTCCCTCTAAGGAAGTGACATCTAAGCTGAAAGCTTTAGGGTAAAGTCAAAACTGGCTATTGAGATTTAATGCTTTGAGATCTCTAGGAAGAGAAAAACAGGCTATGTAAAGACTATGAGATGATAGAGAACTTGGACATGTTACAGAAGCTGAAATGAGGCCAGTAGACTTGTGGCAGAGTCAACCAGGTAGAGAATGGCAGGGGATGCATTTGGGCAGGTAGATGGGGCTCCGATGCAGCTAAGCATAATAGGACATGCATTTGTTGGGGACATAAGTGATTTGGGGGCTTGTCAGAGCAGTACGTTTTAAAAATAAACTTGTTTTTTTTTCTTGCTGTTTAAAAATTTTTCCTGTCAATTTGTTAAGGCAAACTAAGACTTACCTACTGTTATTTCACCAATCTACCAGTCAGAGAAGTGAAAGGTTTATTTTTTCTCCATGGCTACTCTCTGCAACCCCTATGACTTCTTCTCTCATAGGCAAATTCTTGAGATTCAAAGTAGACTACTACATGGCTATAGGCATCTGTAAATTATTTTCCCCATGAACACCACATGATGGTCTTTTTTTCCTTATGGGAGTAAAGCTTTCTTCATAACCAGCATGCAAACTTTTAAGGAAATCCATTTGCCAGGTGAAAAAGAACATTACCTTACCATCTTTCTAATGCTGGAACTCTGAAGATTTTAGATTCTATCAATCTGAACTATCAGTAGACAATATATTTCTTTCTTACTGACATGTAAATTCCTTAAGAAGAGGTATCAGGGCCTTATTTTATTTTACCACTGTGCCCAATACAGTACCTTACATAGAATAAGCTCTCACATATTAGGAAATTTACATAGGTGAGCTAGAGAGTCCACCTGTGTTTTTAGGTCACATATACTGTGACCACTCATCCTTTACAGGTGTCTTTTTTTGGTGAGTAAGAAATGGGAAGAAAAGTGATGACAAAGAGGTCCTCTTTGCATTGTGATTACTTTTTTCTATTCCATTTAAATGTTATATGTCTTCCCCTCTAAATTATAAGCTCTAGTGAGGGCAGACACCATGGTTGTCCTGTTCACAACTGTGGCTTCCACCCCAGCTTGCGCCCCACCTCCCATGGAATCATTTGACTAATTAGCTGGGATGGTGATTCATTTTAAAGGGGATGGGCCTAGCTTGGGTACCACTTTTCTACTAACTGAAGCTTTGAGTAATACCAGGAGACAAAGGGGTAGGGCTCAAATACTTGAGAAACAACAAAACTAAGTACACAGGATCCAAACATGAAGATTTACTTCAGGATCAAAAAGCTTAGAGTTAAAGCCAAATGGAAATGGGACTAGGGTACAGGAATTCCTAACCAGGCTATTCCTAACCAGGAATAAGCAAAGAAGGTGGAAGAGAATTCTGAGGTGAATATTTCAAATATTACTTGCCAAAAGGGGGTAGGGCTGACTAAAAGAGCTAGAATGAACAGTCATTACCTTTCTGAGCAGCATTGAAATTCAGTTTATAAGTACAGGCTTTGAATCTTGTAGTATTGGGAAACACTTATTTTTTCATATAACACTTCCATCTATGCAATGTTTGTGAATTCCCCAAGGTAATTAGTTTTTTGTGGAACATTTTCAGGTGATATTGTTCTCTTTGCTATGGGTCCTGGAAATATATAAAATACAGGACAAAAACTTTTGCCACAAAGTTATATTAGGAAATTTGCAGCAACTGATCTTATAACACATATATAGTTCACCCCTGAACACCCTTGCTTTACAAATAAAACGAGGAGGATGAATGGACAGGAGGTGAGTAGGGTCTATACTAATATAAGGGTTAGAACTCCTTTCACTCTACTTTCTTTAAGGCCTTTGACTTTATTTTTTTAACTTACTGTGCTCATGTCTCTCTGTATCCAGGTTTTTTGGTGGTGTCTTTCCAGACTGACTCTGGTCTTGCCCATGTGCCTTGCTTTGGCGAATGTGACATTAGCAAAATTAATGCACGTGGAGACTTTCAAAGTTCGAGTACATTTTTGTTTCCTCTCTTTGACCTCTGCCAACATCACTACAAGATGCCTGCGCAGGCTTGCTGGAAATATGTGAGAAACAAATGGAGGAGAGCTGAGTTATCTAAGAAGATTCCATGCTGCACAAGTTAGCTCCTAGTTGACCCATCAGCTGACCACACAGACATGAATGATCCCAGTGGCAATTGGCCAAGCTTGGCCTAGATCAGCAGAACCACCCAGTGACCCATAGACTGATAAACAGTTGTTCTTTCTTTATTTTAGGGGATGGTCAGCAATATCTAACTGATATTCCTACTATATTTAAAGCCTTTTCCTATCTTTATCTTCGAGAACTTTCATCCCCTCAAACCCTGCATAGTTCCTTAGAATTGAAAATTTGCTCTCACCTGTAAGAACTTCAGATGTCCCAGTTGTCTGGGCTCCTAATCTGTCCCCTGCCTACCTGTTACCTATAGCTATGTTTGAGGTCTCAGATTCTCTGTCTTAACCCTGCCTTAAAAGTCAGCTGTCTTTTTTTCAGGTTTCCAGTTTGGCTGTTTATCTGTGGAGACAGAATGGAGTACCTTCAAAAGTAGGGGAAGACTTTGTATTTGATATGTTAGGCAATAGGTTCTTAGGTAGAGGAGTGTTCTTAGGTAGAGGAGTGACATGACAAAAGGTTATTTAAGTAAAATCTGTCTGGAAGCTATAAGCCTGATGAATTTGAGTGGGAAGAGACTAGAGATAATAATTCTAGTTGATAGTTGAGTTCAGGTAGAAGAGGGAATGATTGTACATCTGTGTCCTGGAGAGGAGGTTGGGAAAGTGAGACTGAACATGTGGATCTTTGCTGGGGAAGCAGATGAGTATGCTTTCTTGTTAATATTCTAATATGAGGAGTTGTGTAAGAATTGTTGCTGAATTTTTTCCTGAACTCTCCAACACAATATCTGTTGTTTGTAGTTTTCTAACTAGACCCTGGCCCCGGGGTTTCCACTATAAACTTTAAAGTAGACTAGGCTGATATCACATAAGATCAAAACAGCAACATTCATATGTGTAATGAATACCAAGAAAAAGCCTTCAAACTAGAATTATTGTGATAATTAAAACAAGTCCAACCAGCATCCTGAGATATAATACCAAGCCCTTCCAATACAGGAATTTGCTTCACATTTGGTATCAAAGAGTTTCACATTTTCTGAAATAGATGCAGAAAATACTTAACCTGAAAGTATTAAGGTTTTGACAGTGTAGCTTCAAAATTAAGTAAACATGATGATGATGACAACTTCTAAACATCGTCTACTGTGACTAGCAGCCTCTCTCAGAAATAGCAAACGATAAAAGGAAATGATGGAGCAAGATAGCTGGTCTGTCATTCACTAACTTGTACAGATTGAGAAATACCTGGTTTATTTCCATAGTGATGTTCTCTCCCCTTTTCTATAAATAGATTTTTTCCCCACTAATCCTGCCAAGCGAATAAATTACTTCTAGAGATACAGTTCAATATTCATCCCCAGGGTTCTATCTTGCACCTGGTATTTTATAGGCAAGTCATACCCATTAATTGTTTTTGTAGTTTGTTTTGGTGGAAAGAAGGTTGAATTCAAGACTTCTCTCTAGGAAGTAGGAGACTAGTATCAAAGCTTTACAAACAAATATGTAAGCATGGTTGAAGGCTTCCTAAACAAAAATAAAATCCAGAAGGTAATCAAGCATGAGATGCCCAAATAGGTCATCTCTGCTATTAAAACTTCTTTGAACAAGATACCATACTTTAAAAAAAAATTATCTTATTGATGTATAGTTGTGTTAGTTTCAGGTATACAACAAGGTGATTCAGTTATACCTATATATACATTACTTTTTTCATATTCTTTTCCGTTATGGTATATCACAAGATATTGAATATAGTTCCCTGTGCTGTACAGTAAGACCTTGTTGTTTATCCATCCTATATATGATAGTTTTTTTTCTCAAGTTCTAGAATTTTTGTTTTTACCATCTTTATTGGAGTTTAATTGCTTTACAATGGTGTGTTAGTTTCTGCTTTACAACAAAATGAATCAGTTATATATATATATACATATGTTCCCATATCTCTTCCCTCTTGCGTCACCCTCCCTCCCACCCTCCTTATCCCACCCCACCAGGCGATCACAAAGCACCGAGCTGATCTCCCTGTGCTATGCAGCTGCTTGCCACTAGCTATCTACCTTACATTTGGTAGTGTATATATGTCCATGCCGCTCTCTCGCTTTGTCACAGGTTACCCTTCCCCCTCCCCATATCCTCAAGTCCATTCTCTAGTAGGTCTGTGTCTTTATTCCTGTCTTACCCCTAGGTTCTTCATGACATTTTTTTCCTTAAATTCCATATATACGTGTTAGCATACGGTATTTGTCTCTCTCTTTCTGACTTCACTCTGTATGACAGACTCTAGGTCTATCCACCTCATTACAAATAGCTCAATTTTGTTTCTTTTTATGGCTGAGTAATATTCCATTGTATATATGTGCAACATCTTCTTTATCCATTCATCCAATGATGGATAGGTTGTTTCCATCTCCGGGCTATGTAAATAGAGCTGCAATGAACATTCTGGTACATGACAACTTTTTTTTTTTTTTTTGCAGTATGTGGGCCTCTCAGTGTGTGGCCTCTCCCGTTGTGGAGCACAGGCTCCGGACACGCAGGCCCAGCGGCCATGGCTCATGGGCCCAGCTGCTCTGCAACATGTGGGATCTTCCTGGACCAGGGCACAAACCCGTGTCCCCTGCATCAGCAGGCGGACTCTCAACCACTGTGCCACCAGGGAAGCCCATGACTCTTTTTGAATTATGGTTTTCTCAGGGTATATGCCCAGCAGTGGGATTGCTGGGTCATATGGTAGTTTTATTTGTAGTTTTATAAGGAAGCTCCATACTGTTCTCCACAGTGGCTGTATCAATTTACATTCCCACCAACAGTGCAAGAGGGTTCCCTTTTCTCCACACCCTCTCCAGGATTTATTGTTTCTAGATTTTTTGATGATGGCCATTCTGACTGGTGTGACATGATATCTCACTGTAGTTTTGATTTGCATTTCTCTAATGATTAGTGATGTTGAGCATTCATGTGTTTGTTGGCAGTCTGTATATCTTCTTTGGAGAAATCTCTATTTAGGTCTTCTCCCCATTTTTGGATTGGGTTGTTTGTTTTTTGTTATTAAGCTGCATGAGCTGCTTATAAATTTTGGAGATTAATCCTTTGTCAGTTGCTTCATTTGCAAATATTTTCTCCCATTCTGAGTGTTGTCTTTTGGTCTTGTTTATGGTTTCCTTTGCTGTGCAAAAGCTTTGAAGTTTCATTAGGTCCCATTTGTTTATTTTTTGTTTTTATTTCCATTTCTCTAGGAGGTGGGTCAGAAAGGATCTTGCTGTGAGTTATGTCATGGAGTGTCCTGCCTATGTTTTCCTGTAAGAGTTTGATAGTTTCTGGCCTTACATTTAGGTCTTTAATCCATTTTGAGCCTATTGTTGTATATGGTGTTAGGGAGTAATCTAATCTCATACTTTTACATTTGCCTGTCCAGTGTTCCCAGCACCACTTATTGAAGAGGCTGTCCTTTCTCCACTGTACATTCCTGCCTCCTTTATCAAAGATAAGGTGACAATATGTGGGTGGGTTTATCTCTGGACTGTCTATCCTGTTCCATTGATCTATATTTCTGTTTTTGTGCCAGTATCACCTTGTCTTGATTACTGTAGCTTTGTAGTATAGTCTGAAGTCAAGGAGCCTGATTCCTCCTGCTCCGTTTTTTGTTTTCAAGATTGCTTTGGCTATTCGGGGTCTTTTGTGTTTCCATACAAATTGTGAAATTTTTTGTTCTAGTTCTGTGAAAAATGTCAATGGTAATTTGATAGGGATTGCATTGAATTTGTAGATTGCTTTGGGTAGTAGAGTCATTTACACAATGTTGAGTCTTCCAATCTAAGAACATGGTATAGCTCTCCATCTATTTGTATCGTCTTTAATTTCTTTCATCAGTGTCTTATAATTTTCTGCATACAGGTCTTTTGTCTCCTTAGGTACGTTTATTCCTAGATATTTTTTTTTTGTTGTTGTTGCAGTGGTAACTGGGAGTGTTTTCTTGATTTCACTTTCAGAGTTTGCATCATTAGTGTATAGGAATGCCAGAGATTTCTGCGCATTAATTTTGTATCCTGCGACTTTACCAAATTCATTGATTAGCTCTAGTAGTTTCCTGATAGCATCTTTAGGATTCTCTATGTATAGTATAATGTCATCTGCAAACGGTGACAGCTTTACTTCTTCTTTTCTGAATGGATTCCTTTTTTATTTCCTTTTCTTCTCTGATTACTGTGGCTAAAACTTCCAAAACTATGTTGAATAAAAGTGGTGAGAATGGGCAACCTTGTCTTGTTCTTGATCTTAGTGGAAATGCTTTCAGTTTTTCGCCATTGAGGACAATGTTGGCTGTGGGTTTGTCATATATGGCCTTTATTATGTTGAGGAAAGTTCCCTCTATGCCTACTTTCTGCAGGGTTTTTATCATAAATGGGTGTTGAATTTTGTCGAAAGCTTTCTCTGCATCTATTGAGATGATGAGATGGTTTTTCTCCTTCAATTTGATAATATGGTGTATCACGTTGATTGATTTGCATATATTGAAGAAACCTTGCATTCCCTGAATAAACCCCACTTGATCATGGTGTATGATCCTTTTAATGTGCTGTTGGATTCTGTTTGCTAGGATTTTCTTAAGGATTTTTGCATCTATGTTCATCAGTGATATTGGCCTGTAGTTTTCTTTCTTTGTGACATCTTTGTCTGGGTTTGTTATCAGGGTGATGGTGGCCTCGTAGAATGAGTTTGGGAGTGTTCCTCCCTCTGCGATATTTTGGAAGAGTTTGAGAAAGATAGGTTTTAGCTCTTCTCTAAATGTTTGATAGAATTCGCCTGTGAAGCCCTGAGGTCCTGGGCTTTTGTTTGTTGGAAGATTTTTAATCACAGTTTCAATTTCAGTGCTTGTGATTGGTCTGTTCATATTTTCTAGTTCTTCCTGATTCAGTCTTGGCAGGTTGTGCATTTCTAAGAATTTGTCCATTTCTTCCAGGTTGTCCATTTTATTGGCATAGAGTTGCTTGTAGTAATCTCTCGTGATCTTTTGTATTTCTGCAGTGTCAGTTGTTACTTCTCCTTTTTCATTTCTAATTCTATTGATTTGAGTCTTCTCCCTTTTTTTCTTGATGAGTCTGGCTAGTGGTTTATCTATTTTGTTTATCTTCTCAAAGAACCAGCTTTTAGTTTTATTGATCTTTGCTATCATTTCCTTCATTTCTTTTTCATTTATTTCTGATGTGATTTTTATGATTTCTTTCCTTCTCCTAACTTTGGGGTATTTTTTGTTCTTCTTTCTCTAATTGCTTTAGATGCAAGGTTAGGTTGTTTATTCGAGATGTTTCCTGCTTCTTAAGGTGGGCTTGTATTGCTATAAACTTCCCTCTTAGAACTGCTTTTGCTGCATCCCATAGGTTTTGAGTCATCATGTTTTCATTGGCATTTGTTTCTAGGTATTTTTTTTTTTTTTTTTTTTTTTTTTTTTTTTTTTTTTGCGGTACGCGGGCCTCTCATTGTTGTGGCCTCTCTCTTTGCGGAGCACAGGCTCCGGACGCGCAGGCTCAGAGGCCATGGCTCACGGGCCTAGCCGCTCCGCGGCATGTGGGATCTTCCCGGACAGGGGCACGAACCCGCGTCCCCTGCATCGGCAGGCGGACTCCCAACCACTGCGCCACCAGGGAAGCCCTCTAGGTATTTTTTTAATTTCCTCTTTGATTTCTTCAGTGATAACTTTGTTATTAAGTAGTGTATTGTTTAGCCTCCATGTGTTTGTATTTTTTACAGATCTTTTCCTGTAATTGGTATCTAATCTCATGGCGTTGTGGTCGGAAAAGATACTTGATACAATTTCAATTTTCTTAAATTTACCAAGGCTTGATTTGTGACCCAAGATATGATCTATCCTGGAGAATGTTCCATGAGCACTTGAGAAAAATGTGTATTCTGTTGTTTTTGGATGGAGTGTCCTATAAATATCAATTAAGTCCATCTTGTTTAATGTATCATTTAAAGCTTGTGTTTCCTTATTTATTTTCATTTTGGATGATCTGTCCATTGGTGAAAGTGGGGTGTTAAATTCCCCTAGTATGAATGTGTTACTGTCGATTTCCTCTTTTATGGCTGTTAGCCTTTGCCTTATGTATTGAAGTGCTCCTATGTTGGGTGCATTAATATTTATAATTGTTATATCTTCTTTTTGGATCAATCCCTTGATCATTATGTAGTGTCCTTCTTTGTCTCTTCTAATAGTCTTTATTTGAAAGCCTATTTTGTCTGATATGAGAATTGCTACTCCAGCTTTCTTTTGCTTTCCATTTGTGTGAAATATCTTTTTCCATCCCCTTACTTTAAGTCTGTAGGTGTCTCTAGGTCTGAAGTAGGTCTCTTGTAGACAGCAAATATATGGGTCTCGTTTTTGTATCCATTCAGCCAATCTGTGTCCTTTGGTGGGAGCATTTAGTCCATTTACATTTAAGGTAATTATCGATATGTATGTTCTGATTCCCATTTTCTAAATTGTTTTGGGTTCGTTATTGTACGTCTTTCCCTTCTCTTGTGTTTCTTGCCTAGAGAAGTTCCTTTAGCAGTTGTTGTAGAGCTGGTTTGGTGGTGCTGAGCTCTCTCAGCTTTTGCTTGTCTGTAAAGGTTTTAATTTCTCCATCAAATCTGAATGATATCCTTGCTGGGTAGCGTAATCTTGGTTGCAGGTTTTTTCCTTCATCACTTTCAGTATGTCCTGCCACTCCCTTCTGGCTTGCAGAGTTTCTGCTGAAAGATCAGCTGTTAACCTTATGGGGATTCCCTTGTGTGTTATTTGTTGTTTTTCCTTTGCTGATTTTAATATGTTTTCTTTGTATTTAAGTTTTGACAGTTTGATTAATATGTGTCTTGGCGTATTTCTCCTTGGATTTATCCTGTATGGGACTCTCTGTGCTTCCTGGACTTAATTAACTATTTCCTTTCCTATATTAGGGAAGTTTTCAACTATAATCTCTTCAAATATTTTCTCAGTCCCTTTCTTTTTCTCTTCTTCTTCTGGAACCCCTATAATTCGAATGTTGGTGCATTTAATGTTGTCCCAGTGGTCTCTGTGACTGTCCTCAGTTCTTTTCATTCTTTTTTCTTTATTCTGCTCTGCAGTAGTTATTTCCACTATTTTATCTTCCAGGTCACTTATCCATTCTTCTGCCTCAGTTATTCTGCTATTGATCCCATCTAGAGTAGTTTTCATTTCATTTATTGTGTTGTTCATCGTTGTTTGTTTCATCTTTAGTTCCTTTAGGTCCTTGTTAAATGTTTCTTGCATTTTGTCTATTCTATTTCCAAGATTTTGGATCATCTTTGCTATCATTATTCTGAATTCTTTTTCAGGTAGACTGCCTATTTCCTCTTCATTTGTTAGGTCTGGTGGGTTTTTATCTTGCTCCTTCATCTGCTGTGTTTTTTTCTGTCTTCTCATTTTGCTTATCTTACTGTGTTTGGGGTCTCCTTTTTGCAGGCTGCAGGTTTGTAGTTCCCGTTGTTTTTGGTGTCTGTCCCCAGTGGCTAAGGTTGGTTTAGTGGGTTGTGTAGGCTTCCTGGTGGAGGGGACTAGTGCCTGTGTTCTGGTGGATGAGGCTGGATCTTGTCTTTCTGGTGGGCAAGTCCACGTCTGGTGGTGTGTTTTGGGGTTTCTGTGGCCTTATTATGACTTTAGGCAGCCTCTCTGCTAATGGGTGGGGTTGTGTTTCTGTCTTTCTAGTTTTTTGGCATAAGATGTCCAGCACTGTAGCTTGCTGGTCGTTGAGTCAAGCTGAGTGCTGGTGTTGAGATGGAGATCTCTGGGAGATTTTTGCCATTTGATATTATGTGGAGCTGGGAGGTCTCTTGTGGACTAGTGTCTTGAAGTTGGCTCATCTCAGAGGCACAGCACTGACTTCTGGCTGCAGCACCAAGAGCCTTTCATCCACATGGGTGGCTGTAGGTCAGAGGCCTCAGTTCCTTGCCACATGGATCTCTCCTTAGGGCTGCTTGAGTGTCCTCATGACATGGCAGCTGGCTTACCCAAGGATGAGTGATCGGCTCGCCGCCTGCCTGACTGTTGTGGCTTTGGCCACCGGGGCCCCTCCAGTGCCAGCAGCCTCAGTGAGGCCGCCCTCCCCTCGGGCTCTGGGGCAGTTCCGTGATGGCAGAGGGAATAGCCCCCAAGACGCCTGGAGTTCCAGCTCTGCGGAAACGCGTGCACCATTCTCTATATATGATAGTTTGCATCTGCTAATCCCAAACCAATTCACCCTTCCTGCATGCCCTCTCCCCCTTGGCAGCCACAAGTGTGTTCTCTATGTCTGTGGGTCTGTTGAATAAGATACTATACTTTTGTCACCCTTTCTAAATGGCCATGGTCTATTTGACAGGTTGTAAAAATAATAGTAGAATTTAGATATGAATTTTTCTAGTCTAATATACTAGAGTGAGATATTTATTATTCAGTGGGCATATTGAATATTGTGAGTATAAAAGTAACCAGAAAATGGAAAAGTCAGTGTAGTCTAATATTAGCAAAATAAGTATAGGCTTATTGATGTGATTACCAAATCCTCCAAGATTGATTTGGTCAATTTGGCTGGGTGTCCTTAAGGGACTAGTTAAGAACTGAGAAAGTATTTTATTGTAGCTTGAGTCCCAGAGATAAGGAAAGAGCAGATGAAGGACATTTTAATGTAATTATATTAATCTGCCTTATTTTTTGAATACATAATGACTTCTCATCTGATTTGTTCTATTTGGCTAGAAATTGAATGCTGTGAAAATTTGCAATTCAATATAAAGTTTAGAAACAGAATATGACACAGATTCAAGGGAGTGAGAAAAGAAATTGGGCATATGGAGAAATATCATGCTATCTAAGGGTGACCATATAAGAATTATAATTTTATATATCTTAATAAAAATCTTTGCAAACCAACTATTTATTCGGGACATATTCACTCTTACAAAGTAACTTGCAAATAATCTGCATGCATTTTGAGGGAGCTTCAAAGTTACCCAAATCATTTTTATAATGTTTTTCTAATATTGATAAGTGATATTTATTTATTTAAAAATTCTAATTAAATATCTACTGTCAACAAAATTGTTTATTTTGCATCTTGAAAGTTTAAATAATAATTTAAAAAACAACAAAGGCAACTCGTTACCCATATGTAAATGGTGTTTTCTCACTACTGGTGTCAAATAACTCATTATATTGAAGATCTAATTCAATTTAATAATTTATTGAGTGCCAGTAACTGTGTGAGGCAGCTGGAGTATGACAGTGAAAAGGACGGTATCCTGACCCCTCAAGATGTTATAATTCAGTTGGAGATGCAGACAACCAAAGGAACAATTTTAGTAAAATTCTATTTTGGCCATTTATGAGAAATATTTAAAATTCTGGTGAATATCTCTTCTTAATTTCCTTAATTGGCCAAGTACACCAAAATTTACAGTTCCCCAGACTTAAGCTAAACTATCTCAAAAGCTTATTATTAACTGGGATGTAGGAGTTATAGGGAGTGTTTATACTGAATCTCTTTAAACTGATCATTTATTTGATCCAGAGGCTGCTCCAATTTCTAAGATCAATGCAACTCTCAGCTTGACTAAAACAAATGAATGAAAGATAAATCACCTGCCTGGTTATTGTTGTATAATTGATCCTAGAGATATAGCAGAATATGAAAGGTATAACTTAGGCACAATAATACAGATAGGCTGTGTTACCTGTTTTTGCTGCCTAATTGTCCGTTCTGTGTTTCTTTCAATTTGAAAAGAAATAATACCTAACCCCTTAATAGTGTTTAGGAATTTTCATCAATATTGAGGCAGAGTGAGCTACCTGATGAATCTGTTGTGATCACCTGGATTAGAAAGCAACAGTAAAGGTTGGAATGTGAAAACCATAGGTAGCAGTTCTATTTCAAGGATGAGTAAAAATGCCAGCATACCTAGGGTTATCTATCATTACTATTAGAAAATCTATAAGGTAGGTACTTCAATGGTGTTTTGATATCTGGATTCATCTCAATCCCTGCCCAGTCACTTACCACTCCTAAACAAAGGACCATTTAACCAGCTTTGCATTTGACTGGACTGAGATTGCGTAGCTTAGATGTAATTTTCAGTTTGGCTGAACACCAATAGAGATTCATTCATTCTAGCGCATATAGTGTGCCATGCATTCAACTTCTTTACCATTAAGTCAAAGAAAAGAAAGGAAGAAGGCAAATATCCATCTCTCAGCACGTTTTGTGGTGGTGGTAGGTGGTGGTGGTGGTGGTGGTTGTTACTGCTGTTATTTTACCTTAAGTGGCAGCTGTGTTCTCATTTAATGGACATACTGATAACATGCTTTTGTGAGTTATAATGGGCCTTTGTGAACTATGACAGGAATTTCTTGCCAACGTTTCTGTTTCTTTAAGAAGATACACATTCTAGTCTATTTGCAAAAACCCATTAAGTCCTGGCCATTTTCTATAGATATGTATGTGTACAGCAAAGATGAACCTGAAATCCTTGGAGGCCATTACAAGAAAGCCAGATAAGTGAACAGTTTTGCTTTTAATCTAAACTGCAGATTTGTTTAGGAATTGTAGCATTTTCCCCTGGGCTCTCTGGTACCAGCTTTCAAAATTGTGAGGGATGGGCTTCCCTGGTGGCGCAGTGGTTGAGAGTCCACCTGCTGATGCAGGGGACACGGGTTCATGCCCCGGTCCGGGAAGATCCCACATGCCGTGGATCACGGGCTAGGCCCGTGAGCCATGGCCGCTGAGCCTGCGCATCTGGAGCCTGTGCTCCGCAACGGGAGAGGCCACAACAGTGAGAGGCCCGCATACCGCAAAAAAAAAAAAAAAAAAAAAAATTGTGAGGGATTTATCCCACTCTAAAAACAATAATTCAAGCCATGTTTCCTTCATATTTCCATGTTAAAATAATTCACACATAGGTACATACACATAATACACATATAT
The DNA here is from genome assembly GCF_963924675.1 of Phocoena phocoena. Classification (NCBI taxonomy): domain Eukaryota; kingdom Metazoa; phylum Chordata; class Mammalia; order Artiodactyla; family Phocoenidae; genus Phocoena; species Phocoena phocoena. The sequence goes on along the minus strand of NC_089240.1, from coordinate 79,652,937 downwards.
GTACATTTATTTGTTCACCAAAATAGCTCAAATAGCATTTAAAAAGCAGAAGGAAAATTAAAATGTAAATGACGAATGTCACTTGGTTTTCAGATAACTCTAGATAGAGCTTATGAAGCATTCCTGGCAGAGTACAGAACTTGGCAATGTTTGGAGGCAGTAGCAATAAGTGTAGCCTAAGGGTCCCTGAAAATTGCTTCCTGAGCAGCTTCCTGGGAGTCCAGCAGTGGGCTGGGCACTAAGGAAAACAGGGAAAAGAACACAATATAGTGATAAGAACAGGAATTGGAAGTCAAAAGATCTGGATTCTAGTCTTGTTACAGTCTTCCCTGGATCTCAATTGTCTCAATGTGAATACAATGAGGAAAGGTCACAGGATGAATGACGTTTGGATTTTTATAGACCTAAGGTTATATGATTCTGACTCAAGAGAAATAGAAGACATTGATTCCTAACCCAGGCACATAAAGCTACTTTAGAGATGTTAGACTGGCAAACATGAAGCTATTAGTGAAGTGTTTAAAAGATAACATGAACAAGTGCTTAAAAGATAATAAGAACAGTATAGAAAATGATGTAGGATGTCAAGTAAGATTGATATCAGTGCTGTGGAAGGAAGGCTTTTTGGAGGATGCAGTCTATACTTTGGGTCTTGCAGGTTGAGTAGAGAAGAGCAGAAAACATTATTGGCTAAAAAAGCCATGGAACAGCATAGTTGGACTTACACCTTCATATTTAAACTATAATTAGGGTGACCTAGTCACTTAAATTGATCTACAAGAAATGAAGACAATGTTCAGTATTTTAAAACTGAACTAAAATGTTTTCAGAGCTTTGGATTTGTGTAACATCCCTTGCTATTACCTTGGTGTTTCTCTCTTTTTAAAATTTTATTGAAGTACAGTTGATTTACAATGTGGTAATTTCTGCTGTACAGCAAAGTTATTCAGTTATACACATATATACATATATTCTTTTTTTAATATTATTTTCCATTATGCTTTATTCTAGGAGATTGGATATATTTCTCTGTGCTATACAGTAGGATCTTGTTGTTTATCCATTCTCTATGTAATTGTTTGTATCTGCTAGTCCCAAACTCCCTATCCTTCCCTCCCCCACCCCCCTCTCCCTTGTATGCTGCTCTCCCTTGGCAACCACAAGTATGTTCTCTATGTCTGTGATTTTAGATTCTATGTCTCATATGAACATATGTCTATGTTCTCTATGTCTATATTTTAGATTCCACATATAAATGAGATCATATAGTATTTGTCTTTCTCTTTCTGACTTACTTCACTTAGTATGATCATCTCTAGGTCCATCCATGTCACTGCAAATTTACATTATTTCCTTCTTTTTAATGGCTAAGTTATATCCCATTGTGTGTATGTGTGTGTATATATATATATATATATATATATATATATACCACATCTTCTTTATCCTTTCATCTGTCAATGGACATTTAGGTTGTTTCCATGTCTTAGCTATTGTGAATAGTGCTGCTAAGAATATAGGGGTGCATGTATCTTTTCAAATTATAGTTTTGTCTGGATATATGCCCAGAAGTGGGATTGCTGGATCATATGGCAACTCAATTTTCAGTTTTTTGAGGAATCTCCATACTGTTTTCCATAGTGACTGCACCAATTTACATCCCCACCTTGGTGTTTCTCTTTAATACCAATAACAATTATGTTTGGAATTCCAGAACACATTCTCTAGTAATTCTTGAAGTTAAAAATAATTATTCCTCTTGGTGAAAATAGAACACAAAAAGTACTTACTAGGTTATTGATACAAAGTGATGATACTAAATATTAAGGGAAAGACAAATTATAACTTCAATACATATAATGTGATTCTTAGGTGTAGGTGTGCATGATACTTTCTGCGTGAATGATTTAATTTTATAAAGTTGTTTAATACAATTGCTAGAGACCAGTAAAAGCGTGACAAATAGCTGGAGTGAAACTTTCTGTGTTAGGTGTAATTTAAGAGTATATTTGACATCCATTTGATCATTGTTTTGAAATGTTCATTTGTTATTTCCAGCCAGAAAGACATTCATTGCCCTTTTATTGGTGCTTCATGATTAGGGTACTTATTTGTACTTTCTTCTGGATATTTTTTAACTTTTTCAATAGAAAATTGCCTTTTATTTTTGATGAAATACGTTCCCTAGGATGCCAAGGAGTTAAAATATGAATATGGGGACTTCTCTGGTGGTGCAGTGGTTAAGAATCCACCTGCCAATGCAGGGGACACGGGTTCGAGCCCTCGTCTGGGAAGATCTCGCATGCTGTGGAACAGCTAAGCCTATGTGCCACGACTACTGAGCCTGCACTCTAGAGCCTGTAAGCCACAACTACTGAGCCTGCGTGCCACAACTACTGAAGCCTGCGTGCCTAGAGCCCGTGGTCCGTAGCAAGAGAAGCCACCGCAATGAGAAACCCATGTACTGCAACGAAGAGTAGCCCCCGCTTGCTGCAACGAGAGAAAGCCCACATGCAGCAACTAAGACCCAGTGCAGCCAAAAATAAATAAATAAATTTATTAAAAAGAATATGACTATGGTGACTTCTTTTTGTAATTAAAATCATGACAGAGATGACTGGTTTCATGATGTATAGTCATGTGATACTTTACAATTAACCTTTACTGACTCAACATAATTTTGTGTATAGTGATACCCATTGATTCAGCTATTAAGGAAGGAAAAGGAAACTAAGAGACAATTTTCAAATTTTTGAGGAACCTTCGTATTGTTTTCCATAAGGGTTGGACAAATTTACATTCCCACCAATAATGTATAAGGGTTCCCTTTTCACCACATCCGCACCAGCACCTTTTGACTCTTTTCTTCTTGATAACAGACATTCTAACAGGTGTGAGGTGATACCTCATCGTGGTTTTGATTTGCATTTCCTCGATGATTAGTGATCTTGAGCATCTTTTCATGTGCCTTTTGGCCATTTTGATGTCTTCTTTGGAAAAATGACTATTTAGTTCTTCTACCCATTTTTTAAAAATATTTATTTATTTATTTATTTATTTATTTATGCTGCATGGGGTCTTAGTTACTGCACTTGGGATCTTCGTTGACATTTGGACTTCTTAGTTGTGGCATGTGAACTCTTTAGTTGCGGCATGCATGTGGGATCTTGTTCCCCGACCAGGGATTGGACCCGGGCCCCTGCATTGAGAGTACAGAGTCTTACCCACTGGACCACCAGGGAAGTCCCTCTTCTGCCCATTTTAATTGGTTTGTTTGTGTTTTTATTATTAAGTTGTTTGAGTTCTTTATATATTTTTAAATATTTATTTATTTATTTATTTATTTATTTGGCTGCACCAGGTCTTAATTGCGACACGTGGGATCTTCATTGCAGCATGTGGGATCTTTAGTTGCAGCATCTGAGATCTTTTAGTTGTGGCATGCTGGCTCTTAGTTCTTTATATATTTTTGGATATTAATTCCTTATCTGAAATATGGTAAATTTTTTTTTCCATTCTGTAGGTTGTTTCTTCATTTTGTTGTTTCTTTTGCTGTGCAGAAGCTTTTGAGTTTGACATAGTCCCACTTGTTGATTTTGCCATTTCTTGATATGAAAGAATTAAGGTAATACTTATGTGATTTTCACTTAAGGCTTTGTTTACCAAGAATAAAGACAAACAAGCAATTTTCAAAAATCTACATAAGTTGAGGTATGTAGAATTTGACTAGCATGGATTTGGAGCAATGGTCAATGGTTTAATGTGTGAATGTATCACCAATTTCAAATTTTTAATAAAAAATTCTTCTTATGCTAGAAGAAGTCGATTAGAAATCCTCTGTATATTAGCTATGTTAAGCCTGTTTAGTTTCAGAAATTAACCAAAAGTTTTTGTTTGTTTGTTTTAAGGAAGGTGTTACCTTAGGTTCTAAGCAGGAATTATGGAACATTGTGACATACTTGAAAACAAGAAGACCAGAAAGTAAAATTTTGAATATGGCATCAGTCTCAAATGAGAACTTTTGTTTTTCCTAATACATTTCCTTAGACAAGAGGAATTGGACTTAGGAGTGGATAGGATAGCAATGGGCTTTAAGGGAGTACTATCTCTGATAATGCACCCTTAAAATACCCCTAGAGTCTACCACGTTGAAGGCTTTAACTATTTAAAAGCAAATATTCCATCAGCGGGATCATGCCTTAATTTGCTACCAATAACTTTTTAGCTATAAATTGATAGCAATAAATCAATAGGAACATCATCTAGCATAGGAACTTGGAATGGGAAAAAGGAGAGAGGGAGTAATGAATACTGGTAACGGGGAAGTAAGAGGGTACTAGGCTGGCCTCTTCAGACTTTCCTAGAGTTAATTACACATGTGCGTCAATTACTCATTGTATCTGGGATGGAGCACTTTGTGGTCTCCTTAGGTATGGAAATCCTCTCGAGGATCTAAGGTGTCACCTCCATGTCACCCCCAACTTGCAGTATTGGAGTTAAAAAAGAAAATATCCTTCTGCCAAAACTTTTATTTAACTAGCTTCAATTCACAATAGTGTTAAGTTTAGCAGATCCTTGTGACACCTGCTCTGCCTTCGCCAAATTTTAATTACACGTAGCTCTGCTTAGGAAAAGATGAGCATTTTTCTGCATTTGGTGGTGGGAGGGATGCTGACTGCCTGGGGACTAGAGTGAGCTCAGCAAACACAAATCTTTGCTCCTTAAAAAATGCTAGCAGAAAGTTACCAATAAAAAGCAGCATACAAAACAGAAACAAAACAAAAGAAAACAAAAACAATCCCTTAAAGGAGTGTGGCATGAATGTTTCTTGCTGGAATTCCAATAACCCTCTTCTTAATCTGTACTAGGTTAAACTCCTTTGAGCAGAAAAGGATGCTACTCTGTTAGTGAAATTTATTTAATGTGACAGATTACATCCTTTTAGGGGACATCAGAGAAGGGAATGAAAGCATTCTTAGATCATTGCCACTAGCTGTGCAATCCTGAAACCCTGGCAGAATGGGAGAGTGAGTCTCAAAAAGAAAATATAAATAAAGGATTGTGGGTCAAAGTTTTAATGGAACAAATCCTGAATCTGAGTAGTCAAAAACTGAGTGACATGCTGTAGTTTCTTTTGTTTAGTTTTAGTTCAAAAGGAAACAACATTTTTATAGTCATTTTAGCAGTTACCTTTATTATGTAGTTATCTTGTTTGTGTATAAGGATAATAAACTAGAAGATGGTAGGTTATCTCTCTAATAAAAAATGCCATTTAAAATAAAGCGTGTAGGGCTTCCCTGGTGGCGCAGTGGTTGAGAGTCCGCCTGCCGATGCAGGGGACACGGGTTCGTGCCCCGGTCTGGGAGGATCCCACATGCCGCGGAGCGGCTGGGCCCGTGAGCCATGGCCGCTGAGCCTGCGCGTCCGGAGCCTGTCCTCCGCAACGGGAGAGGCCACAACAGTGAGAGGCCCGCGTAACGCATAAAAAAAAAAAAAAAAAAAAAAAAATAAAGCGTGTATCAGAAGTAGGCAAGGTTAAACAGTACTTCTCCTCTCCCCAGTAAGGCAGTAACTAATAGAACTTCAGTAGATTTGAGAGGAAGATGTGGTTTGGAGGAGGAAGTGGTTAATCTTTATGTCCCTTAATTTGTTACCTACTATCTGTTCTCCTATTATAAGCAGTAGTAAAATCATTTTAATAGGGGGTTCTGAACATGCATTTATAATTATAGAAACTGCATTCTACTCCACAATCAGACTTGGGGGTAGAAGATCAAAGAAATACTGTGGCTGGTGGCAGCCTTAAAAAAATAAAATAAAATGGGCTGAGGAATACTTTTAGAGTATGTATGTGTGAAGCATAGTACAAGATCATTGTTGAGTGATAGGGCCTGTGGCAACCTGGAGAATGAAATGTGTGCCTGAAGACTGTCAAATTCAGATTCTTAAGAAAACAATGTACTGGCCAAACAAGTAAATCTGTGGGCTAGTGCCCGCCAACAGTTGCTAGTTCATCAATAGTTACTAGTTCACCTCTGCCCTAGGTCCTGGCAAATAAATAAATGAATAACCACATCTCACTTATAAAAGGGACTCTGAAAATCCTTCATGAGGCTGGAAAGTGATCCTAAACTTTAACTTTGGAAAGCTCCTGTGTGGTTCTCTATCATGAGTTGGCAAAGGTTTCATAAAGGAGTTGATATTTGACCTAGAAATTGAGGGGTGTTTAAAGTTTTACAGATAATGAATTGGGTTTTGGATAAGGGCATGAGTAAAGGCAAAGAGGCAAGGAATATGTTTAGGAAACAGAAAATAATCTGATGTAATAATGGTGATAAATGAGGTGTGAATATAGGTTGGGGCATTGTGGACAAATTGAATGCCGTGTTAAGAAATTGGCCATGTCAAAGTCAATACTTGGCCAGCTGGGAAGATTTCTCAGATGCATTTCTACCGCTCTTTGAAAATGAGTATCTGTGAGGGAAAAAAGTTTCTGGCACATTTGATGCACAGTGGATTCTAAGGTCCACTGTCCTTCCACAGGGACATGAAATAAAAGAGTATCAGACTGAAGAGAACACTTTTATATATTTCAACCTTCTCATTTCACTGATGGGTAAACTGGGATCTAGGGAAGTGATGTAGCTTGATTAAGCTTACACAGATACAATAACTAGAATATTCTTTCTACTACCCCAAACAATCTATCTCATCAAGTTTCAACCCAATTTCTCTTTGCATGGCTGTTACATTTTGCTTTCATTTTTGCTGATTTGGAAATTCTCGGAGTTAGGCAAAGCTGCATATCACCCGTAAAGAGCTATGAAAATTTCTGCCAATGAAATCAATAGTACTTGGTACTCTGCAGTCTCCAGGTGTGAAGAAAGATTCTTTCATGGGATTCTGGGTAGCCTCTGCTATTTTAGGTGAGCTGTGCAAATGATTTGAAATGCATTGTAAATTAACGATGGCATGTCCGTTACCACAATCTTGGGCATGTTGATTTACAGGCAGTCATTCTCTTTTCAGTGCTGATTCATTTTCTAATCATGAGCTGTCTCCCCCATTTTGCATCTAGGCAAGACTGACCTTATTCAAAGGTAGAAGAGATAGATGCCTATGTGGGGTGATTTGAAGTCCAATCCGCATCTAAAGTTTTTAATTCATATGCTTAGGCTCATTCTTTAGGGATCTGCTATACATTTTAATAATGTCATATCTTCATTATTGATTGGAGCTCATATCACTAGAAAATGACCCTCCTTGTTTCCTTTAATACATTTTGCTCTAAGTTTTACTTTTATTATATTCATAATGCCATTTCTGACACTTTGCTTTTCAGTTTGATTAATATATCTTTGCAATGTATGAATTTCAAGTGTATTTAGACATTCTGTTTCTGAGAAGAGAACACACATTAACCAGGTAGCATATTAGTGAGGATGAGTTCATCTTATTCACTCATTGTGCTAGTTTTGTAGTACTACACAAAAAAGTATCACAAATATTTTAGCTTAAAGCAGCACAAATTTATTAGCTCCTATTTCTGTAGGTCAAAAGTCCAGCAAAGCTCAACTGATTCTCTGTTGAGGGTCTCACAAGACTGAAATCCAAGTGTCTGCTGGGTTGAGTTCTTATCTGGAGGTTCTGGGGTAAAGTCTACTTCCAGGCTTTTTCAGGTTGTTGGTCACATTCATTTCCTTGCAGTTGTAGGACTGAGGTCCCCATTCTCTTTCCAGTTGTCAGTTGGGATCCTCTCTTAGTTCCTGAAGACTTCTGCATTCCTTCCCCATAACCCCCTCCATCTTGAAACCAATAATGGCCAAGTCCTTCTCCTGGTTCAAATTCCACTTGCTTTTCTCTTGCTCTGCTGCTATCAGCTGGAGAAAGTTCTCAGCTTTTAAGAGCGCCTGCGATTAGGATAGGCCCACTTAGATAACCTCAACTTTTTAAGAAGCAAGGCCCCTACTAAGAGAATGTGGAGCTCTCTATGTTTTGAGGGGAATAGGAATTATGAGAATTCCTGGGATGAGTTGGTTCTCAGTTTTTGTTACAGCACAACATGTAGGGATGTTGGTGAGGGATAGAGAGCAATAAAAGGATGCAGTGTGGTTGTCCAGCAGAGGAAATGAAGGGTGGGGGGAAGCATGTTGGAAAGTGTGTAGGGGAAAACCACATAAAAACTTTCTACTTTCCACTTCTTTTTCTGCCTTGGTCCAGAGGACAATGTAAACTTGCCTCAAAACCACAGAGCATCAGGTATGGGTGATCCCTTCTTTTTCTTTCTTTCTTTTTTTTTAAAAATTTTTTCATTTAATTTTATTTATTTTTTTATACAGCAGGTTCGTATTAGTCATCAGTTTTATACACATCTGTGTATACATGTCAATCCCCGTCGCCCAATTCATCACACCACCATCCCCACCCCCCACCCCCACGGCTTTCCCCCCTTGGTGTCCATACGTTTGTTCTCTACATCTGTGTCTCAATTTCTGCCCTGCAAACCGGTTCATCTGTACCATTTTTCTAGGTTCCACATATATGTGTTAATATACAATATTTGTTTTTCTCTTTCTGACTTACTTCACTCTGTATGACAATCTCTAGATGGGTGATCCCTTCTTGAGACATGTGTTTCAATTGCTATGGAAAGAGTGGTACTAATTTTTCCTATAGAATCTTACAGTGCCTATTAACCATTGATAGGAAGAGGTGGAAGGTCATTCTTCCAGCCTTGTATAACAATAGAGGTATGTCTACAATCTACAAAGTAATAATAGCATCATTTGTTTATCATGACACAGTTCCGTTAGGCAAAATATATCGCAGGAAAGATCCCAAAGCAGCTTTGGTACTGTGAGTTTAAGTAGGGCAATTGCAACAAGAGTACCCCCAAACTTCTTGACTATAATTTCGAACTATTAGGGCTATTTGTAGACATCAAGAAAGCAACAGCAGATTGATTGGCTTAGTGTCCAGCAATCATGGATGCAGCAGCTATCTTTAAAACAGAACCAGGATCCCCCAAACAGAGACTTCAACTAGAAATCAAATGGCAAATTTATATGCATCTTCCAAAATGGACTGGTCATACTGCATTTGTCTCCTCAGCTCTATAATTTAACAAGCAGTAATGACATCATCTCTGAATTATAAGAGCTAATAGAAAAAAACAGTGAAGGAAAAAGGAGGGTTTATTTTTGGTTTTGTTTTTTAGTGGAAATGGGTTATATAATCCAAGATAAGTTGGACTCAGTCCTATGACTCTGGTATCTTCAACCCTCTCATTTACTAAATTCCTTCAGAATTGATAGAATCAGTTGATGTACCTTCATTTGTTAAGGATATTGAAAAGGCCAATCCAGTATGTCATGAATAAAGTTATTTAGTCATATCCCATTGGTATGGTTCAAATTTCTGACTTCTCTTTCTGCTTTTGGTTTTTGCTTGCCTCCAAATAACATCATTACAGTAAATGTTGAGGTGTTTGTTTTTATCAGCATTCTATTTTCTGTGGAGTTTCATTGCCTATGGATATGAAAAATTAGAGTGTACAATAACTATAAAGATGAAGATGTCTTTCTGTGAATAAAGACAGCAATATAAATTTGAACTGTGACCTTCAGATTTTTATACTTTTCTCTGATGCCTTGCTAAATTATTTTTTGTTCTTAAAATGAGAAAAAGGGGTTTAAATTATTATAAAATGCTTTACTATTTAGACCATATTGAAATGGCATTTTATGACTTTCAGGAGTGGCAGTAAACCACATGTCACTGATCTTGTTTTATAAGTCACAATGCATTTTTAAAGATGACATACCAATTCACTCTGCCGAATGTAGTTGGTTCTGTAGATGATAAACATCACACGGGAGAGAGCAGGTTCTTTAACTATTCTCACCTTGTTTCAGGAGAATGAGAGAATAAATAACTCATGAAAAAGTAAAATCAGAGGTGTGTATGTTTGTATTCTATGTGTGAGATTAAAAGCATCCAGCATCAACTATAATATTGTAGTAGCAAGCGATCTACTTATTACCTATTTTTCCATGGAATCAAAATAAATGCTCCAAAATATATTTCCATTTCTATATGCTTCATTTCCTCTTAGACTAGGATTTATTTGCTATAAGTGCACAGTCGTTAGTGGTATATGGACTTCTTTTATGGATGAGGAATGTGCTATATATGCTCCCTAAAGGATGTTCAAATATCATTTAATCACTGTCAAGAAAAGCCTCAAAATATTATCTAGGCAATCATCCTGTTATCAGGGTAATCTTCTATACTTTCTCAGATACATGATTGTCACCTTGATTTTAGAATTACCCCCAATAAATCCTAGTGTTCTAAATTCTACACGCAAAATTTCATTAGTGACAAAATGAAACACAGGATCATTTGCCCATTTTACATACACTGGGCTTGATCCTTTATTGTGCCTGAATTAAGGAGAAGGTGCCTTAAACACTCATGATAACCCAAACCCAGGCAGCACAACTTTCAGGACAGACAAGCACAGGTCACTAAGAATACCGTTTTTGCCCCTGATTAGGCATAGGATGTATCATTTCTGTTTGTAGTTAATTCCATTAAACCCCTGGTGATACAGTTCAGGCCTGGCACATGTAGGTCAGGTGTGTATAATTGTTCTTATTGGGGGTATAGACCCTTGTTCATCCATTCCCCTAGTCATACAATGGCACCAAGCTACCCGAACACACTTATATAGCAATTTGTATCCCTGTTATTGGGGACAGGGCAGAGATTTATCCCTTTAAGGGGATATTTCAAATGAAGATGCCCTTTTTGATATAACAGATATATGGCTCACTCATGTTAAAATTTGTATTCATTTGGAACTGAGATGCAGGTTCTACCTCCATCAGAGTATGGGAGGGCCCTCAAATCTATTTCACAAGATGCAAGAAAGGTAAATATTAACTAACATCAAAATATTTGCCTCTTCAGGACACTAATTCCAATGTGCGAAAAACCCTGAAAAAATGATGTTAAATCATTTAATGGAATGTAGCTGAAGTAAGGCATAGAGTTTTTGTTTCACCACCATCGTATCAAGTATTCATGGATGGTTTTCAGCAAAAGAGTGAAAATGAAGCATGCATATGTTAAGGCTTATACATAAAAGACATCAAAGCATTACATACAGACAAACTAGGGCTACAAATTAAGTTTTGGGGAAAAGAAACAGAATAGGTCTGCATGAACTGATGTTAATTTTCACCCAATATAAACTAATAAGGTATTGTAAATAAGAAGCAGTGGTAATTGGAACTATGGCAAGACTGCCATTAAACATAAGAAAAAAGGTAGAGTATGTATTTCTCATGGGCTAGTCCATGTTTATCCACGGAGAATTTGAGTGATTGATACTTATAATTCACAAATCTTAGACTTTGGTTAAATTATCACCCCCTCCAATAGTAATGGCCATGAATTCATTTCCAGGAAGATGCAAAGAAAGTTGGATCCAGACCAGGTCAGGGATGGTGTCTGACCTCCAGCAAGTAGTCATGTCAATTGTGGAATTAGAACATTGCTAAGAAGCAAACACATTAGTCCAACTACAGGAGACTAGACTAGAATAAAAAGCTAAAGAAAATTTCCTATCTTACAAAACCATGTCTCCATCAGAGTAAGGAGTTTGCTTAGACGAATTGCCTTTAAGCAAAGATTAGGATCAAATTATTAGAAAAGAGTGGCAGGCATGATTGAGACTTTAGCAACAGCAAGATTGAATAAAATGATTGGGAAGTTGAAGGAAATCCATGCAGATGTGTAGAGTACATACTGAACCACTTAGCCGAATCTCGTTTTCTTCTTGGTCTAATGCAATGAACTGTTGCAGATTGAGGGAAAAAGTCAAAAATGAAAAAAAAAAAAAAAAAAAGAAAAAACGAATCCTACTGTTTACAAGTAAAACCTTTAGGAAAAAGAAAGATAAATCAGGTAGAGTTTGATTTAAAAGAAAATCATCATTTAAAAGCATGTAAAAGTCTACATTCATGTGGACCTTATTGAAGACTTAGGATCTTATCCAAGATTTGGGAGCCTGATCTCAAGCAGCTACAAGGATAAGAAGGCAACATCAAAGGCATACTAGCAAATGAACATAAATTGTGTATACATGGATGTTTAAGTTTTTGACTTCCCACAGTTGAAGTACATCTTATTTTTCACTCTTATATCACTCTACAGCTCATTCCTCACAGATTACCTTGGTTAGATTACCCAGGTTGCCCCCTACCAGGATGACTACCCCACCCCCCCAAAGAAAAGCACCTTGGACAAACAGTGTATGAAGTAAAACCTTTAATAAATTAGATGCCCTTATAACAGGAAATGGACAACAATAACATGAACAACTTAAGAGGAAGAACTATATTGTATATAAAGAGAATAAAAGTTAGTATGGTGTATAAATGGGGTATAGAAGGGAGACTTGAGAAGACAGAAAAGATGTCTGGAAGAGGAGCAATAAGGTTAGAGTCAAAGGAATTGAACAGTAATTCTAGCTTATCTTCTTTGTTCTATTTTCCTGAGGTTACTTCCTCTACATCAGTTTATGTCTTGAAGTTTTAGTCTTCCTTTTTTCTCTTTAGCACAAACTCTTAGGTGAAAGAGAACTCAACCTACCTGATATTTATGTAACCATTGCCTAGCTTCATCATGATCAACAGGCTCCAATACTCCTGTTGAAGCAGTGATTCTCAACCATGGATCCTTAAAGAAGCACATAGGAGATTTTACATTTGCCTATGTCTGCTCCCAATACAAGAAAATCTCCATTAACTGAGAGGGGCTTAGGGATTGGTATTTTTAAAAAGCTCTCTAGTTATATCTAATGGACATCCAGGGTTGTAAACCAGTGCTAATTCATTTGTTCTAAAATTTTTATGAAGAAATAATACTCTGGGGAACTTCTTTAAAATGTAGATGTCTGAGCCCCAGAATTTCACATCCAGTAGGTCTGAGAAGGAGCCTGGGACTTCACATTTTAAAAAAACACCCAAGTGACAGATGCAGATAGTCCAGGAGCCCATTTTGACAAATCCTGCATTAACCATCTTCTCTGTTTCACATGCTCCCAAAGCTCTAGTTTTCACTACATGATATATGAAATGTGACTATAAAATAAAGGTAATCCATAAGCCCCACTAAAAAATCCTGCCTCATTGCTATGTGTGAATAAATTGATTTGGGGATTGCCATAGGTGTCGACCATTTAGAATCTTAGGGAATTTTCTACCCATCTTCCTGTTATTTAAGAAGAGGTTCTTAGAAGTGAGACTTCATTGATTGGAAGAATGAAAGTTTCTTAGAAGTGAGAATTCAATGACTGTGTTAGTTTTCTATTACTTGTTGACCTGAAACAAAGAGACTGCCAGTTATTTCTCTGGCAAAGATGGGTTTATTCCAGATCAGCAGAGAACTGCAGTTGAGAGTCTGCAACCATGTTGAGCCACGTGCAAGTCCTGGCATGGCAAGGGAAGGAGACTGCTTTTATAGAGAAGAAAAGGAAGCTGGAAGGGCTACAGGAAACAAAGAGTCTGTGGCTTTTCATTGTCTGAGTCCTTGCCAGGAAAGAAGAGTCTTTCCTCTTCCTGTTGGGCTCTGCTATCATCACAAGGTATGAGAGTTTCCCCTTCTGGCCTCCCAGGTCTATTTAATTGAGGTTTCTGTTTATTAATTTTATATACTGCTTAACAAATTACCACAAATTCAGTGCCTTAAAAATAACATATATTTATTATCTCACAGTTTTCATGATTCAGGAATCTTGATATGGCCCTAACTAAATCAGAAGACCTCTGATCTTAGTCAAAGGATCAGAGATCTCAGGATCTCATGAGGCTGCGCTCTAGGTCTTGACCAGATTGTGTTCATTTCTGGAGGCAACAAGCTGTGATACTGTGATTATAATTTAAAAAATATGTGTTTGGTCTCCACTCACTGTTCCTAGCACAGAGCTCCTAAAACGCTTGGAACTTTCTAAATGATGGGGGCCAAAAAGTGTCTTTTGTTATGTTGGTGACTTTTGGAAAGCAGCTAAGAATGGGAGCTGGTTGCCAGGAGGACCAACCCTGTTATTAGAGGGTTCAAACATTCAGTCCTCACCACTGACCTCACGGAAGGAGAGAGGGCCTGGAGATTGAGTTCAATCACAGTGGCCAATGGCTTACTCAGTCATGCCTATGTAATGAAGCCTCCATAAAAACCCAACGGGACTGGGTTCAGAGAGCTTCTGGGTTGGTAAACACATGAATATTTGGAGAGAGTGGTGCTCTCAGAGAAGGCATGGAGTTCCGTGCCCTTTCCCCGCACCTTGCCCTATTCATCTCTTCTATCTGGCTGTTCCTAAGTTATATTCTTTTATAATAAAGTGGTAATCTAGTAAGTAAATATTTCTCTGAGTTCTGTGAACCACTCTAGCAAATTAATCGAACCTAAGGAGATGGTTATGGGACCCTCTGATTTATAACGAGTCAGAAGCACAGGTGACAACCTGGGCTTGCAGTTAGCATCAGAAGTGGGGGCAGTCTTGTGGGACTGAGCCCTTAACCTGTGGAGTCTGATGTTATCTCCAGATAAATAATGTCACAGTTGAGTTGAAGTGTAGGACACCCAGCTGGTGTCAGATAATTGCTTGGTGTTGTGGGAAATCCCCACCACACATTGGAATTGGTACTAGAATCATTTTACGAACTCATGTGGTTATAGACAGAAATCTGTTGCTTGCAATTATAGGACTGCAGTTCCCCACTTTCCTGCTCACTATCTTCTGGAGGCCACATTCACCTCCTAGAGGACCCTGCAGTTCCTTGTTACCTTGCTTACAGGCCCCCTCACAACATGGCAGTTTATTTCTTCAAAGCCAGCAGGAAAATACCTCATTCCCGTCAGCTAAAACAGTCTTATATAAAGTAGCATAACACCTTTGCCATATAGCATAACCTAATGAAGGGAGTCCTTTGCCATACACTGTTGACTAGAAGAAAGTCATAGGTTCTGCCAGCTTTCAAGGGGAGGAGATTATACAAAGGCTCGACTCATTGGGGGACATTCTAGAATTCTGCATATGACAATGACTAAATAAAGAAGCATCTTAAGCATCAACTATGCCTTAGAAGGAAACATGGTAAATGGAAAACAAAATCAAGAGGAAGAATTTGAACAATTTTATTACTATGAAAAAATTCAGGAAGAGGAGGGAAAAAACTCCTCAAAATGAATTTCAGAAAGTGTTATTCAAAAGGCCAGCTGAGTCATAGCTTGATGAAAATATTAAAAATGTATACAGTTTTCTGATGTGGCAGATATTATCTTTGGGGATTTTTTGACTATATGTAACATCTGTTAATATACTCTATTTAAATTTTATAATGTTGGACAATGACCAGTTGGGTGAGAACTGAGAAGGTTGCCTTTGATGATTCATATTAGCAATGCTT
Source organism: Phocoena phocoena (assembly GCF_963924675.1). Lineage (NCBI taxonomy): Eukaryota > Metazoa > Chordata > Mammalia > Artiodactyla > Phocoenidae > Phocoena > Phocoena phocoena. The sequence continues at coordinate 79,637,461 of NC_089240.1, read as the reverse complement.
TTGATTTAATAAGAAATGGTTAGATCACCATCTGCTGGCATTCACAATTTAAAGCAGTAGGAGTTAAAAATTGCACTTGATTTCTGAGGAAGGTTTTTCTGCTTCACTGACTATCAAGAGAATGGATCACTAATAATAACTATTGGTCATAGGACAGACCCAGCCTTGAGTCCTTTCCCATTCAGCAACACCAATGCATTTCATATATGATCTCCAGACTTTATGGAATGAGATGATTGAGCAAGAGACCCTCTCTACTATTGTCTAGATACTGCACTTACTGGAAAGGCAATATTAAGCTTGAAAGTAAGTTATCTAAAAATTGAATCCCCATGCTCTTACGTGAAAGGCAGCATGTGAATCACCCATGTTGTAATGGTGACACCTTTGCAGTTGATTACGCTCTGGTTAATCCTAGATAACCTAAAGTTAGTCATATAATCATATAATTAAGCTTTCTAATATTTTCAACTCACATCCCTTAGGCTCTCTGTTATATGGTTTGTCTAGCCTCTTAACTTGAAGCATCTTCTATAAAGAAGTAACTATCAGAGAAAGAAGTAAACTTTTTGCATATATATGACATGTGATATATATTACAATCAATTTAAGCAGGTAGTCTGTTAGCTGCCAGGCCTTTTCTACCTGTAAATGTCTCACAGATGTCCTACAAGGTTATGGACATTCAAGGATTCCTAAGCATTAGACTTATTGTGACTCTAATGGGATGCTGTTAGAGAATTTATATTCCATATCACACGATTAAAAGCCCCTTCCTTTGTTTGGCCTTAGGGAAGGTAAAATCAAAGTTAGATTGTTTTTGATGGGTCTTGTATTGAATATATTGAAACCAACTGTCAGATGATGTTATTTGCAATATGACCCTGAATGTGCAGCCACTAGTTTCTTCTTGTACAATCTGGTTTGAATTCAGAACAGAGTCCTGTGCCTAAACACATGGAAAGAGTTGGCTACTGTCTCATTCTGGCACAATTACAAATTCAGTAACTTTAACAAAATGAATGTTTTGTTTTTGTTTGATTTTTTACACTTAATTAATTTAATTCTGTGAAAGGATTCACATGGTTCAAAAATGAACAACTATAAACAGAGTGAAAATTGTCCCTTCCACTCCCGTACCTAGTTCCTACCTCACATTTCACATTTAACCATTGCTAATTTTTTAATTCTATATTTTTCCATGCCACTATGCATTGGCTCAATTTCTACATTTCTATCCTGTTGCATTGATCTGTCTGTAAGTTCATGTAACAACACGACTGTGTTTTATTTTAGGGCTTTATATTAAATTTTAATACCTAGTAGGGCTGGTTTCTCCTGCTTGCTCTTCTTTTTCAATATTTTATGATTATCATTTGCTTATTTTTCCATATGAACTCTAGAATAAGCATGTCTAGTTAAAATCCTGTTGGTATTTTAAATGGATTACATATTTATGAGTTGATTTAGGGAACACTGATATTTTGATGATATTGTCGTTGTCTACAGAAGCATCCTAAAGTCGCGGATGATAGATTTGCTGATAGTGCTAAAGGACAAGTGAAATAACATTTCCAAGTACCTGGTTTAGGTTTCTGGGCAGATGTGGACTTGCAACCAAACAAGTTATAGAGTATAAAAAAAAATCAACACTTTGTATGTATGTGAGTGTGTTGGGGAGGGGAAAAAGTGGGATACTAAATTCACTCAGTTTTTACTTTTATTTGGAAATAATTTCAAACATTGAGACAAGTTACAAGAATAGTATAAGGAATACCTGCATCCCCTTCCCCCTACTCTCTCTCTCTCTCTCTCTGTCCCCTGTCTCACACACACACACACACACACACACACACTTTTTCTGAACCACTGGAAAGTAAATATTTCAGTCTGTATTTGCTAAGAATGAGATGTCCAACTGTGTTCTGACTTTTTCAGTTTATCCAATCATGTATTTTTAGTTGGGAACAGTTCCTCTGCCTTTTTTTGTCTTTTAAGACGTTTACAGCTTTGAAGAAGGCAGGGCTTTAAAAGTAATAATCTTCTTCATTTTGAGTTTGCCTCTTGTTTCCTGATGATTAGATTCGGGTTATGCAACCTGGGGTGGACTACTACATAAATGATATGTCCTTCCTAGAGTGTCACATCCCTAGACACACAATGTACATCTGCACCTTATCGGTGTTGCTAATTTTATCATTTAGATGAAATGTGGCTAATTTCTCAATGGTATAGTTATTATTTTTTTCTTGCAAATAATTGGTAATCTGTGGGAAGATATTTTAAGACTATGAAAATATCCTACTCCTGCCTGATCAAGCTGGCCCTTCCAGATTTAGTACCCATTGATAATTTTTGCCTGTATCAATCTTTACTATGATGGCTGCAAATGATGATTTTTCTAACTGTAGCAATCCCTGTAACTTTATCAGGGATTATCCCAGTCTTCAGCTGTTTATTTATTTATTATTATGATAATGCTACTTATTTCTTCAGTGGTTTGTAATCCAGTGATGAATTCATTTTAGTCATAATGTCGGGGTGCCTCTGTGGGAACTGTGCTTCTGTTTCCTTCCTATTAACTTTCTTTCTTTCTACACACACATCCTCTCTCTCACACACACAGACTCCTAGTCCAGAACTCTGTTTACAGAAGTCACTTACTAAAGACTGAATAAATGCCCAAATGGCTTGAGGGTGCTGGCAATGACATTTGTAGCTTCAAGCCATAGACATGGTGGAGGTACCCTCTGTGGATAACTGTAGTCACCACCAAAATAAAACACTGGAAATTTAATATGGATCCTTGTGATAATTGTTTAGAATAATGTTTATGGAGAAGCAACATTTTTATTTTAAGTATACTTCAAAGGCTATCTTTATGAATGACCCAAATTGTAGCATATAATTAATTGTGCATTTACCTAAAACCTCAAAATTGAATCTTTGCTCATACTGTGTATGAAATGTCACATAGCTAAGTTTGGTTTCAGTTTCTTTTACTACTCTGTAGTGTCTAATGCTCCTTCTATTGCAATATTGTTTTTTAATGTAAAACTTACTCTGATTCTCATTTCCCACCTGAATCTTCCTGGTTTGTTTCTCCCATGGTACTCTCTAAAGCAACAGGAACAGATAATACTTTTCCTGATAACCTCAAAGTCCATACAGGACCTTGGCTTTGAAGACAGCACACTGTTGGTGGATAAAAAGCAAGTCTCTCTTTTCAGTTCATTTTCAAGAATATGAGTTTTTCCTAGATCATAGACATTACTTGCACAGGCTCTTGAGAGTTCAGAAGTCCTCTAGGAAACTCTGTGTTTATGAATATGTAATACAAACACACATCTCTCTATGCCTTACTATATATCTGTTCACGTAGGATACACACAGATATGTTTTATTTTCCCTCCATCTACTTCATTTGTTATTTCCAAGGTGACTCAGTGGCAGAAGGAATATTTCAGCTTCAATTAAGTCCCCCTTTTTTTTTTTGGTTATAGCATTTCCCCTCTTCTATCCTAGCACAGTTTGTGGGGGAAGGTGTTCTCTAAAGACATTAGCTGTTGGTAGTTGTTGTCTTAAGAGATTTCTGAGTCCCTGTTCAGGGATTTTAATTCACTCCATCTCTAGCTTCTAAAACTAGCCTCTCCTGACATTATTTGTGTTCTGTATTTCACTGAGGAAACGTCATCTAATCCAATATCTGCTGCAAACTTCAGGTTTGGAATAAAGCTTCTTATACACACATACATGCACAAGTGCACACATAGGTGGAGATAGTTTTAAAAAATTAGCTGGCAGGCTTCCCTGGTGGCGCAGTGGTTGAGAGTCCACCTGCCAATGCAGGGGACACTGGTTTGTGCCCCGGTCCGGGAAGATCCCACATGCTGCGGAGCAGCTGGGCCTGTGAGCCACGGCTGCTGAGCCTGCGAGTCCGGAGCCTGTGCTCCACAATGGGAGAGGCCACAACAGTGAGAGGCCCGCATACCACAAAAAAAAAAAAAAAAAAAAAAAAAAAATTACCTGGCAAAAAAAATTCTTAGCTTTGGGTCCAGCTTGATGTAAACACAGATTAATGTGGTTTAAGAGTCACCTCTTTATAAATAGGTGAGCATACCAGTTAGGAATAACATATAAGCTGGTATAGTTGGTGATGACATTATTCTAGACAGTTTTTACCATCATTATTTTAAGATATAGCGAAAAGGTAAAGATACTCAATAAAGAGGCTCACATATCAGAATTAGGAATGTTTCCTAAATGCAACATCAAGAAAAAAGTTCAATTTGCTCTCTCTCCCTCCAACTTTTCACAAATTTGCTCTCCATTTTCCATTTATATTTTGGGAATATTTGAAAATAATATTTGTCAAAGCTTAAAGATGAAGTTTCCTAATACCAGACAAAAGGATTAGTCTCTTTAAACCTAATTTTGGTGCTGTGTCTCCTCTCTTTTTTTTCTTTATACCAACACAACACGTTTTTCTATAGTATATTTTTGGTCGGTTGAGCATTCAGGACCAAACATCAAGAGTACTGTATTATCTTTTTTTCTCGGAACTTAATTATTTTTCATAGAAAAACTGAGTGTCATGGCAGTTTCACCATTTGAAAATGTATCCTTTACTTACATTTCAAAGTAGTTTTCTTGTTCTCCAATTTATTTTTACTCTTGTTACCACTGCCATCTCACCTTCTGTCCTAACCACTTTATGTTTAATCTATATGTTTCTGGACTTTATTATCTTTACTTGAATATGTTTTCTTAGAAGACCTTGAAAGTGGTAGTCTGACTTAGTTTGCATGTGATGTTATGCTGAGAGAGGAAGTGTCATCCAGGAAAAAGCATACAGGCCCTGGAGAATTAGAAAGAGCTGCAATCACAGCCTGAGCCTGCCACTGACTAGCTGTGTTTTTATATACAAATAACTATGGCTTCATTATTTATGTAGTATAACCAATTATATATTTCTTCAAATAGTCATTGTGTAGGTTAAACTAAATAAGATAACACATGTAAACATTCAGTGCAGGTCTGGCAAATAGGCAGTACTTGGAATATGGTAGTTACTATTATTTTTATTATTACTGTTGTTTTTTGTTGGGGGGGCGTTCTTTTTGTTTGTTTTTTTAGATTGTGAGACTAGGGAGAACGAATCAATCAGCCTACTCTACTGCTTGATATAAGGCGTGGCAAACAGATTTCAATTTTGTCCCTGATTGCCTCCAAGGGCTAGGAAAATTACTCAAATCTTTCTTTCTCTCTGTATGGAAGAAAAACTCATCTACATAGAGAGTAGGGATGGCTATTAGCTGATTAGTTTTCTCCAAAGATGTTGACCTTACAGTAATCTGTAAATACTAGGTGGTAGTGGTTATTTATTTTTTTCAAATGAAATATTTTTTAAGGTTTTAATAATCAGTTACAAGTCCTGTGTGTTCATGTGACTGTATAAATGTAATTACAAAAGTGAATTTCAGCCGAAAACTTTTGGAGACAGCTACCATGTGTCTTTTCCCTGTAAGCAATATATGCTTATCGTTTTATTTTTTTAGGTGCCTTTTTAGCACTTCTGTGACAACCCTTCCCCCAAGCAAATCAGGGAGTATCAAAGAACAGTGGGGGCTATTAAAAATGGTATCCTGGAACATCATTCAGATTCCCTTAGGGAACCATTTTGACATTTTATCGGACTGTGTCTAGTAGTCTACAGAGCTTTTACTTATATTTAAGACTCAAAATCCATAAACATCAATTGTATATTTTTGTTGTATTTGCATTTATATAGATCCTTTAATATATTTTATATCATAGTTCTTTTACAGACCAATGAATTCTATAATTTTATAGCAAGGACTATAGCTAGCAAAATTGACAGCTATTATTTATGAAAGTCCCCGTTTCACACACTTCTGCATGTAAGAAAAAATGTTGCAGATTATAGAAAAGTGTAAATGGAGAGGAATTAATTAACACCTATCAGTTACTGTCTTTCAATGTCAACAGTGATTGTAAAACATATTATACTGAATAAATGGATATTAAGGGATTTTTATCAGCTCAGGAAACCAACTACATTCATCTCAAGTATCATCACATCAGAGCTCCCTTCCATAATATGAGGATAGGCTTTTGGCTATGATATATTTCTAGAAGTGGCAAACATTTATTCACAACTTGAACCCTTGGCTATATAAGGGATGCTTGAAAGCTATGTATCACTAAAAAGGATTCTAAGCAACCATTAACATAAAATATAGAATCTTGTCTGCACTTCAGGGCTAGTTTCACAGCAGACATTTGGGAAGATTTACCATGTATTTGTAAGAATACAGATTGTAGAATTAGCAAGTGAGAAATCTAATGATTGGGGGAAAGGAAAAAAAAAGAGACAATTTATAGAAAATGTAATTTATTCCATAAATTACAAATTTTACTATTTTCTAAGCTCAATTCCATCTCCAATGTCCATCTTTTTAAAAAATATTGCATGCCTTACAATACTACTGTATCATAGTGTGTTAACTAGCAGAGGGGTCTCCTCTACTTCTCTGAAAAGAGATGTTTGATTTTTCATATAACTTAAATTCAATGGAAATATGCTTCAAGGGCTACTATAAAATTTTTTAACTAATGCTGTTTTATACAGTTGAGGATCTTTGGGGTATATATGAAGTAAAAACTGACTGGTTCGGGGCTTCCCTGGTGGCGCAGTGTTTGGGAGTCTGCCTGCCAATGCAGAGGACACGGGTTTGTGTCCCAGTCCGGGAAGATCCCACATGCCGTGGAGCGGCTGGGCCCGTGGGCCATGGCTGCTGAGCCTGCGCGTCCGGAGCCTGTGCTCCGCAACTGGAGAGGCCACAACAGTGAGAGGCCCGCGTATCGCAAACAAAACAAAACAAAACAAAACAAAAAAACTGACTGGTTCATGTGAATATTAACCCTATAGTCAAAAAGCCCTAGAGTTGAATGAGCTCTTCATATGACACTTATCACAGAATTAAGAATCTGAAGGTTAAAAGGTTTCTGCCATAAACTGAATGTGTTCCCCCTCAAATTCATTTGTTGAGACCTAATCCCCAGTGTTGATGGAATTTGAAAGTGGGGTCTTTGGGGGGTGATTAGATCATGAGGGCAGAGCCCTCAGGAGTGGGATTAGTACCTTTATAAAAGAGACCTTAGTAAGATCCCTTAACCCTTCTGCCACATGAGGACAGTGACAAGATAGCCAGCTTTGAACCAGGAAGCCAGTGCCGGACACCAAGTCTGCCAGCATCTTGATCTTGGACTTCTATTTAGTTATATCCATGGGATTCATCATTAGAATCCAAGTGAGGAGCTTTACAGAATAGATTCCTGGCTCCAAACCAGACCTACTGAATAAAGTTTCCCCGGAGTTATAGAGTGCAGGAATTTTTTTCCAGTGCCTTCTAAGGAATTCTTATGACAAGCCAGGTTTGAGAACCATGGATTTAGACCAAAGACAATAGAGTTTTATCTCTAAGTATATTCAGAAATGGGGATTCCATTAAATCCATAGATAATATGTATTTGGAATTAGTTACACTGTCATGACATAATTTTAAATGTCTTTTTCCTGAAAAGCAAAACTATAGACTCCAGCTTGACTCACCTCAGAAACTGCATCTAGCTTTGCTCGCTTTTCTTTAGGAGCTACTCAAAATGTTAAAGGGTTGTGTTTAATTATCCCTCAGGCAGATTTTCTCTATAATAACCCAGTCCCCTTAAAAATTTCTTTTATAAGTCCTATTTTCTCACTCTTTAACAGCTTTTGCTCTTCTCAAAAATCTAGTTTCCTCAAATATGGAGATGTAAACACCAGTAGCATACAAACTCTGAGAAGAATAAAGTTGACTAATAACTAGTCTTACTAGAATATCCATTTCTAATGTCAGGAATTTAAACTTGGCTGTTTCAATTTGGGTCAGCCATTAGGGCTTATAATTATTGCTACATAAGCATTTCTACAGTCAATCCAGACCTAATGAAAATATGACTTAGCCATTATCCTAAGAACCATAACAAACTCTTGAACTGGGACTTTCACATCTTATTTTTTTTTAAGATAGCATCTAAATACATACATATACATAAACACATGCATAGCTGTCTGAGGGTTAATAGGACCACTGTGATCAGAAATAGTTGATTTGACATAACTCTGACATTGCATAACCTAATTTCTAACAACTAAATTAAATTCCTTGAACTAAGCATAAGACCTCCACATGAAAAATAATGAATTTAAGCTAATTTGCTGAACTTACATGCTGAAATCTGAACCAATCCCTACTTGTTTTCTACTGAATTTTTTAACCTTAATCAACAAATGAACCAGCTGGAACAGGAAAAAATAAATTTATATAATTTCTAAAACTGAAATATCAAAACATCTGCTACACTGATTCTGAATTGGCTGAAACTTTATTTAGTTTAATTCCTTAGTTCAAAGAGCCAAATGTGGATATAGCTATATTTTGTCTGGCTCAATAGACAAGTTAATTCTCAGTGGGACCAGTAACAAAAGCTCTTAATCAAAATCACCTAGCTTCATCAAGTTAACTCTGGTAAATTAAAGCCGATTCCTCCTAAATACTTTCTGTTGGAGGAATCTGTATGTTTGTCCTTGGTCTTGGATACATACAGACAGACAGATTCATGATTTCAACTATTGCATAATACCATTTAGTTTTGTGAATTTTCTTATTAGCCTACCTGGGGATTCTCTTTTACTTTGTAGCAACAGAGCATACCTATTTTTATAGAGTTTTCTAAAAAGAAAACATTATGTGGAACAATATTTAAATTAACTCAGTTGATTGATCTCCTGGTATTTTCAAACTGCAGTTTGATATAATATACTGTAGTACCAAAGGGCAATAAGCATCAAAATCTCCATTGCAAGCCTATTCTGGAGTGTGTGTATGTGTGTGTGTGTGTGTGTGTGTGTGTGTGTGTGTATAACACCTGATTTCTGTACAGTTATTTCAACTTTTCAAAACACTTTCACATCTATTATTCCATTTAATCTCCATATTCTTAACAAAGTGTATTTATATATTTAAAATTCCTCCACCATCAAAGGAATACAACTTGCTCAGATATTTAAATAATAAACATTTCCTACTAAAAATGAAAATAATTACCTCATGTTTTATGTTGCCTCCTCCTGTTTCTTTCTCTTATTCATAATACTGTATCTGCTTCTCAGTTTTGCTCCTCTGTCATTATTCAATATTTGTTTTTAAGTTCCTACTCTGTGCAAGTGCTGTAGTTTGCTATCAAGCTATCTAGCTTGCTAGATGCTAAGGAGAATACAGAAAAGAGTGCAATATATTTAGCCTCAGGATATTTGTATTCTAGTAAGGAGAGTAAATACATGTGATTCTTTCTAAGTAAAATTGACTTCCTCCTCACATTTTTTTTGCGGTACGCGGGCCTCTCACTGTTGTGGCCTCTCCCGTTGTGGAGCACAGGCTCCGGACACGCAGGCTCAGCGGCCATGGCTCACGGGCCCAGCTGCTCCGCCGCATGTGGGATCTTCCTGGATCGGGACACGAACCCGTGTCCCCTGCATTGGCAGGTGGACTCTCAACCACTGCGCCACCAGGGAAGTCCCCTCCTCACATTTTAAATTTAGTCCCACCAGAATCTTGGTTTCATGTCTGTCTTTCCTTCTCGACAATGAGTTACCTGAAGGCAGAGATTGAGTTTCATTGATATTCGAATCCTAGCATGGAGCTCAGTGTTAGGCATGTATATTTTTTGTTTCATGTAACTCCCTGTTTTAAATCCTTTAATTTCTCCTTATTGACTTAAAGATAGACTTCAACCTCTTAGCATGTAATGTAGGCCCTTTGTAATTTAGGTTTGCACTATCCTATATGATAGCCACTAGCCACATGTATTGAGCACTTGAAATGTAGCTAGTCTGAACTGAGATGTGGTGTAAAAGTAAAATACACACTAGATTTCAATGTCTTAGTACCAAAGCAATGATGTAAAAAGTCTCATGAATAGTTATCTTGATATCTTGAAATGAAATTTTGTTTATATTAAATAAAGTTTATTATTAAAATGAATTTCATCTTTTTTTGCTTTTAAAAAATGTGATTAGAAAATTTTAAATTACATATGTGGCTTGCATGAGATTCTGGCAGACATGCTCAAGCCCCCTGCCCACCTCCTTTTCCTTATTTTCCATATGCACTTTGTTTCCGCCCTTAAAAACTTTCTTTGCTCTCTTCCAAAAGTGTGTGCTCAATTCCTGCTTCAATTCCTTTGCATGTCTGCTTGGTATTCTCTCTCTTCTTAGCACAGTCCATTGGCAAAGGCCTATGTATGCACTCCACCTTGGACCACTCCCTCTCAAGACCTGTTTTAGATGCCCTGTGTCTGTAATACCACATCATCCTTCACAAAGCCTTATTTAGGACTTACCACACTATATTGTGTTTCCTGGTTTACTTCTGCCTCTTTTAACACTGGGGCTGATTCTCTCTGAATCTCCTGCTTTGAATATACTTTCTGTCTTAGAATAACTCTTAATGTTTGTTGAATGAAAGAAGGACCTGGTTGAATAGCAAATCTAAAGGGAAACTTTAAGGTCTGAATATGGATGATAGTTCTAACCCAAAACCACCACCCTAGACCAAACAACAAACAAAAAAAAGGACCCCAAATTCCCCCACTCCTCTCACCGAAAAAAACAAAACAAAATACCAACACGGAACAGAAGCCACTATAGAGCTGCATATAAAGCTAGTAAACATTTATTTTTTGAGAAAACATTAACTTTCATAAAATAAAAGTCTCAAATCCTTGTGTTATCTTCTTGTTGCTCCAATGTCAAAAGGTTATGGAAAATAAAAACTGGTTCTTATAAACAGCTGTAAACAGTTTCAAAAGTTAGTGACAACGTCCTACTAAACAGTCATTCAGTCATTTCTTATTTCAGTAACATAACTTTTTCTTTCGAGGTTAGAGTGACTCTGCAGTGGCTTCATTCTTCGTCTTCAGAAAAGCTGGTAAACCCTTGGTAAGCAGTACCAAAGGGAGCCGCTTCGTTTACTTGCACATTTTAATTAGTAAATGCAGTTACACACCCATGGATCCCATAGTTACGGCCAAGCAAATAATCTCCACCATAGGTATTAAAAATTGGCTGATTATTGTAGGCATTAGGGAAATAGCCATACATTTGATCAGAAAAATTAAACCCTTCATTACTGGTTGAGAAGGGAACAGGCATAAAAACAGTAGAAAGGCTTCTGCCACCTCCGCCTCCAACTGCCCCGCAAACATTTGGGTCTGCGCCAAAAGCATTTGGGTTTGTTCCGCAAGGACTTGGGTTTGCCTGGAAGCTTCTTCCTTCCCAGTAGTTGCCTAGCCTGGCAAATGGAACATCTCTTCCTCCTCTGCATTGTGACTTGAAAGATTCTTTCGGGAGTGCAATTTTTATTTCACACCACCCAGAGTCAGTCAGATGGTACCTGGCTTCTAACAGCCTTCTCACTGGTTTGTCATCAGTATATGTGATAAAACAGAAAGCTCGTCTTTTCTTTGTTCCTTTATACACTGGAAGCTCAATATTCTCAATCACACCAAATGCCCCAAAATACTCTCTGATTTTTACTTCAGACATACGAGGATTCAACCCTCCGACAAAAACTTTTCTTGGCAGAGATATAAATTCTATGGTTTTAGCCCTTTTAAGATCGATTGTTTTGCCATCCAGTTTGTGCTCTTTGACTTGGAGCACCTTTTCAACGGTGGCATGATCTTTAAAAAGCACAAATCCAAACCCCCTGGGAACACCACTGACTGGATGGGTTTTAATAGTAAAGTCTATTATCTCGCCAAATTGGGCCAAGTATTCAAGAAGAGCTTGCTTACTGGTATCGTGGGGTATTCCACCGATGAACATTTTTCTGGCGTCATAGAGATTCTTGGTGACTTTGATTAGGAGTCCCTCAGGGAGCTCGTGTCTGTTGTCCATTTTGCTTATCTCAAAGCTGTTGGCGTCCACCGAAGAGAGGCTGGCGGTGGCGCGGTGTAGTCGGCGGTAAGCTGTCAGGCTCCGGCTCAACTGACAAGAGAGGGGAAATATGGGAATTGGCCGGCGAGGTGACGCGAGAAGTACGTGGTGACGTAGGACCACGAGAGCGAGCGGTTTGAATTTTGAAATGGGCCGTAAAGGCAGTGCGTGCCGGAAAACGAGCCGTGTTTGCCCCGCAGAAGTTGGCTTACTTCCGGGGTCTGATGTTTCTGCCCTTAAGACAAAAATAATAGCCCAACAAAATGAAAGTTTGTCACGAACCGCAGCCACTCCTCATCTTGTTCACTTCGGATCGCGTCTCCTTTAAGTTTTGTTACAACTCATTAGTTCTTTCAAGATGGAGCCTTTTGTTCATTGCTGTCCTTTTCCGTCCTTTTCGTATCCGTGTCAGTATTTGGGGGCAGGGATGGGAAAGGAGTCGAGGCTGGTAGACTGGAAAGCAGACTATCGGGAAAGCACAATGCCTGTTGGTTACGCTGAAGGGACCTAAAAATCACATTAAAAAAAAAGTCACAGCTTCGTAGAGATGTAATTTACATACCATCCAATTCGCCCTTCTAACGTTTTTAGTATATTTACGGAGTTGTGCGATCATTACCACTAATTTTAGAAACTATTTATACCCTGAAAAGAAATTCTGTACCCCATTAATTAGTCACTCCTCATTTTCCCCTCAACCCACCCAAATCATACAATCTGTGGCCCTTTAGGTCTGGTTTCTTTCACTTAGCCCAGTGTTTTCAAGGGTCATCCATGTTGTGGCATGTTTCAGTATTTCATTATTTTTTTTAAGGCTGAATAATATTCCATTGTATGGATATACATTTTGTTTATGTGTTTCTCTAGAATAATATTTGAAAGCATTGATATTGTTATATTATTCCATATCTGCATCATAGTTAAAATAAGTATAAGGGGGTTTTCTGTCAGTCATTTGCATTTCTGATTTCTGGCATGGTCAGTCAGTATAGATAGGATTTGTCACAATTATCTAGATTATTGAGGTGGTATTTAATATTAGCTTAACCCTTCCTTCCATTTGAAGACAAAAACTCAAATTTTTGAACGCCTTAGTTTGGCTACTTTCTTCCTTGGTCATTGCCTTATCCAACATAATCCAGTAATTTGTGTTTGTCTTCTTCCTTCAAATATTAGATTTTTTGAGGGGAGGGTTTTTTAATTATTCCACAGCATCACCCCACAGATTCTGTCTCTACATACTTAGACTCAGTGAATTTCTGCGATTACTCATTTAAAGAAAATATCCTATTGTTAATAATAATACCTGCTTATTTCTCTCTGCAAATATGTGTACTTGCTATCATTTGGAGATAAGAGAAAGGGAACTGTAATTTAAAAACTCCCTCTATGAAATTAAACCATAGGGAAAATGAATTTCACAGCAAAGGTAAAGTTAAAAACTCTAGGGAAAAAAAGCCCTGGCTCACATTTTAATTATAAACTATTTGAGGCCCCATCTGCTCCCACCTCTCTGATGTTATTCCACATACCTGTGCCTTTGTTCATTCTGAACATTCTTCCTCAAATGCCTTTGTTTTCTCCTCTGCCAAACACCCCATCCTCATTCTGTCTGCCTAACCTTTATAGCTTCCTCTAAGAGCCTCCCCTCTGTGAACCTATTATACCCTTTTTATACATTTTTATCAAGATGTATATATATATGTGTCTGTCAGTTAGCTTCTCATGGACAGACACGGTGCCATACTTAACCTAAAGGTTTCAACACAAAGCATAATACATATAATACCTGGCACATTTTTTTTAAAGGAACTCACTAAATGCTTGTTGAAATAAACTAAGCATTGGAGTTCTGTGGGCCACATTTTTGAAAATCCTTGGTCTAACTGGCCTCTGAGAGGATGAACCTGTTGCAGATAACTTCCTGAATGCTGATTTGCCACCGTTTTGGAGATCTGACCTATCTTCTTATGGAAGAGGCTGCAATATTGAAATTTTCTTATTTTGGGATCATCTGTAAACCAACTGAGAAAACCACAAAGAAGCCAGAGCTCCCTTTAGCTCCTGCTTTCCCTAGAATGAGACTCTTTTTCTAGGGGCATTATACCCTCTGTATTTCTAAACTAATGAGGCACCTTGATGGCTAGTTATTTACCTGTGGCTCTTTTTCTAATTAAGCCATGGCTGATGTCATAGTTTTGACCCCTGTGAGGGCTGGTTAGCTTTATTCAATTACATGGCTACAGGCTGCACTCATGGCCCTAGTCCTTGCCCTTGCAAACACATGTTCCAAGGGGCTGCTGGGTCAGAGCACATCAATGAATCAGTGAAAAGACAGTCCTCACTTCTGGATACACAATTCAAAGCCTTTAACCTACTGATCTTGGGTCAGTAGTGTCATACTGGTACATGAAATACAATACATGATTACTGTAATTACTTCTGAGGCAGTAAAATGGAACATTTTAAAAAAGATTGTGTCTACTCCTTGTCCCCTAATGAAAATAATTATGCTCACTGAGGTACTGTCCTCTCACACACATGCTCCGTGATCTTTAGCTGTCTAAAATGTTTTAAAATGACTCCTTTCCACTGTAATGTCTAAAGAAATTAAAATCTGTACTGTTTAGCTTTAGTTTTTCATGGCGACGGTGCCACACAACATAACATATTTTAGGTATTGAAATACTGTCATCAGATTCCTAATGTTAACTCTCCTTATGAGCAGTACAGTAACAATAATTCTGACTAGCAATTTATTCTTATTCCACATTAAATCAAAATACACATATATTGGAGAATTGAAGGAACTGGAGATTTCTTTAAGAAATGAATAAATGAATGAATGAATGTTAGGCACCCAGACAGTTATCAAAGGTATTTTACAAAAGTGGACTGCTTGTAAAAAAAAAAACCCATAACACAAAGATCAAGTGGCAAAGAAGCTAGGGATATAAAGTCAGGAATTGCTGCTTTTGGGGGTAGGGGGACCAAGAGCTATAATACATGCAGGCTGTCATATTTTTTGTATTTTAGGGAACATGGGATGCCTGACCTGGGTTTGTTTTACTGTGATCTAGACCATGCCTGCTGTATTTATAGCTCTTAATTTGATTGTCCCTTGGATGTTAGTATCTTATTTATAATTGTTGGAGAATGGGGGAGAAGATGAAGGATGACATATGCCTTTAGAATTAATCTGCCTCTCTTATCATGGGACTCAACGTAGGCAGAAGGATGCTGTAGGACCCATAAATCAGGAAGGTAACCTGGATGTATCCTGATTTGATATGCTGGCATAGACCTGTCTCTGTGATAATATATTCTTTAATGCTCTGTTGAACCTGTTCTCTTTAGTGAAATGAAAATGCATGTGTTTGACATACTTGGTCTAGTTAGTTGTTTGATAAAGTGAGATTTCCCTTACTCTTTTTCCTCTTCATTTTCCACAGAAACTGCCAGTGTCCATTACTTAAATTGAGAGCGCTAGCAGATAGTTTGAAAAATGATCATTTAGGAAATACTGTTCTCTGCTAAATTTGAGTGTATCCAAATAGTGATCTAGCTGAATGTAGTCCACTGGACATAGACTAAAAATTAATTTGACATCAAAAGTTTTTAACAGGGCTTCCCTGGTGGCGCAGTGGTTGAGAGTCCGCCTGCCGATGCAGGGTACACAGGTTTGTGCCCCGGTCCAGGGAGATCCCACATGCCACGGAGCGGCTAGGCCCGTGAGCCATGGCCACTGAGCCTGCGAGTCCGGAGCCTGTGCTCCGCAACGAGAGAGCCTACAACGGTGAGAGGCCCGCGTACTGCAAGAAAAAAAAAAAATAGTTTTTAACAGCTGAATCCAGCTGCCGGACTTTTGCCTAGATGACAGTTATTTAAAAAGTACTTTTTGCCATCTGCAAAGGAGGCAAATGTGCCAGGTTGTAGGAAGACCACATAAATGTGTCAGTTTCAAGAACTGCTTGACAAGACACGTGTAGGTATTAAAACATCCATTTCTCTTGAGAATACCACTTAACATAGGCAGTTCAATTATGCTAATCTCAGACTAAATATTTACAGGTATTTTTTAAAAGAGGGAAGATTGGTAGAGAGGAAGACTCATTCTCCATCACTATGCAATATATAGTAAAGGGAAGTCTACTGAGATGCACTCTGTGTCTCCCAGTCTTCCTTAGAAGAATTATGAAAGCCTCAAAGACTTCCTAGTTGTGTGTTTAGGTAGGATCTACCACGGAAGGAATGGGAGTCCATTCCCCAAGCACCTATGCATAACCTGGAGAATATTGGAATAACAGTACATGACCTTGTAATTCTCTTTTTCCCTCTTCACCTTCTAATTAGCCAGTGTCATCTCAAAGAATGGGGATGCCCTACAGATGTACAGATAAAAAGACAGATTCCAAAACTGGCTTTTTTTTTTGATGTAGGTCAGAGTTGCCCACAACTGTTGAGTTCAATTAAAATCCATAAAGTTTGTAGCCTGTTTCGATATTTTGCCTCATCTAATTATTTATTTTTGTGGCTTTAACTTTTTGGTAGAGGGAAAAAGCTCTACCTGCCAACTCACTTTTTTTCTTTATAAAAGTCATTGGTGGAGGGGCTTTGCTTGCACTTTTTAAATTAATGGAATCTGTATTGCTTATACGTGAATTTGTAAAAGTCATAAAGGTAACCATACTTGCATATGAATCATGGAAATGTAGAGTTTAGATATTCTTGTTGTGCAAACATAGATATAAATAAATATAAGAAATCAACTTATACACTATAAGAAGTATGTGCATATAATGCTCTTTGAAGACTTATAAAGAAAGTCTGATTACTTGATTCATATACAGTCATCCCTGAGTATCCTCGGGGGATTAATTCCAGGACCCCCTTCTGATACCAAAATCCATGGATGCTCAAGTCCCTTATCCACCTGTATACTTTAAATCATTTTTAGATTACTTATAATACTTAACACAGTGTAAATGCTATGTAAGTAGTTGCTAGCACACGGAAAATTCAATTTTTGCTTTTGGGAACTTTCTGGAATTGTTTTCCAAATATTTTCAATCTGAGTTTGGTTGAATCTGCAGATACAGAGAACCAGCTATACTATTTAATGTGAATTTCTTTCTAGTTATTTTTGTTGGGTCAAATAATTATCTATATTTAAATATTCATGGACTCTGGTCTTTAGTCTAAGAAATGAAAATACTGAGAAGAGGTTTTATTTCTGTCGTGCCTTTTTTTTTGGCTCATAAATAATTTTTTCACATATCTCCTCTGGGGAAAAATACACTGACCAACAATTTCCAGTCATGATTATTTGTTAATTCCTGATTTTGTGAAGAAGAACATGCTTAAAAATCAAAATATACAATCCTTGTGTTTCATGTCTCATGTCTAACCCCCTACCAGTTACAATCCACACATTCTAAGCTGATCACAGAAAGAACAGTTGTGGAGTCAGAATCACAGAGGTCTGTGCCAAGTGCATAGGACATGCAGAAAGGATTCAAGAATACAATCAATACCAACTGAGGTGGTATTGAGAATAGTCTGACAGAGATGGACAAAGGAAGGCTAATGCCGCTCCAGTGAAACCTTTGAGTCAGGTCCTAAGACAAGAGATGTTTTAGGTACATCTAGAACTAGAGGAATCAGAGATAAGAAAACAAATACAAACTTACAAGGATATCTTCTGGACTAAAACAAAAAGATGAAGATGAACACTGTGTTAGAAAGAAATGGAACATGGTGAATCAGTAGTCAGTTATAAGCTAATTTTAGGTTTCTCACTGTTTCCTTTGGCATTGATTTGCTTCTGTATGGAAGTATTATCTGCATTAAGAGACAGTGGCTGAAGAATCCAAATACCAAGTATTTATGCCCATCCAATTGCTTTTTCTTTGTTCATGCAAATGGCAGGCTTTAGAATTCTGAACTGTATAGTTCCCAGTACTTTTGTATATGTGGGGAGCAATAATCCTTACCTGGCAGTTCATTTTTTTCTATCTGCCAATATCGAGTTTAGTCTTTCGCCAATGCAGACTCTCTGGCAGCAAACAACTACACAGGTTTGTCTTATCTTGTTTTTTCAGTCTCTGGTAATCAGGGCTTCATTTTTTCCCCTGACAATTTAATATCCAAATTATCTGTGCCTTCTCTTTGTAGATATTGTTTCCTAATAGATTGTCTATTCCAGCCTTAATAACCATTCCTAGGCTTGTCAGAGACTGAGCTTAAGGAAGAGTGTAGCACTTGTATAAATTCAATGTTTTCAAGCATTCAGCCAACACGTAATGAGCATCAGACAGAGAAGGGGGAATAATGGTATCTCAGGCAGAGAAAACAGTATGCACAAAAACTTAGATTTGTTCTTAGAGCAGTAGTGGGGTAGCTGGGGTGCCTTTCATATGAAAACATATGATAGGATGGAAATATGGGCCTTTTTGAGTATGTAATAAACATTTTTGAACCTTCATGTGTCAGGCACTGTACTAGGATTTTTGGATACAAGGATGAATAGAGAATTTTATGAACTAACAGTAGGATGGTGATAGGCTTATAAACTCAAGCTTCATTATAATGTAAATACAGTCATAGAGGTAAACACAGGTTGTTCAGGGAGTGGAGGAGGGGAGTACCAATCATAGCCTGGATGCAAGAAGGGGTAAGATGTCATGAAGAAAGAGAACAGAATGAGAAGCCAAGGGAGGCCAGCACTAAACCCCGAGATGCTCCAGCATTTAAGGGACCAGGGAGATTTTCACAGTGTATGGAGTTTATGGCAATTTAAAGTTGAAACCTATTTGGTCTTTAGAATGCTTTAGAAAAGTGCTTCCTCTTGAAGACTCAGAAAATGATTAAACTACAGTCACCATATTTAGTTGATTTCCCCTATAGAGAGTGATATATTTACATAATAACCTTTGTGTATCTTTGTGACCACACATGAATGAGCCAAAAATATATGGTTTTTGGCTTGAATTAACAGTCATTTATTTAAATACAAGGACACCAAAAGCAAGAGTAATAAAAGAAACATTTGTTTTATCAGACTTCATCAAAATTAAAACTTTTGCATTTCAAAAGACACCATTGACAAAATGAAAAGGAAGGCCACAAACTGAGAGAAAATGTTTTCAAATAATATAACATCCAATAGTGAACTTGCATTCAGAATATATGAGGGGTATTTACAATTCAATTATAAGAAAACAAATAATGCAATTAAAAAATGAGGGAAAGATATGAATAGTAATTTCACCAAAAGAGATATTGAAATGGTCAATAAGCACATGAAAAGATGCATGACATAATTAATCATGAGGGCAATGCAAATTAAAGCCACAATAAGATACTACTTCAAACCCACTTGAGTAACTATAATAAACATACATAAATAATCATAAGTGTTGGTGAGGATGTGGAGAAATGAGAATTTTCATATATTAATAGTGAGAATGTAAAATGGCAAGCTGCTTTAGAAAACAGCTTGCTGTTTCTTAAAAAGATAAACATATTTACAATATGCCCTAGCAAATCAACCCCTAGGATCTACCCAAGAGAAATGAAAACCTATGTCTTGTGCACAGATGTTTATATCCGTATTATTCATGATAGCTCAAAAGTAGAAAAAAATGTCTATCAACTTGTGAATATATAAACAAGTATGGTATATCCATATAATGAAATATAAAAAAATATAAAAGGACTGGGTACATAGATGAATCTCAAAAGCATTAAGTGCAAGAAGTCAGATGTAAAAGATCACATGTTGTATGCTTCCATTCACATGAAATGTCTAGAAAAAGGAAATCTAGAGAAAGAGAAAATAGAGTAGTGGTTGCTTGGGACTGGGGGTGTGAACAGGGAGCAACTGAAAATGGGTATGAAAAATTTGGAGGGATGATTGCAATGTTCTAGAATCAGATTATGTGATATCTGCATATCTCTAAACTTACTAAAATCATTAAATTATACACACAAAATGGCTTTATGGTATGTAAATTACACATTAATAAGCCTATTAAAAAACAAACAAAAAGTCAGTTATAAAACATGCCAGGGCTCCTCAAGTGAAAATATCATAAATGAGAATTAAGTAGTTGATTATATTGAAATGGTTATAGCAATAGATATTTTGTATGGTTTAATCATAGAAAAATTAACTGAACACTGGAGAGTCTAAACTTAAAAATGAAATGAATTCCTGAAGTTCTAGAATTACCTATCCTTTATTTTGGCATGCTGAATTGTATGTTCATTTCTTTGTATACATATATTGTTCCAGTTTCCTTCAGATTTTTCTTCATGCTTTTGTGTTTTTAACCCTAGAAATATTAAAGGAAGATTTTAATATCAATAAAATGTTAAAAAAATAATGAAGCAAGCATTTGCTTCTTGCATAAGATAATTTTGATTACATTTTCATAACCTATTTGAAAGATTTTATGTATAAATACACACACACACAATTTGGTTTCAGATGTATGGAATTCCTGAAAATTCTCTAGGCTAACTTAGAAAACATCTCAATATATCTCAAGTTTGATCTATGTTGTAGTAGCAAATATATGTTGTTTATAGTGATTTAACATCTATATTCTAGAATGTTTCCTAGAGCAACTAGAAAAGTGCAATGGAATTTTGTGAGGAAATGCAAGGACCATGAAGTTTTAAAGTACTTATTTCTATGTATGCTATGAGTAGATTAGTTGACTTTTTTTTTAATAACAACTTTTGAAGTGTATACCCATATATACAAGTGTATGGGCTCCATTTTGACAAACTGAACAACTGATTTTTTAATTACAATTCTCAGGTGAAAGATGAATTTGGAAATATTCAGTAAGCAATGAAAAAAATATAAATGTTGCAAAATAATTATAACATTTTGTTACTCTGAGGATTATTAATACTCTTTAACCACCTTAATGTCAGTCACATTCAGTGTTCTGAAATGGAGGTTCTGAGTCAGCCCACGGTGGAGGTGTATTTTTCCTTACCTTATTGTATCATTTTTTAGTTGTCTTATTGGATTTTGAGCATAAGAGTGCACCCGGCATCAGTAAAATCCTCTTAGAGGATTTTGTGAAGGCTTAAAGATTTTCTTGAAGAATATATATAGAAAACTATTTTCTTCAAACAGTTATAAGTTCAGAAGTCATCACCTATAGCAATATAAAACAAGAAACAAACCCTTTAATTTAGTTTTCTATTAACAGAGCAATATGTGTAAAATAATACCTAACATGGCTGCCAAATAGTTTATTGAATTACCTGCTTCTTCTCATTTTGTTTTCTGTGGTTCCACAGTAAACCTTCTGAAGCCTCACAAAAGAGAAACATTTCAACTTCCCAATATCTAAGGAGGTGAGTAGGAAACAGAAAGGGGGCTGATTTTTCTACACTTAAGGGAGAAGGAGAATTTTCCTGGATCAGGTTTCTATCTTGGTCTGTTTGAATTAGATATCGGCTAGGTACATTCATGTATATTCCAAAAGAATCTCTGAAAAAAATATTTATACCTATAGTGGACAGCTTGGAAAGAAAGGAAGGAAGGAAGAAAAGTTTTATAGTTATATGGTTATAATATTTTATATATGTAGTTATATATGTGTATATATATATAGTTATGTATGTATATATATAGTTATTTGGGTGTAAAATATGTTTGAGAGATTCAGATTTGTTTTTTTATAAAATAAGCCTATGTTTATAATTATGATCAAACAATGGAGCCACAAAATAGCCAAACTATGGATTTAATATCTTGTCACAATCTGGATTCTAGAAGGTGAAAGTTAACTGGTAATTGTAAAGGTCCTACTTCAAAAATATTTTGATTCAGAAAAGGTAGTATGGATGGTAAAAAGATTTCATAGTTTTATTTTTTTCAGACAGATTTAGTTGGTTTTTATTTTTTCAATAAAGATTTTTTTTTAAGTTGTAGAATAGTAGATTTATAGAAAAGATGCAAAGATAGTAGGGAGTTCCCAAATACCCAACACTCAGTTCCCCTTATAGGACTGTGGTACATTTATCACAAGTAAGGAACCAACATCTGTACATCACTGTTAACTAAAATCCACAGTATATTCAGGTTTCACTAGTTTTTCCTTAATACGTTTTCTCTGTTACACTTGTCATGTCTTCCAGTCTCTTCTGGGCTGTGATAATTTCTCAGACTTTCCTTGTTTTTGATAACCTTGACAGTTTTGAGGAGTACTGGTTAGGTATTCTGTGAAACATCCCTCAGTTGGGGTGTCTCTGATTTTTTTCTCTTGGTTAGAATGGTGTGATGGGCTCTTGGGAGGAAAACAACAGAGGTAAGTGCCCTTTTCATCAGACATCAGATCATGGGTATATGCAAAGAGCATGACTTGGCACTGATGATCATCTTGATTGCCTTGGTGAGGCAGTGGTTGCCAGGTTACTCCAATGTAAACTACTTTTTCTCCCACTCCATACTCTACTCTTTCATGGTATAGTTATTTAAAAGTATGTTCTTTATGAAGTGGTTTTAGAATGACATTTTATTTCATCTTGCTTTTTGTCTAAGAGCAACATCTTTTTCTGATCTAGTCAGATATATCTAACCATTTACTTAATATGTTCCATGTGTGAGGCTCAATATTGCTTGTCTCTTAAAAAACAAAAGTCAAGATACAATTATGACTCTATTGATTCTCAACATGAATATTTTGATGTCATTTGATTATTTCTCTTCATGATATAGCAATATATGGTTATAAACTTACTCATTCTTTTTTTTTTTTTTTTTTTTTTTCTGTGGTACACGGGCCTCTCACTGTTGTGGCTTCTCCTGTTGCGGAGCATAGGCTCCAGATGTGCAGGCTCAACGGCCATGGCTCACAGGCCCAGCCGCTCCGCGGCATGTGGGATCTTCCCGGACCAGGGTACGAACCCATTTCCCCTGCATTGGCAGGCGGGCTCTCAGCCACTGCGCCACCAGGAAAGCCCCAAACTTACTCATTCTTTAAAGATACTCTGCTTGGCCTTTATATTTTGGCTATTGCTCCAGGTTTGTGATAGAGTCTTTTGGCCTAAAGGAGGCATTGAACGGCAATGCTATTGCTGCTCCTGCCACATGACGTAGAACTGGAAGGTGATCCCTGGTAGAATATCAGGTCTTGTGTCCGTGTAGCGCCTCCTCCCACGCGACTGACTAGGATTATCTCAATCGAATCCATCTTTCTGTAATCTCCACAATGGCCCAAGTACCTAGATGTGCTTCCCTGTGTTAAGGTTAGGGCAGTGATTTGACTAATTAATATAAATAGTAATAATTATTTTACAGCTGGTGGGTGCACCCTTTGGAGTGGGTGCACTCCAAGACACATATGTAGAGAATTTGTAATGCATTACCATCAAAAATACAGGCCCACCAGGATAGCTAAACTCATCCTTAACCTACCAAATAAATCTTTCAAGTGACTGACTATAGTGCGCAGGCTCTCAGTGTTTTCTCTGCTTCTCTGGTGCTTTATGCTAATGCAGGAATCCCTCAAGATTTTGAAAGTGCAAGATTTCACTCAGTTTGACAGGTTATCTTTCCTGATTCTGGAGTTGGCTGGTGAGGCCCTTATTTTAACCATTAAACACCTTTGTAATTTTGTTGTTATTGCCTTTGTTTTGCAAGACTAGAGCTCAATTACTGCAGTTTAGCCTGTTAAAGTGAGAGGTAGGTAGCATGAGTCTGCAAGATTAACAATATATGTCAGAGGACAGTTAGGGAATGAAGCAAATAACCACTAGTGATTGCTCCTGGAATCAGTTTTATTTTTTTTTAAATGGGGGTCGATGTGCAACTCTGGTATTTTTAGGGCCATCAGCAATAGCTTTGACTTGAACGCATTTCTCTTATTTAAACTCTGCTCTGATGCAAGTAATCGATATTGCAGTTTCGGTGAAAAAATCCTTTTTGACAAAAGCTCCAAGATTGATTACCTAGATCAATACCATTTTTAAGAACAATTCATCAAGATTGTATTTAAACAGAGACCATGATGCATTTAAACCGTTAATAATACAAATCTTTCCCCCTTCTCTCCTCCTTGTGGATTATCTCTTTTCACCCAGCAGTAGACTTCACAGTAGAGTATAATGTCACACAGTTTTCCAGGCTTTAAAATAAGATGACAGTTCTTCCAAATTGTTGTTACTCTCCTCTCCCCTATTCTTCTCACAGCTTTGTTGTTCCTAATTTGCAAATAAACTCTCTATTGTTCTCACAATACTGAGGTTCTGGAATCTCCTGTTTTCTTGGTCTTATAAAAATTGAGAAAAAACATCCTGGAAGAAAATGAAGACAAAGAAATGCAGATCTTTGCTGCAATCAAGCTCTTCCACTTTTCAATCAGCAGCCATTCTAGGGATAGGTGTAATTGTCTTGATAATTCAGGCAAACGCACATTTTTGACCTGAATGACTATAGTAATTGTGGCTGTGTGGATCCAGTTTAGTGGAGGTTAAAAACTGTCCTTGTGGGCTTCCCTGGTGGCTCAGTGGTTGAGAGTCCGCCTGCCGATGCAGGGGACATGGGTTCGTGACCCGGTCCGGGAAGATCCCACATGCCACGGAGCAGCTAGGCCCGTGAGCCATGGCTGCTGAGCCTGCGCATCCGGAGCCTGTGCTCTGCAATGGGAGAGGCCACAACAGTGAGAGGCCTGCATACCGCAAAAAAAAAAAAAAAAAAAAAAAACCTGTCCTTGTCTAAAAATCATAACAATGAGAATCAGCAACTAGCCATTACTGAAGCTCAGAATGGTTTACTGAAGTCAATTTCCTCCAACATCTTTAAAAATTAAATAATTATCATCTGTCCAGAATGCAAAACTAACCTGGAAGCACTGGGGTGAGAATGGTCCTCCAAACCACTTTTTCTACATTCTTGCTGAAAATATGAGGAAAATGAAAGGTGGAAAATGGGGGAACTGGGCTAGATATAAGTTCTGTAACAACTATCAACTGGTAGCTTTAAAATTGCTTCTAACTTTCACACTGATGGGGACATTTGAGACTCTGCTAAAGGCTGAAAGAGGATCCACAGTAATCCCATGGGGGTTGCCTTGGAATTCAGGTGTCATTTTCAAAGCTCTTTCTATATGTCCTTTATCAACTTGTCTTTAGATTGTATTATGTGCAGTGCCAAGGGGGCCAAGAAGTGCTGTATGAAAACTGAGGACATATAACTCAGGGCAAGAAAAGGTAAATTGCATGGTGACTTAGGATGGTAAAAGACCCAAAATATAATTGATGCATGAGTTTTTCTTGGCAAGAGATTCACTACAAAAGAGTTTCTAAATTCCAGGTAAAAGTGTTTATCATGAAAGTTCATTTTTAAAGGCATCAGTGAAATTGAGGTCGAGGTGAATTTAGAGAGCATTCTAAGTTGGTGTACTACAAAGTTTCAAAAATAATATTCAGTTCACTTGGAGTGTTCTACATGTCCTCTGTGTGGAATTTATTTAGAAGTGAGCTGTACCTGGAAGAAATGGACAAATTCTTAGAAAAGCACAACCTTCCAAGACTGAACCAGGAAGAAATAGAAAATATGAACAGACTGATCACAAGTAATGAAATTGAAACTGAGATTAAAAATCTTCCAACAAATAAAAGTCCAAGACCAGATGGCTACACAGGTGAATTCTATCAAACATTTAGAGAAGAGCTAACTCCCATCCTTCTCAAACCCTTCCAAAAAATTGCAGAGGAAGTAACACTCCCAAACTCATTCTGAGGCCACCATCACCCTGATACCAAAACCAGACAAAGATGTCACAAAAAAAGAAAATTACAGACCAATATCACTGATGAATATAGATGCAAAATCCTCAACAGAATACTAGCAAACAGAATCCAACAACACATTAAAAGGATCATACACCATGATCAAGTGGGATTTATCCCAGGGGTGCAAGGATTCTTCAGTATACACAAATCAATCAATGTGATACACCATATTAACAAACTGAAGAATAAAAACCATATAATTATCTGAATAGATGCAGAAAAAACTTTTGACAAATTCAATACCAATTTATGATAAACACTCTCCAGAAAGTGGGCATAGAGGGAAACTACCTCAACATAATAAAAACTATATATGACAAACCCACAGCAAACATCATTCACAATGATATGAAACTGAAAGCATTTCTGCTAAGATCAGGAACAAGACAAGGAGGTCCACTCTCTCCACTATTATTCCACATAGTTTTGGAAGTCCTAGCCATGGCAATTAGAGAAGAAAAAGAAACAAAAGCAATATGAATTGGAAAAGCAGAACTAAAACTGTCACTGTTTGCAGATGACATGATACTCTACATAGAGAATCCTAGAGATGCCACCAGAAAACTACTAGAGCTAATCAATGAACTTGGTAAAGTTGCAGGATACAAGATTAATATAGAGAAATCTCTTGCATTCCTTTACACTAACAATGATAGATCAGAAAGAGAAATTAAGGAAACAATCCCATTCACCATTGCAACAAAAATAATAAAATACCTAGGAATAAACCTAACTAAGGAGGTAAAAGACCTGTACTCAGAAAACTTTAAGACACTGATGAAAGAAATCAAAGATGACACAAAAAGATGGAGAGATATACCATCTCTTCTTGATTAGAAAAATCAATATTGTGAAAATAACTATACTACCCAAAGCAATCTACATATTCAATGTAATTGCTATCAAATTACCAGTGTCATTTTTCACAGAACTAGAACAAAAAATCTTAAAATTTATATGGAGACACAAAAGACCCCAAAGAGCCAAAGCAATATTGAGAAAGAAAAAAAGGGAACCAGAGGAATCAGGCTTCCTGACTTCAGACTATACTACAAAGCTACAGTAATCAAGACAGTATGGTACTGGCACAAAAACAGAATTATAGAGCAATGGAACAGGATAGAAAGCACAGAGATAAACCCACACACCTATGGTCAACTAACCTATGACAAAGGAGACAAGAATATACAATGGAGAAAAGTCAGTCTCTTCAATAAGTGGTGCTGGGAAAACTGAACAGATACATGTAAAAGAATGAAATTAGAACACTCCCTAACACCATACACAAAAATAATCTCAAAATGGATTAGAGACCTAAATGTAAGACCAGATACTATAAAACTCTTAGAGGAAAACATAAGAAGAACACTCTTTGACATAAGTCACAGTAAGATCTTTTTTGACCCACCTCCTAGAGAAATGGAAATAAAAACAAAAATAAACAAATGGGACCTAATGAAACTTAAAAGTTTTTGCACAGCAAAGGAAACTATAAACAAGATGAAAAGACAACCCTCAGAATGGGAAAAAATGTCTACAAATGAATCAATGGACAAAGGATTAATCTCCAAAATATATAAACAGTTCATGGAGCTCAATATTAAAAAAACAACCCAATCAAAAAATGGGTAGAAGATCTAAATAGACATTTCTCCAAAGAAGACATACAGATGGCCAAGAGGTACATGAAAAGCTGCTCAACAGCACTAATTCTTCGAGAATTGCAAATCAAAACTACAATGAGATATCACCTTTCACTGATCATAATGGCCATCAACAGAAAATCTGCAAACAACAAATGCTGGAGAGGGTGTGGAGAAAAGTGAACCCTCTTGCATTGTTAGTGGGAATGTAAATTGATACAGCCACTATGGAGAACAGTATGGAGGTTCCTTAAAAAACTAAAAATAGACTTACCATATGACCCAGCAATACCACTACCTTGCATATAACCAGAGAAAACCATAATTCAAAAAGACACATGCACCCCAACATTCATTGCAGCACTATTTACAATAGCCAGGTCATGGAAGCAACCTAAATGCCCATCGACAGATGGATAAAGAAGATGTGGTACATATGTACAATGGAATATTTATGTACAATGGAATACATATATACAATGGAATATTTCTCAGCCATAAAAAGGAACGAAATTGGGTCATTTGTAGAGATGTGGATGGACCTAGAGACTGTCATACAGAATGAGGTAAGTCAGAAAGAGAAAAACAAATATTGTATATTAACGCATATATGTGGAATCTAGAAAAATGGTACAGATGAACCAGTTTGCAAG
The DNA here is from genome assembly GCF_963924675.1 of Phocoena phocoena. Lineage (NCBI taxonomy): Eukaryota > Metazoa > Chordata > Mammalia > Artiodactyla > Phocoenidae > Phocoena > Phocoena phocoena. The sequence goes on along the minus strand of NC_089240.1, from coordinate 79,609,283 downwards.
GTAGAAATAGAGGCACAGATGTAGAGAACAAACGTATGGATACCATGGGGGGAAGCGGGGGTGGGGTTGGTGGTGGTGGGATGAATTGGGAGATTGCAATTGACATATATACACTAATATGTATAAAATAGGTAACTAATAAGAACCTGCTGTATTAAAAAAATAATAATAAAATTCAAAAAAAAAAAAGAAGTGAGCTATAGAAGATTTTCTTGAATGCATGGTGGGTTTACTCATGGCAATTCTGCTTTCCATGGAGGCAAAAGCCACTCTGCTTTGCTTTTGCTTTATCCATCTTCAGTGAAAAACTGTAAGTGAAGTGTCCAGTCCATTAATAATGTTTTCTAGGGCTTTCTGCCATTTATAGATGAGAGTGCAAGTGGCTCTCCTGTGTCCTACACCTGGATTTGATGTCTGTCAGCACAGGGGAAGGTGGATCAAAGTAGGCCTTTGGAATTTCAGTAAGTTTCCTACAGTACCTCCATCGTCACTTTACAGTCTGTCTTCTCTACCCTAATACATTAGCAGTGTTCAAGAAGAAAATTAAACCCAGTAAATTTGAAGATCTAACTGACTTTGTTCAATGATTCATGAACTGGGCAGCATCCCATCTACTAAATAGAAGAGCACTCTGAGGAAGTATACAAAATGGAAGGATTTTATAGAAACGGGGTGGGACAAAGAGGTTATTAGGGAAATAAAAGATTGTTTCAGGCAAGGTTACCTCCCTAGTGCCGACCTAGAAATTCCAGATACTCCTTTCCTGGGAGAGGTTGAAACTGCAATTACTTCTTGGTTTGATGTCCTGGAGGCATGTGGCTCCACTTTGGGCCTGTTTCTTTATTTTTTTTTTTTCTCTCTCTCTCTCCTTTTTTTTTTGCTTAGACAGTGGCTAACTCAGGAAAGGAAGATTTGTCTTTTGAGAGTTCAGTGTTCCTCTTAAGAGTATTTTTTTTCTTAAAAAGAGTTATAAATTTTTTTCCCAGAAGCATTTAAAAAAATTGGAAAATGCCACAAGCAAGTACACTTATGTTTCTTTACCTGTAACATTTCATATTTGAGGTTCAAAATGTTTTGATATATATATGGTTTTTGAGTCTTAATGGAACAAAGGAAAGCTAGTTTTCTAGAATCTAGGACACTGTTTCTCAAAACTTTACTGCTGAAATGTCTGTAACTTTCTCCCCCTCATTCTCATAGAAAAGACCCATTCCATCCTCCCCAATTATATTTTCATATCTAAGAAACATGTATTTTGCTTATTTTAGAAATATATAATGACTAATATATTTTATATATTAATTATAAATATAAATTATATATAATATAATGATTACATTCTTACTCAAGTTAGATATCATTCACGATCAGCAATTATTTGAAGATATACTTAAGTGGATGCATATCATGCATAGGATGAATTGCTTAACAAAGCTTGCAACTTTTCTTGATGTGGTCCTGTAAGCAGCTCTTTTGCCTCTTTTCTGTTTGTCCATCTGGTTTTCCTCAGACCTTAATTATAAAAATGAGACCACTAGGTAACATTTAACCTAACTCCTGATTTGCTCTACTGAATATATACAATGCCTTGCTTAACCTGTTGATTCCTTTCCTGGATTAGAAGGAGTAAGAATGAAGAATTAAGTAGTTAAAGAATGACTGACTCTCTATTCCCAGCTTCCCCCTTAGCAAATTTGCAGGCAGGATAGCACCCAGTTGCAAGTGGACCACGTAGGCAAGATAACATCCAAAGAAAGATCAGGAGAAATCAGCAGGATTGCGTGCAATGGAAAAGTGACCAAGAATCTGATCTCCTACCTTATTGATTGACTGAGATTATTTCCCTCTTTTCCCTTTAAAAACTTTCATGGCCAAGCAAAATCTTCAGAGTTGGTTTTGGGCCATGGGTCTGCCTTCTCCCCAGGTAGCCAGCTCCCTGGTTAAAGCAACCTCTCCTTTTCCAACCAACACTCGTCTTCTAAGTATTGACTTTTTGAGTGGCAAGCAGCCGAACCTGAGTTGGGTACCAGCCCTTGTTTGCTTTTTCAGGTTGGCTATTTTGAAGCTCCCTTCCCCTACTCCCCACTATTATACTGTTCAGCAGACTGACAGATTCAGCCAGTAAGAAACAATGAGCTCAGATATATTTAAACAGTTTTTTTTTACTTACATAGAGAGCAAAAGCAAGATCATGTCCTTTGTCCCACAGTATGACACCAAAACAAGCTTTTTGCTTCACCCTCCCCCACTTTAGATAGCTTCAGGCTATAAAAGCACTTAGTTCCCCTACACACTCAACCAGTTATACTGAATTACCTCACAGGTCTATTAATTTTCCCTTCTCACTCTTACTTCAGGGTCTTTGTGCATGTCTCTGCCCACAGCTTTACTTTCCTTCACCTCTCTTGGTGGTTTCTGGGATTGACCCTGAGACCTAAATCTCGGATCCTGAAAATAGTTCTAGGTCAAAATCAACTAGTCAATTCATAACAACTGTTGAAATAAATTTCTAGGCCCAAGATGGAGCTGTCCCTGCCTGGGGTGTCACATCAGCAAACCAAACCTGAGAAAATGTTGGCATCCCTATAAATACTCTGCTTGACCAGAAATGCAGTATATTCAGTCAGCCCATCCACAAATGCCAAGTTAACTTTGGTCTTTGTCACCCAAACAAGGTTGACTATGTGGCCCCAGCTAGTCAGATATTCTCTATTTGTTTCTTCCTTTTTCTTTATCCTTTATCATATAAAAACCCCCTGCCTTTTGTTCCATTTTGCAGTTCTTTGAAAGGAGATTGTCCACTTCATGAGTACTAAAGTTTGTCCTCTTTGATAATTTTTAAGTTTTTGGTGATGAGGAATGGGATCTGAAGCTGACTGTTAATGGCCTACAGGACAATGAGATGCACAGGGGAGGTGCCCTTAGAACCCTTTGAGTCCACCGTTCCTCCCATTGTTACCAAGGGCTATGGGTAAGTCATTCTTGTATTTGAGCTTTGCTGCCTTTTGTGCAGCCCTCTGAGCCAAACAAATCTTATTTTAAAAATACTGTTCCCAGAAAGGTACTCAATCCCTGGAAAGGTTCTGGGATACTTATATTGAGAGTCCATGATGGGTGACAACAACTAGGGTACTCACAAAGCCTTCAGGTAAGTCCACAGCCTAAACTACTGAGGGAAAATAAATGAAGAGAAAAAATTCAGAATGTTTTGACCTCAAAATCAAAATCTAAGGTAGAACAAGTCACACTATTAAAAGCCATCAGGGTGTCTGCCACTAAAATCATCCCTTAGTATCTGTGGGGGATTGGTTCTAGGATCCCTTGCAGATACTAAAATCAGTGGATGTTCAAGTCCCTTCTATAAAATAGCATCATACAGTTGGCCCTCCGTATCTGTGGGTTCCACATCCACAGATACGGAGGGCCAACTATACAAAGAAATCTTCTAGTGAAGGGAATAATAGGTCTATTGCTAATGGAAATCTTGGAAGCCAAAGCCGTGAAACTGGTGGGCATGGGTCGAGCACTTAAAAGCTGTTACAGTGCTCATCACCTGACTCTAAGACTCCCGTATTACGATGTTAGTCATGGAACAGGTTAGATTGACACTAGGTCACCCACCAACCTCAAGAAAATTTCTGTGCAATAAAGTATGCTGTAAAACACTACAGAATCCTCAACCTAGCAGCACATCCCTTTTAGGTATTAATTTGGCTTCAAGAGACCCAAGACTTAGCTAAAGAAATGGGATCCTCAAGTTTCAAAGAATTAAATGCATCCCATTATGGCCCACTGCTTATTTTATATCTAAGAGTCCTGGAAGCTATAAGTACCTATAAAAACAGCAAAATCTTACAAACACACCCTAGAATTACAATGGCCATTATGGGGGACATTCCAATTAAATAAGATCATTCACTTTAGAAGTGTACTTGAAAGCAAGGGTTCCCAAATCAACAAATATGATAGGATACCTATTTTAATTGGCAGGCAGAAGACTCCAAAATGCTTCAAAATTCCATGATAGTCCATTGCAAAAGGCTAATGAAAAATTAAAAGCACAAGGAATACCTTAAACAAAAGACCATAAGACTGACATGATTCCTATTACTCCCCTCTATTCTCCTTTACTGAGTACTCATTCTACTAATCCTCTATCAAATTGTCTTTTCACTGTAAAGAGACCACAAGACTAGAAGCAAAAGTCCACCAAGTTAGTAGCCTTACAACTGTAACAGCTCCAAGACCAGAAACCTAAAATACCTGGTCCTCCCCTGTTGGACCCTTCTAGGGGCCTATCATCCAAACACTGGCCCAGAAATTGGTGTCTCATTTGTAATCAACTGGGATACTAGAAAAAGATTGTCCTTGAAGGTTTTTGTCAAATCCTTTCACACCAACTTGAATGCCCCCATATCTACTCCCCATATAGCCCCTCCCCATACAGAACTCAGAGTGATTCTTCAGTAAACTGCTACCCATCATTCCCTTAAACAGCCAAGGGGAAACTAAAATTAAAATTAATGGAAAATCTTGCCAAATTCTGGTAGATACCAGGGCTACACTCTCTACTTTAACCCCCACTGGCTCAGGAGCCTGCAGAGGGGATCCTGGGAAAACTGACAGAAGCCAGTAAAGGGTGAGAATTCTTACCAGTGTCAGTTCTTCTGAATCTGTCTGTGTCTGGTCAAGAACGGAAGGTAAAATTTTGTGTCGTCTCTTCCTTTCCAAATCCAAAATCTTGTGAATTTCATTTTGGGGTTCCCATTGGTTATCAACCCTTTCTCTACCAGGGACAGGTATTGCCTTCCTTTTTGTCTCATTTTGTGTCCTGAGAATTTGGCTTGACTTTCTGCCTGACAGGTTGGTGGCCCCCAAATACAGCCAGACAGAACTGTGGTTGCACTCCATTTACAGCTAGGGCCCTACCAACTGTTGTCACCTCTCAGGGCTATTCTTTAAGTGTTTTTCTTTCTTTCTTTCTTTCTTTCTGTCTTTCTTTCTTTCTTTCTTTCTCTCTTTCTTTCTCTCTTTCTTTCTCTCTTTCTTTCTCTCTCCCTCCCTCCCTTTCTTTCTTTCTTTCTTCTTTCTTTTGCCTATCTTTGGAAGTGCCTCTGAATCTTGGGAGGACTGTATCTTTTGCACCTTCTTTGGGGATGCCACTTTCGTACATGGGGTCATTCAATGCTGCCAGGAATATTTCCTGTTTGCATCAACTGAAGCCTGACAAGAAATCTGAAAGGATTTTTTTTTAAAGTATCTCTATGTTCAGAAGTTGGCCAAATTGTAAGCTGATATTCAGAGCCTGATAGGAACATTCTTTAGGCCTTCTCCCCTAATCTAAATGAAGCTATGTACCCAGACGGAAAGAAAAACATTCCGAAGATGAACAGCTCAAAATCTAGAACATAGGAATCTTTTGATTTCTATCATAGCTCAAGATTTCTCTGATATAAAGAAGCAAATTAAAGATAACGTAGTTAGATGGGTGGGTCAGGGCCTTAATATCATTTCAGGTTACAACCCAATTCTTTGAGGAATTAAAAACAACTGTCCTACAAATTGAAGACAACTTGTTTTAAAAATTGAGTCTTTACAAAAACAGAAAAAGCCCACTTATCCTTTTTATCAATCCCCAAACCTCCCCTATTCATCTCAAAAGTCTTGTAGGTATTGTAAAAATTCTGGCCTTAGGAAACAAAAACCCTTCTTGGAGGAACTTGTATTCTTTCTAGGTACTTTTGAGATGTAAATGTTCTACCTTTACATCTAAATGGTCCTCTCTAGGAACCCAGGTAATTCTTTTCAAAAAGAAACAAAAATATAAAAGGGAAAGGCTCTTTGGAAACTAGGTGAATGACAAATCTTAAAAGTCTTTTCCACAATTATTAATAAAATGTGTAAGCCATTTGAGCAAGTAACCTTAACTTATCCCTTCTACCAGAAACATGTTTTGGATCCAACTGTTCTTTTATAAACTACTGAGTTTTGCATTATTATACCCATCCATGGCTAAATTTTTAAAACAAAAGTTATAAGGTCTCTGTTTCTATCTGTATGTTTATCTACATATGTATGTTGTAGATGTGTGATATTTTCCTGCCTTTCGATGGTATTGCCAAATTAAATTGTAAAAAGCTGTATTTAATTGGCCTAAGGAAAATTAAACATTTTATAAATCAAGCATACTCTCAGAAATATAAAACTAACCCAAATATTTTTCAAGTTCATGTGGTTGAGGATAATCTTCAGTAAATAAAAGCTAGTTTAAGTATAATGGTTTAATTAAAACAGGCATATCTTTAGAGCTGTCAAAATTAAATATCATACAGACATACAACATTTTTCTATCTAGTTTTACTAAAAGTCAAGTAAGCTATAACAGAGATAACTGTTATAGAAATTGTCATTAAGAAGCATAATTTAAGATGATGGTTACCTGCTTAATGTCTCATGAAATTTTCACGAGTAATCTAAACATAATTGTTAAGAACAAGTAAATTAAATAAATGTAAGATAAAAGCTTATAAATGAACTTTTCAACAGTAATTATGTTTTATGGTATGTCTACCTAAAAATAGTTTCCAAAATCTTTTTTGTAACTTGAAACCTTAAAGTTACACTGATATAAGTTAAATGATGGATATTCATAGAATATCTAGATTTTTTCCAAGTAAGATAAAATACTGAAACATTAATTACTGAATACCGGTTCATCCACTTTTGGCTTCCTTTCACAGAGGAACTAAAGATATTTGGTTCTATTAGTAAACATGTTCTGTGCCACATTGAAAGATTTAATATAAGGGAGAATATATTCCTGAAATTATGAAATGTATTTATAAATTTGACAATCCACAGGATGCTGGTGTAACAGACAGATCACCATTGCTCACTTCTTAGTTTTCTCTAGGAATTAAGGATGCTAAAAAAAAAAAAAAAGGCAGAGAAGGTTTGTGGAAATGGAATCTTGGGAAAGGAATTTTATATGTGATCAAGCTGGCTAAGATTGGAATGGATTTATCTAATTTTTTAAAAATGAGTTTTAATATCAAAAGTATACTGGTGCAAAATTAGAATTTGGTTTTCTCTCTGTTAAAAGGACAACATTTTCTTAGCTTATTGGTATACTCTTAATAAGAAATTGTAAGCAGAAGTTTTTCTTTACCTTTTAAGTAGTCCATCAGGACAGCAAAGAATTTGTCTTACCAAAATAATTTACCGTGCTTCCCATTGTCTACATCAGTTCTTTGATTACTTAAGAAAATCCAGTCTTCTCAGTATTAAAAGAGCTAAATTTTGTTCACAGCTATGTAACTTTCTGTGTTTTCCTTCAAAGTGTTTGTCACTTTGGTTAAATGGATATTTATGACAAACTTCCCCCAAATCAAATTCTAAATGGAGTCATTTTGATCTCAAAGTAACTTTGAGATTTCCCAGAGGGTCCTTGGAAAAGCTCAAAGGATTTCTCTTTCATCTTGTAAAAGAGAGATGCTCAACTAATTAGGTTTATTTGGTATGCTAAATTATATGGAAGCATTGCCAAATAAGAAGTGATGATAAACCTTAGGTTATGTGTGTATGGGTACATGTTACTAAATAGGCATTCCAGAAATTGTTTGAAATTTCTAGAAATTTGTCAATACTCTCATTGTCCATTATTATCCTAAATTATTGTATGCCACAGAAATAGCTTTTCCTTATCAAATGAACACTAGTCAGATCTTTAACAATGGGCATTTTAAGTCTTCTTCATTTACATACAGTTATTGTTTTACTCTGATGCTTTTACAAAAGTGAGATTAATGGAAAGGACTCTATCAGATAATCGAACACTGACACTGTTGCCAAATTACAAGGTGTCAAAACTAAGATTACTTATTTCAAAACTGAAGAAGTCTCCAGCTGACATCTGATCCTGTGTAAATGCCAGAGACCCCAAAATCAAATTGACTAAGAGGAGAAGTAGTCGACGTTGAGGTACACTGCTTCTTCTCAAGATGTCAAATTGAGAACATTTCTTGCTATTCCTCCTTCCCTCTCTGACCATCCTTTTTCTAATTCTTAAACCATGAAAGTCTTTATGATTATTTTGCCTACTTTTTCTTTGCTCTGGTCTGAAAAGATAATGCCATTGTTCACATATCTCAGGCCATTGCAAAGGACCGTAATTCAACCTCCAACTGCCTGTTAAATTTGCTAAGATGCTGGTGATCCTGTAGGTTTTTCTGCCTGTTACAAACATCTCCCTGATTTCCAATGATTGAGTTTTTCTAAAACAAGCTCACTTCTGGAGAAATGGAGACACAGTTACATGAAATACATAAACAGACCAAATGGTTCAGGGAAGTATCCTCCTCTTTGGGATTATTTCTTGACTTGATTCTAACTGGTTTGGGTCATGAGGATCCTGACTCAGGAACACTCATAATTATTACTGTCTCCCTAATACGCTGAATTCTCTCAAAAGTTTTAAATGCATGTGAGTAGCCATTGACCAGCCAGCAGATGGTCACTCTCTGACTGGAACAACAAAAGAAGATAGAAGAATGTAACCAGCTCCAAGAATAGGAGCCTGACATCTCCTCTTGTGAATATTATAATGAGACCTGGAGAGGCAATGTTAACTGAGAGTCACTCTAAGACCAATTTTTTTTTCTCCCAGTTTTACTGAGGTATAATTGACATACAGCACTGTATAAGTTTAAGGTGTACAGCATAATAATTTGACTTACATATATCATGAAATGATTATCACAATAAGTTTAGTGAACATCCATCATCTCATATTGATACAAAATTAAAGAAATAGGAAAAAATGTTTTCCTGATGAGAACTTTTAGGATTTACTCTCTTAACAAGTTTAATATATAACATACAACAGTATTAATTGTATGTATCATGTTGATCATTACATCCCTAGTATTTATTTATCTTATAACTGGAAGTTTGTACCTTTTGACTGCCTTTATCCAACTCCCTCTCCCCCACCCCCCACCTATGGTAATGATAAATCTGATCTCTTTTTCTAGGAGTTTGTTGGTTTACGAAGTATAATTGACCTATAACACTGTATTAGTTCCTGCTACACTACATAGTGACTCGATATTTCTATACTTCTCAAAATAATCACCATGATAAATCTAGTTACAACACGTCACCATACAAAGATATTATATAGTTATTGACTATATTTCCCACACTATACATTTCATACCTATCACTCATTTGTTTTGCAACTGGAAGTTTGTATCTCTTAATCTCCCTATTCTTTCCTCTCTCCACACCTTCCCCTCTGGAAAATACCTGTTTTTTCTCTGAATCTATAACTCACTTTCTGTTTTATTTGTTCATTTATATTATCTTTTAGAGTCCACATATAAGTGAAATCATATAGTATTTGTCTTGCTCTGTCTGACTTACTTCATTTAGCATAATACCATATAGGTCCATCTATGTTGTCACAAATGGCAAGATTTCATCCTTTCTTATAGCTGAGTACTATTCCACTGTGTGTGTGTGTGTGTGTGTGTGTGTGTGTACATACATACATACATATCACATCTTTATCCATTCATCTATTGATAAGCACTTAGTTTGCTTTCATATATTGGCTATTGTAAATAATGTTGCAATGAACATAAGGGTGCATATACCTTTTCAAATTAGTGTTTTCATTTTTCTCAGCTAATATTCAGAAATGGAATTGCTGGATCATATGGTAGTTCTATTTGTAATTTTTTGAGGAATCTCCATATGGTTTTCCCTATTGGCTCTACCAATTTACACTCCCACCAACAGTGAATGAGGGTTCCCTTTTCTTCACATCTGCACCAGCACTTGTTGTTTGTTGTCTTTTGGATAATACCAATTCTAGCAGGTGTGAGGTGATATCTCATTGTGGTTTTGACTTAATTTCTCTGATGGTTAGTGATGTCAACCATCTTTTCATGTACCTGTTGGCCATCTGTATGTCTTCTTTGGAAAAATGCCTTTTTATATCCTCTGACCATTTTTTTAATTGGGTTGTTTTTTTGATGTTGAATTGTATGGGTTCTCTGTATATTTTAGGTATATTGTTTGTAAATATCTTCTCCCATTCAGTAGGTGACCTTCTCGTTTTGTTGAGAGTTTCCTTTGCTGTGCAAAAGTTTTTAGTTTAATGTAGTCCAATTTGTTTATTTTTGCTTTTGTTTCCCTTGACTGAGGAGACATACCCAAAAAATATTAGGAAGACTGATGTCAAAGAGTATTCTGCCTATATTTTCTTCCAGAAGTTTTATGGTTTCAGGTATAGCATTTAAGTTTTTAATCCATTTTGAGTCTATTTTTGTATATGGTCTGAGAGAGTAGTCCAGTTTGATTCTTTTGCATGTAAGTGTCTAGTTTTTCCAACACCATTTATTGAAGAGGCTATATTTTCCCCACTGTATATTAAGCCTCCTTTGTCATAGATCAATCACCAAAATAAGTGTGGGTTCATTTCTGGACTCTCTATTCTGTTCCATTGATCTAAGTGTCTGTTTTTGTGCCAGCAGCATACTGTTTTGATTACTGTAGCTTTGTAGTATAGTTTGAAATGAGGGAAAGTGATACCCCTAGCTTTGTTCTTCTGTCTCAAGATTCTTTTGGCTATTCAGAGTCTTTTGTGTTTCCATACAAATTCTAGAATCATTTGTTTTAGTTCTGTGTAAAAATGCCATTGGTATTTTGATAAGGATTGCATTGAATCTGTAGATTGCCTTGGGTAGTATGGACATTTTAATAATATTAATTCTTCTAATCCATGAGCAGGGTATGTCTTTCCATGTTTTAGTGTCATCTTCATTTTCTCTCATCAATGTCTGGTAATTTTCTGAGTACAAGTCTTTTACATCCTTAGTTATATTTATTCTAAGATATTTTATTATTTTGATGTGGTTGTAAATAAGATTGTTTTCTTTTTTTTCACATGCAAGATGTATCCTTATCTATTTCTTATTAAAATATAGTTGATATACAATGTTATATTAGTTTCAGGTGTAAAACATGGTGATTCAATATTTTCATAGCTTATACTCCTGTTAAAGTTTTTACAAGACAATGGCTATATTTTCCTGTGCTGTACAATATGTCCTTGTTATTTATGTATTTTATACATAGTAGTTTGTATCTCTTAATTTCATACCCCTATTTTTCCCCTCACCCCTTCCTATAGAACAAACTATAGAGAACTAGTTTGTTCTCTATATCCATGAGTCTCTTTCATTCTCTTTCAGTTTTGTTATATACATTCATTTGTTTTATTTTTGAGATTCCACATATAAGTGATACTGTACAGTATTTGTTTTTCTCTGCCTGACTTATTTTGCTAAGCATAATAATCACTACATCCGTCCATGTTGTTGCAAGTGGCAGAATTTTATTCTTTTTTAATGCTGAGTAATATTCCAGTGTGTGTGTGTGGGGGGGGTGTGTGCGTGCGTGTACACCATTTCTTCTTTATCCTTTCACCAGTTGATGGACACTTAGGTTGTTTCCATGTCTTGGTTATAATAAATAATGATGCAATGAACATGGAGGTGCAGATATGCCCTCAAGATTGTGATTATGTTCTCATCAGATGTATACCCAGAAGTGGAATTGCTGGATCATATGGTAGTTTTATTTTTAATTTTTTGATGAACATCCATAGTGGTTGCACCAACTTACATTCCCACCAACAGTGTGCAAGTGTTCCTTTTTCTGCACATCCTTGCCAACATTTGTTATTTATAGACTTTTTGATGATAGCCATTCAGACAGGTGTGAGGTGATATTTTATTGCTTTGATTTGCATTTCTCTACTAATTAGTGATGTTGAACATCTTTTCATGTGCCTGTTAGCCATCTATATGTCTTCTTTGGAAAAATGTCTATTCAGGTCTTCGGCCCATTTTTTTGATTGGGTTGTTGCTGTTGTTGTTTTGATACTGCATTTTATGAGCTATTTATATATTTTTGATATTAACCCGTTATCTGTCATATCATTTGCAAATATTTTCTCCCATTCGGTAGGTTGTATTTTCATATTGTCGATGGTTTCCTTTGCTGTGCAAAGGCTTTTAAGTTGAATTACATCTTATTTGTGTACTTTTTTTTCACTTAAGAGACAGATTCCAGAAATATTGCTACTATTGATGTCAGAGTGTTCTGCCTATGTTCTCTTCTAGGAGTTTTATGGTTTCAGGTCTTACTTTTATGTCTTTAATCCATTTTTAGGTTATTTTTGTATAGGATGTGAGGAAATGTTCTTATTGTTTTACATGTACCTGTCCAATTTTCCCAGCACCTAAATGAAGAGGCTGTCTTTTTCTCATTGTATATTCTTGCATCCTTTATTTTAGATTTATTGACCATAGGTGTGTGGGTTATTTTCTGGGCTCTCTATTCTGTTCCATTGATATATGTGTCTATTTTGTGCTAGTACCAAGATGTTTTGATTACTGTAACATTGTAGTATAGTTTGAAATCAGGGAACATGATACCCCCAGCTTTGTTCATTTTTCTCAAGATTGCTTTGGCAATTCAGGGTCTTATGTGGTTCCATAAAAATTGTAGAGTTATTCTAGTTCTGTGAAAATTTGCATGGGTATTTTGATTGAGATTGCATTAAATATATATTTGCTTTGGGTAATATGGACTTTTTAACAATATTTATTCTTCCACTCTGAGAACATGGGATGTCTTTCCATTTCTTTGTGTCACCAGTTTCCTTCACAAATATTTTAGTTTTCAAAGTATAGGTCTTTCACTTCCTTGGTTAAGTTTATTCCTAAGTTATTATTATTATTTTTTTGATGTGATTTTAAACAGGATCATGTTTTTGCTTTCTCTTAGTAATAGTTAATTATTACTGTATAGAAAAGCAACAGATTTCTTTATACCAATCTTATATTCTGCAACTTTACTGAATTCATTTATTAGTTCTAATAATCTTTTGGTGGAGAATTTAGGGCACTCTATAGAGAGTATCCTGTCATCTGCAAATAGTGAGTTTTACCTCTTCCCTTCCACTTTGGATACCTTTTATTTCTTTTTCTTGTCTGATTGAGGTGGCTAGGACTTCCAATACTATGCTAAATAGAAGTGATGAGAGTGGGCAACCTTGTCTTGTTCCTGAGTTTCAGATTTTCACCACTAAGTATGATGTTGACTGTGGATTTGTTGTAAACAGCCTTTATTATGTAGATATGCTCCCTCTATACCCACTTTGATGAGAGTTTTTATCATGAATAGATGCTGAATTTTGTCAGATGCTTTTTCTGCACTTAATAAGATGATCATGTGATTTTTATCCTTTTTTTTTTGTTAATGTGGTACATCCCATTGACTTGCAGATATTGAACTGTTCTACCATCCTTGGAATAAATCTCACTTGATCATGGTATATGAAACTTTTAATGTACTGTTGGCCTTGATTTCCTAATATTTTGTTCAGTATTTTTGCATCTATGTTCATCAGTGATATTGGCCTGTAATTTTTGTGTGTGTGTGTGTCTTTGGTCTTGTTTTGGTATCAGGGTGATACAGGTTTTGTAAAATGAGTTCAGAAGAATTCCTTCCTTTGCAGTTTTTTGGAATAGTTTGAGAAGGATAGGTGATACCTTTTCTCTAAATATTTGGTGGAATTCACCTGTGAAGCTATCTGGTCTTGTACTTTTGTTTCTTGGGATCTTTTAAAATTACCAATTCAATTTCATTACTGGTAATTAGTCTGTTCATATTTTCTATATCTCCCTGGTTCAGTCTTGGGAGATTGTACATTTCAAGGAATTTTTCCATTTCTTATGGATTGTACATTTTATTGGCATATTATTGTTCCTAGTAATCTCTTATGATCATATGAATTTCTGTGGTGTTGGTTGTAACTTCTCCTTTTTCATTTCCGATTTTATTGATTTGGGCTCTCTCTTTTCTTGATGAGTCTGACTGAAGGTTTATCAATTTTGTTTATCTTTTCAAAGAAACAGTTCTTACTTTCACGGATCTTTCTGTTGTTTGTTTTTAGTCTCTAATTCATTTATTTCTGCTCTAATCTTTGGGATTTCTTTCCTTCTACTAACTTTGGGTTTTGTTTGTTCTTTTTTATCTGGTTCCTTTTGGTGTAGGGTTAAGTTGTTTATCTGAGATTTTTTTCTTTCCTGAGGTATGCTTGTATTGCTATAACCTTTCCTCATACAACTGTTTTTACTGTGTCCCATAAATTTTGGACTATAGTGTTTCATTTTCATTTGTCTCCAGATTTTTAAAATTTCTTCTTTGATTTCTTCAGTGATCCATTGGTTGCAGTTTTTTCTTTTAGTTGATTTTTATTCTTATAATGTTGTGGTTGGAAAAGATGATTGATATGACTTTAATTTTCTTAAATTTACTGAGACTTTTTTTGTGACCTAGCATGTGATCTATTTTGGAGAATGTTCCAAGTGCACTTGAAAAGAATATATATTCTGCTGCTTCGGGATGGAATGTTCTATATACATCTTTTAAGTTCATCTGATCTAATGTGTCATTTAAGGCATATAGTTCCTTATTGATTTTCTTGCTGCATGATCTGTCCATTGATGTAAATGGTGTGTTAAAGTCCTCTACTATTTTTGTATGACTGTTGTTTTCTCTACTGTTTGATATTTGCTTATGTATTTAGGTGTTCCTATGTTGGGTTCATATATATTTACAATTGTTATATCTTCTTCTTTGGATTGATCCCTTGATCATTATATAATGTCCTTCTTTGTCTCTTATTACTGTCTTTGTTTTAAAATCTATTTGGTTTAAGTATTGCTATCCTGTATTTCTTTTAATTTCCATTTGCATGGAATACCTTTTTCTATCCCCTCACTTTCAGAATATTTATGTCTGTAGATCAGAAATTAGTCTTGTGTAGGCAGCATATATACAGGTCTGGTTTTTGTATACATTCATCCACCCTATGTTTTTGGTTTGGAGCATTTAGTCCATTTATATTTAAAGAAATTGTTGATTCCTAAGTATTTTTTGCCATTTTGTTAATAGTTTTGGGGTTGTTTTTATAGTTTTTAAATTTCTTCTTCTTATGCTCTTTCCCTTGTGATTTGATGACTTTTAGTGTTATGTTTGGATTCTTTTCTCTTTTCTCCATTCATATGTATTATAGATTTTGGTTTGTGGTTACTATGAGGTTGTATATAACTCTATACATGATTATTTTCAGTTGCTGATCCCTTAAATTCAAACACATTATAATAACCCTGCATTTTTTACTCCCCCCTCAACTTTTACTGTTTCTGGCATCATATTTTACAACTTTTCTCTCATGTATCCATTATCTTCTTATTATGGATATAGATGATCTTACTCCTTTTTTTTTTGATCTTATTACTTTTGTCTTTTAACATTTTTACTAGCTTTATACATGGTTGATTTACTAACTTTACTGTATATTTGCCTTTAGCAGAGAGATTTTTCTCTTTGTAATTTTCATATTTGTAGTGGTGATATTTTTTTCCTCTTAGAGATGTCCTCTTCATATTTCTTGTAATGCTGGTTTGGTGGTGCTGAACTCTTTCAGCTTTTGCTTTTCTGTAAAACATTTTGTTGTTGTTTGTTTTTCTTTTTTTAAGTTATTTATTCATTTTCTTATTAGTCATCCATTTTATACACATCAGTGTATACATGTCAATCCCAATCTCCCAATTCATCACACCACAATCCACACCCCCCGCCGCTTTGCCCCTTGGTGTCCATACGTTTGTTCTCTACTTCTGTGTCTCAATTTTTGCTCTACAAACCAGCTCATCTGTACCATTTTCTAGGTTCCACATATATGTGTTAATATATGATATTTGTTTTCCTCTTCCTGACTTCACTCTGCATGACAGTCTCTAGATGCATCCACGTTTCTTCAAATGACCCAATTTCGTTCCTTTTATGGCTGAGTAATATTCCATTGTATATATGTACCACATCTTCTTTATCCATTCACCTGTCAATGGGCACTTAGGTTGCTTCCATGACCTAGCTATTGTAAATAGTGCTGCAATGAACATTGGGGTGCATGTGTATTTTTGAATTATGGTTTTCTTTGTGTATATGCCCAGAAGTGGGGTTGCTGGGTCATATGGTAATTCTATTTTTAGTTCTTTAAGGAACCTTCATAGTGGCTGTATCAATTTACGTTCCCACCAACAGTGCAAGAGGGTTCACTTTTCTCCAAAACCTCTCCAGCATTTGTTGTTTGTAGATTTTCTGATGATGCCCATTCTAACTGGTGTGAGGTGATCTATCATTGTAGTTTTGATTTCCATTTCTGTAATAATGAGTGATGTTAAGCAGCTTTTCATGTGTTTCTTGGCCATCTGTATGTCTTCTATGGAGAAATGTCTATTTAGGTCTTCTGCCCATTTTTTGATGGGTTGTTTTTTTAATATTGAGCTGCATAAGCTGTTTATATATTTTGGAGATTAATCTTTTGTCTGATGATTCACTTGCAAATATTTTATCCAATTCTGTAGATTGGCTTTTCATCTTGTTTATGGTTTCCTTTACTGTGCAAAAGCTTTTAAGTTTCATTATGTCCCATTTGATTATTTTTGTTTTTATTTCCATTACTCTAAGAGGTGGATCAAAAAATATCTTGCTGTGATTTATGTCAAAGAGTGTTCATCCTATGTTTTCCTCTAAGAGTTTTATAGTGCCCAGTCTTACATTTAGGTCTCTATTCCATTTTGAGTTTATTTTTGTATATGGTATTAGGGAGTGTTCTAATTTCATTCTTTTACATGTAGCTGTCCAGTTTTCCCAGCACCACTTATTGAAGAGACTGTCTTTTCTCCATTGTATATCTTTGCCTCCTTTCTTGTAGATTAGTTGATCATAGGTGTGTGGGTTTATCTCTGAGCTTTCTATCCTGTTCCATTGATCTATATTTCTGTCTTTGGGCCAGTACCATATTGTCTTGATTACTGTAGCTTTGTAGTATAGTCTGAAGTCAGGGAGTCTGATTCCTCCAGCTCCCTTTTTTCCTCTCAAGACTGCTTTGGCTATTTGGGGTCTTTTGTGGCTCCATACAAATTTTAAGATGATTTGTTCTACTTCTGTAAAAACTGCCATTGGTAATTTGATAGGGATTGCATTGAATCTGTAGATAGCTTTGGGTAGTATAGTCATTTTCACAATACTGATTCCTCCAATCAGAGAACATGGTATATCTCTTCATCTGTTGGTATCATCTTTAATTTCTTTCATCAGTGTCTTATAGTTTTCTGCATACAGGTCTTTGGTCTCCCTAGGTAGGTTTATTCCTAGGTATTTTATTCTTTTTCTTGCAGTGGTAAATCGAGTGTTTCCTTAATTTCTCTTTCAGACTTTTCATCATTAGTGTATAGGAATGCAAGATATTTATGTGCATTAATTTTGTATCCTGCAACTTTACCCAACTCATTGATTAGCTGTAGTCATTTTCTGGTGGCATCTTTAGGATTCTCTATGTATTGTATCATGTCATCTGCAAACAGTGACAGTTTTACTTCTTCTTTTCCAGTTTGTATTCCTTTTATTTCTTTCTCTTCTCTGATTGCCGTGGCTGGGACTTCCAAAACTAAGTTGAATAACAGTGGTGAGAGTGGACATCCTTGTCTTATTCCTGATCTTAGAGGAAATACTTTCAGTTTTTCACCATAGAGAATGATATTTGCTGTGGGTTTGTCATATATGGGCTTTATTATGTTGAGGTAGGTTCCCTCTATGCCCACTTTCTGGAGAATTTTTATCATGAATGAGTGTTGAAATTTGTCCAAAGCTTTTTCTGCATCTATTGAGATAATCATGTGGTTTTTATTCTTCAGTTTGTTAATATGGTGTATCACATTGGTTGATTTGCATATATTGAAGAATCCTTGCATTTCTGGGATAAATCCCACTTGATCATGGTGTATGATCCTTTAAATGTGTTGTTGGGTTCTGTTTGCTAATATTTTGTTGAGCATTTTTGCATCTATATTCATCAGTGTTATTGGTCTGTAATTTTTCTTTTTTTGTAGTATCTTTGTCTGGTTTTGGTGTCAGGATGATGGTGGCCTCATAGAATGAGTTTGGGAGTTTTCCTTCCTCTGCAATGTTTTGGAAGAGTTTGAGAAGGATGGTATTAGCTCTTCTCTATTTGATAGAATTCACCTGTGAAACAATCTGGTCCTGGACTTTTGTTTGTTGGAAGATTTTTAATCACAGTTTCAATTTCCTTACTTGTGGTTGGTCTGTTCATACTTTCTACTTTTTTCTGGTTCAGTCTTGGAAGGTTATACCTTTCTAAGAATTTGTCCATTGCTTCCAGGTTGTCCATTTTATTGGCATAGAGTTCCTTGTAGTAGTCTCTTAGTATGCTTTTTCTGTGGTGTCTGGTGTAACTTCTTTTTCATTTCTAATTTTATTGATTTGAGTCCTCTCCCTCTTTTTCTTGGTGAGTCTGGCTAATGGTTTATCAATTTAGTTTATCTTCTCAAAGAACCAGCTGTTAATTTTATTGATCTTTAGTATTGTTTTCTTTGTTTCTTTTTCATTTATTTCTGCTCTGATCTTTATGATTTCTTTCCTTCTACTAACTTTGTGTTTGGTTTGTTCTTCTTTCTCTAGTTCCTTTAGTTGTAAGGTTAGATTGTTTATTTGAGATTTTTCTTGTTTCTTGAAGTAGGCTTGTATAGCTATAAACTTCCCTCTTACAATTGCCTTTGCTGCATCCCATAGGTTTTGGATCATTGTGTTTTCATTGTCATTTTTCTCTAAGTATTTTTTTGATTTCCTCTTTGATTTCTTTAGTGGTCTCTTGGTTATTTAGTAATGTATTGTTTAGCCTCCATGTGTTTGTGTTTTTTACATTTTTTCCCCTGTAATTGATTTCTAATCTCATAGGATTGTGGTCAGAAAAGATGCTTGATATGATTTCTTAAATTTACTGAGGTTTGATTTGTGACCCAAGATGTGATCTATCCTGGAAAATGTTCCAGGAGCACTTGAGAAGAAAGTGTAATCTGCTGGTTTTGGATGGAATGTCCTGTAAATATCAATTAAATCTCTCTGGTCTGTTGTGTCATTTATAGCTTGTGTTTCCTTATTATTTTTCATTTTGGTTGATCTGTCCATTGGTGTAAGTGAGGTGTTAAAGTCCCCCACTATTATTTTGTTACTGTCAATTTCCTCTTTTAGAGCTGTTAGCAGTTGCCTTATGTATTGAGGTGCTCCTATGTTGGGAGCATATATATTTATAATTGTTATATTTTCTTCGTAGATTGATCCCCTGATCATTAGGTAGTGTCCTTCCTTGTCTCTTGTAACATTCTTTATTTTACAGTCTATTTTATCTGATATGAGTATTGCTACTCCAGCTTTCTTTTGATTTCCATTTGCATGGAAGATCTTTTTCCATCCCCTCACTTTCGGTCTGTATGTGTCCTTAGGTCTGGAGTGGGTCTCTTGTAGACAGCATATATATGGATCTTGTTTTTGTATCCCTCCAGCAAGACTGTATCTTTTGGTTGGAGCATTTAATCCATTCACATTTAAGGTAATTATCTATATGTATGTTCCTATGACCATTTTCTTAATTTGGGGGGGTTTGTTTTTGTAGGTCTTTTTCTTCTCTTGTGTTTCCCACTTAGAGAAGTTCCTTTAGCATTTGTTGTAGAGGTGGTTTGGTGGTGCTGAATTCTCTTAGCTTTTGCTTGTCTGTAAAGCTTTTGATTTCTCCATCGAATCTGCATGAGTTTCTTGCCAGGCAGAGTTATCTTGGTTGTAGGTTCTTCCCTTTCATCACTTTAAGTAGGTGATGTCACTCCCTTCTGGCTTGTAGAGTTTCTGCTGAGAAATCAGCTGTTAACCTTATGGGAGTTTCCTTGTATGTTATTTGTCATTTTTCCTTTGCTGCTTTCATAAATTTTTCTTTGTCTTTAATTTTTGCCAGTTTGGTTACTATGTGTCTTGGCATGTTTCTCCTTGGGTTTATCCTGTATGGGACTCTCTGCACTTCCTGGATTTGAGTGGCTATTTCCTTTCCCATGTTAGGGAAGTTTTCAACTATAATCTCTTCAAATATTTTCTTGGGTCCTTTCTTTCTCTCTTCTCCTTCTGGGACCCCTATAATGCAAATGTTGTTGCGTTTAATGTTGTCCCAGAGGTCCCTTAGGCTGTCTTCATTTCTTTTCATTCCTTTTTCTTTATTCTCTTCCACAGCAGTGAATTCCACCATTCTGTCTTCCAGGTCACTTATCTGTTCTTCTGCCTCAGTTATTCTGCTATTGATTCCTTCTAGTGTATTTTTCATTTCAGTTATTGTATTGTTCATCTCTCTTTGTTCTTTAATTCTTCTAGATCTTTGTTAAACATTTCTTGCATCTTGTCCATCTTTGCCTCCATTCTTTTTCTGAGGTCCTGGATCATCTTCACTATCATTATTCTGAATTCTTTTTCTGGAAGATTGCCTATCTCCATTTCATTTAGTTGTTTTTCTGGGGTTTTGTCTTTTTCCTTCATCTGGTACATAGCCCTCTGCCATTTCATCTTGTCTATCTATGAATGTGGTTTTTGTTCCACAGTTCTCCAGGATCATAGTTCTTGCTTCTGCTGTCTGACCTTTGGTGGATGAGGCTATCTAAGTGGCTTGTGGAAGTTTCCTGATGGGAGGGACTGGTGGATGGTAGAGCTGGCTGTTGCTCTGGTGGGCAGAGCTCAGTCTCTGTAAAATTTTGCTCTCTATCAAGTCTGAATGAAAGCCTTGCCAGGTACAGTATTCTTGGTTGTAGGTTTTTCACTTTCATTGCTTTAAACATATCATGCCACTCCCTTCTGGCCTGTAGAATTTTCATTGAAAATTCAGCTAATAGTCTTATCGGAGTTCACTTGTATATAACTTGTTTTTTCTCCCTTTCTTCTTTTAATATTATCTCTTTATCTTTAATTTTTGCCATTTTACTTAAGTGTGTCTTGGTGTGGTCCTCTTTGGGTTGATCCTGTTTGGGACTCTCTCTGCTTCCTAGACCTGGGTATCTGTTTCCTTTTTCAGTTTAGGTTATTTTTAAGCTATTATGTCTTCAAATATGTTCTTTTTCTTTCTCTCTTCTCCTTCTGGGACCCTATAATGTGAATGTTAGTATGCTTGTTGTTGTCCTAGAGGTCTCTTGCCCTGTTCTGATTTTTTTTTCTGTTAAGCTTCAGTGACTTCCACTACTCTATCTTCCAACTCACTGACCTATTGCTGTGTATTATCTTATCTACTGTTGATTCTTTCTAGTGTATTTTAATTTCAGCTATTGTATTCTTTATCTCTGTTGATTCTTCTTTATATTTTTTAACTCTTTGTTAAAAACTTCCAAATCCTCACTCTGTTCATCAAATCTTCACACAAGTTCATTGAATATCTTTACAATCATTACCTTGAATACTTTATTGGGTAGATTGCTTATCTCCATTTGATTTAGTTCTTCTTTGGGGTTTTATCTTGTTCCTTCATTTGGAATATATTCATCTGTCACCTCATTTTGTCTAATTTGCTGCTTTTATTTCTATGTATGTGGTAGGTTGTTTATATTTCCCAACCTTGGCCTTTTGTAGGAGACTTCCTAGGTGGCCCAGCAGTGAACACTCCTCTGGTCACCAGGGCTATATGCTCTAGGGGTGACACCTATGTGGGCTTTGTGGGTCCTTGTGTTGTTGTAGGGTGACTTCTGTGGGCAGTTTTATAGTTGTGGCTGGCCCCTAGTCTAATTGGTTGCCAGGCCTTGCCTTGCATGGAGGCTGCTGGTCTCTCATAGGTGGGACCTTGTCACAAGGTGGCTGGCCATGGAGCCTCAGGGGGTCCTGGGCCTAGCACTGGTCTACTAGTGGGTGGATTTGTGTTCCAGGGTGGATGGTTGTGGGGATGGGGGTCCTGTATCTAGTATTGGTCTGCTGGTGGGTAAGGCCAGTTCCTGACATTGCTGGCTACAGGATCCAGTGTGTCTCAGGGCTGGTCCCAGCCTTCTGGTGGGCAGATCCTTGCCCTTGGGGGTCCTGGGGCTAGTACCCACCTGTAGGTGGGTTAAGCTAAGTCCCTGGATGAAGGGCCCTTGATGAAGGGCCCTGTGGGTCCCAGTGCTGGTGTTGGTCCACTGGTGGATGGGGCTTGCTCCTGACACTGCTGGCTGCAGGGCCTGTGGTGTTCCAGAGCTGATGTTCACATGCTGATTTACATGGCCTCTGCTCAGGGTGTCCAGGGGCTGGTGCCGGCCTGCTGTTGGGTGGGCTGGGTCACACCATGGAACACTGTAGGGCTGTGGTAGTCCTGAGGCTGGTGTCTCCCTGCTGGTGTGCAGAGTCATGTCCTAGACCCTCTGGTGGATTGGGCTGGGTCCAAAGGTGGCTATGGGTTCAGGAGGTCTTAAGACAGCTGGCTTGCTGCTTGGTGGGGCTGTGTCCTTGCCTGGCTAGTTGCTTTGCCTGAGACTTCCTAGTACTGGTGCCCACAGACTGGTGGACATGGCCAGGTCCCAGAGCTAATAAGCTAGGTGGAGGATTCCAAAATGTCACTTGCTAGCACTAGTGTCCTCTTGGTAGTATGAGCTCCCAAATATGGTTGCTGCCAGTGTCTGTGTCCCTAGTGTGAGCTCCAGTCTCTGGGAAGCTCTCCAAGATCAGCAGGTGGGTCTGACCAGGCTCCTTTCAAATTATTGCTTCTGCCCTGGGTCCTGGAACTTGTGAGATTTTGTGTGCTCCCTTTAAGAGTGGAGTCTCTATTTCCTACATTCCCCTGGTCTCCCGAATATAAGTCCCACTGGCCTTCAAAGCCAAATGTCCTGGGGTCTTGTCTCCCTTGTGCAGGACCTCCCCAGGCTCAGGAGCCCAATGTGGGGCTCGGACCCCTTGCTCCTTAGGGAGAAACTCTGCAATTGTAAGTATCCTCCCGTTTGTGTGTCACCCACCCCAGGGTATGTATGTGTCTTACTACACTGTGTCTCCACCACTCCCACCAGTCTCATTGTGGTTCCTTATTCATGTCTTTAGTTGTAGAAGATCTTTTCTGCTCATCTTCTGGTCTTTCTCATCAATAGTTGCTCTGCCAATTGTTGTAACTTTGGTGCCCATGGGAGGAGGTGAACACTTCCTATTACACTATCTTGGCCACTACTCTTAAACTGATATTTTTTATTAAAGCTTTTGAATTGTCAAGAGGGTGATCAAAAGGAGGAAAGGAGGACTGTTGAAATAAATGTCTAGTCCCAGAATGGGACCACTCCTGCCTGGGGTGCCACATCATCAAAATGAAAGTTTGATAACTTACAGAGGTAAATGCTTTTCTTGACCAGACATGCAGTGTATGCAGTCAACTAATCCCCAAATGCCAAGTCAGCTCTGGGGCTTCTCACTGCAAATAAGGTTGACTATGTGGCCCTAGGCAATCAGATATTTTCCACTTGTCTCTTCCTTGTTCTTTATTCTATAAAATTTTACAATAGTATTGTGTTTGACTGCTTTGTCTATATTCAAATTTTCAACTAGTCTTGTATCATGTAAATGTACCTATTCAGAGAATAATTACATAGCTTTTTATTTCCCTTACCCATAGTCACAAAGTTCAAATGACTTACTATTAAGATTATAGACCCATATAAGAAATTTAACCTTCTTTTCTCCTAAGTTCACCCTGAATATTTTTAATAAAAGGTGGTAAGAAATCAATAAAGGCATCAAAACATAGATGTTTTGCCCTATTCAAACAGAGAAAAATGAGAAAATAAACTATGTATGGACACTATTTTAATAAAGACATTTAGTAAAAGCCTATCTTTAGATAGATATATAGGTAGGTAGTAGGTAGATAGAGATGTAAATATGTAGTATCTATCTATCTATCTATCAGTCATCTCTCCTAAAATATAATGGGGTAGCTTGGTTATTTTTCTTGAAGGTAATTTTAATACCTTGTCCTGAGATAAACCTTATAAAGAATGAAAAACACATTTATAATTATATTCCCTAGATGACTAGGTAGACACTCTTGCCCTTTCAGTTCAGTTTCTTATATCCTTATTTCCAAGACTAGAACAGGAAAAAAGTATATCATCTAGGAGTAGCTCAGCCCACATACATATAAATATACATAATGCACACACATACTTATATGTGCTACCTTACCCCAGCCTAACTCTTCTGAGGAAAAAGAAAAGGTCTCTAGTTCCTTTTAAAGTTCAGAGATTCACTTACTTGATTTGAATAGATTGTCTTATTTCTTTTTTAACAGAAGAAAACTGAGTGACCTGTTTTCAAAATTTGTAAGATGAGTTTGTAGATGTAGTCTTTCTTCTCCACTGCTATGTCACTTAGTGTCTAAAAGAGTACCTGGAATGTAGGAGACATTCAATAAACAATTGTTCAGTGAATAAATAAATTCCACACTTACATAAAAGATAGCAAATGCTGGCATAAGTTTGTTGCTTTGGCATCCATTTATTGACAGAACCAATTTACCATCCAAGAACTTAGAATGTTTCATTTAAGATCTCTTTTCAGAGGAAAAAAAGGATAAATATTATTACAATTGCCTTACCACCCAAATTGTGATAGTTGAAAGTAATTTAAATACATTCTCTTTTTCAGCTCCATCTCTCAAAATTAGCTATGTGCATATAATTATCCTAAATTTTTTCTGTAGTGTCAGAAAAATTGGCTCTCTAGAAAGAAAGGAAGTCCCTTTAAAATATTTTTTAATGATTGTGGGTGAATAAAATATAGTCGCTATGAACTATGAGTAAGTTACATCTCTTATTTTGGGCCATTTAACTAAGTAGTAGTGTTTTTTCTCTCTGTGATTCCTCCAGTTAAACCCTATGGAGGTAAAACAAAGTGAAAAGTAGATTTATGTAATTTGACCTTTTTTTTTTTTTTTTTTTTTACAAAAATCCACCCATCCCTAAGCATAGGCAGATGAAGAATCACGTAAATAGTTCTGTTTGTTTTGTTTTGTTTTTTAAGGCTGGCAATAAGATCTGTACTCAAAGCCAGTGACACATCTTGTATCCTATATTGGGTCTCTAGGGAGCTACAGTTTAAAATCAGAGTGCACTCATAGAATTAAGGCATGTTAAGCTCTCATCCTTTAAGATTGAAACTTGAAAAGTTTATCAGACACATTCTTCTATATGTCAGCCTTAAGCCAGTGAGACAGGCCAGGGAAGTTTTGATGAAAAGTTTCTAAAAGTTTTAGAATAGAAAATGCTTCTAGAAAGGTCCTGGGAAGTCTGGGGCAGCATTAACAGATTGTGCATGTGGGCCGGGCAGCACCAACCAGGAAAAGGGGAAGGGCTGTATGTAACAAAGTATGAGGGTTAGGAAGACCAGCTTGTTCACCTTTTACAATTTTGTCTGGCATTTATCCCTGGTTTGTCTTCAAATATTAATTGGTAGCTCTGTGATTGAAAGTTAGAATGAAATTAAGGAAAAAAGGGGAAATTTTCTAAAGAAAATATTTGTTTCTCAACATTAAAGAGACTTCCCTGTGGCTTAAACAGGCCTCACTTCCTCACATTCAAATAGTTGTCAGAGATTTTATGGCAAACTTTAAGGGAAACCAAAAATCACTCAAACTCTAGAGAGTTTTCGCAGATTAGAAATAAATGTAGCCATAACTAGATTGTCTAACTTACTTGGTGTTTATCATTTTATTACTTTATGGGAAAAAAGCAATCACTTCCTTTTGTCATCTTCTGTAACACAGAATCTAGGGAAGCTTTCATCAAGGAACCATTAATTCTACTTTGTGTTTGTATCTGATCACTGAACTTATGGCATGACAATATTTCCATCACTGTCCTGGTTAAAAAATGTCAATGCCTCCTCTTCAACAAGTAATAGTTATCTTTATTATGCAAACACATATCTTAAATTCCTAAAGAGTAATTCATTCAACGCTTCCTTAGGAAATAATACTTATGTGTAGTTGTTGTTGTTGTTTTAACCAGCACTTTCTAAACAGGGCAATGATTATTTCCAAATTTGATGCTCAGTGGTATTTTTTTCTTTTTTTAAACATCTTTATTGGAGTATAATTGCTTTACAATGTTGTGTTAGTTTCTGCTGTATAACAACGTGAATCAGTTATATGTATACATATATCCCCATATCTCCTCCCTCTTGTGTCTCCCTCCTACCCTCCCTATCCCACCCCTCTAGGTTGGTCACAAAGCACCAAGCTGATCTCCCTGTGTTATGTGGCTGCTTCCCATTAGCTATCTATTTTACATTTGGTAGTGTATATATGTCAATGCCATTCTCTCACTTAGTCCCAGCTTACCCTTCCCCTTCCCCATATCCCAAAGCACATTTTCTACCTCTGCACCTTTATTCCTGTCCTGTCCCTAACTTCATCAGAACCATTTGTTGGTTTATTTTTTAGATTCTATATATATGTGTTAGCATATGGTATTTGTTTTTCTTTCTGATTTACTTCACGCTGTATGACAGACTCTAGGTCCATCCACATTACTACAAATAATTCAATTTCATTTCTTTTTATGCCTGAGTAATATTCGATTGTATATGTGTGCCACATCTTCCTTTTCCATTCATCTGTCTGTGGACACTTAGTTGATTCCATATCCTGGCTATTGTAAATAGTGCTGCAATGAACATTGTGGTACATGTCTTTTTTGAATTATGGTTTTCTCATGGTATATGCCCAGTAGTGGGATTGCTGGGTCATATGACAGTTCTATTCTTAGTTTTTTAAGGAAACTCCATACTGTTCTCCATAGTGGCTGTATCATATACATTCCCACCAACAGTGCAAGAGGGTTCCCTTTTCTCCACACCTTCTCCAGCATTTATTCTTTGTAGAAATTTTGATGATGGCCATTCTGACTGGTGTGAGGTGATACCTCATTGAAGCTTTGATTTGCATTTCTCTAATGATTAGTGATTTCAGCATTTTTTCATGTGTTTGTTGGAAATCTGTATATCTTCTTTGGAGAAATGTCTATTTAGTCTTCTGCCCATTTTGGATTGGGTTGTTTGTTTTCTTGATATTGAGCTGCATGAGCTGCTTGCATATTTTGGAGATTAATCCTTTGTCTGGTGCTTCATTTGCAATATTTTCTCCCATTCTGAGGGTTGTCTTTTTGTCTTGTTTATGGCTTCCTTTGCTGTGCAAAAGCTTTTAGGTTTCATTACGTCCTGTTTGTTTACTTTTGTTTTAATTTCCATTTCTCTAGGAGGTAGATCAAAAACATCTTGCTGTGATTTATGTAGAGTGTTCTGCCTATGTTTTCCTCTAAGAGTTTTATAGTGCGTGGTCTTACATTTAGGTCTTTTATCCATTTTGAGTTTATTTTTGCATATGGTGTTAGGGAGTGTTCTAATTTCATTCTTTTACATGTAGCTGTCCAGTTTTTGCAGCACCACTTACTGAAGAGGCTGTCTTTTCTGCATTGTATATTCTTGCCTCCTTTATCAAAGGTAAGGTGACCATATGTGCATGGGTTTATTTCTGGGCATTCTTTCCTTTTCCATTGATCTATATTTCTGTTTTTGTGCCAGTACCATACTGTCTTGATTACTGTAGCTTTGTAGTGTAGTCTAAAGACAGGGAGCCTGATTCCTTCAGCTCTGTTTTTCTTTCTCAAGAATGCTTTGAATATTTGGGGTCTTCTGGGTGTCCATACAAATTGTAAAATTTTTGGTTCTAGTTCAGTGAAAAATGCCATTGGTAGCTTGATAGGGATTGCATTGAATCTGTAGATTGCTTTGGGTAGTATAGCCATTTTCACAATGTTGATTCCTCCAATCCAAGAACATGGTATATCTCTCCATATGTTTGTCTTGTCTTTAATTTCTTTTGTCGGTCTCTTATAGGTTTCTTCATAGAGGTCTTTTTCTCTTTAGGAAGGTTTATTCCTCGGTATTTTATTCTTTTTGTTTCAGTGGTAAATGAGATTGTTTCCTTAATTTCTCTTTCAGATTTTTTGTCATTAGTGTATAGGAATGAAAGAGATTTCTGTGCATTAATTTTGTATCCTGCTACTTTACCTAATTCATTGATTAGCTCTAGTAGTTTTCTGGTAGCATCTTTAGTCTTCTCTTTGTGTAGTATCATGTCATCTGCCAACAGTGAGTTTTACTTCTTCGTTTCTGATATGGATTCCTTTTATTTCTTTTTCGACTCTGATTGCTGTGGCTAAAACTTCCAAAACTATGTTGAATAATAGTGGTGAAAGTGGACAACCTTGTCTTGTTCTTGATATTAGTAGAAATGGTTTCAGTTTTTCACCATTGAGAATGATGTTGGCTGTGGGTTTGTCATATATGGACTTTATTATGTTGAGGTAGGCTCCCTCTATGCCCACTTTCTAGGGAGATTTTGTCATAAATCAGTGTTGAATTGTGTCTAAAGCTTTTTCTGCATATATTGAGATTATCATATGGCTTTCGTCCTTCAGTTTGTTAATATGGGGTATCACATTGATTGATTTGCATATATTGAAGAATCCTTGCATTTCTTAGATAAACCCCACTTGATTATCTTGTGTGATCATTTTAATGTGCTGTTGGATTCTGTTTGCTAGTGTTTTGTTGAGGATTTTTGCATCTATGTTCATCAGTGATATTGGTCTGTAGTTTTCTTTTTTTGTGACATCTTTGTCTGGTTTTGGTATCAGAGTGTTGGTGGCCTCATAGAATGAGTTTAGAAGTGTTCCTCCCTCTGCCATATTTTGGAAGAGTTTGAGAAGTGTAAGTGTTAGCTCTTCTCTAAATGTTTGATAGAATTCGCCTGTGAAGCCCTGAGGTCCTGGGCTTTTGTTTGCTGGAAGCTTTTTAATCACAGTTTCAATTTCAGTGCTTGTGATTGGTCTGTTCATATTTTCTATTTCTTCCTGGTTCAGTATTGGAAGGTTGTACTTTTCTAAGAATTTGTCCATTTCTTCCAGGTTGTCCATTTTATTGGCATGTAGCTGCTTGTAGTCGCCTCTCACGATCCTTTGTATATCTGCAGTGTCAGTTGTTACTATTCCCTTTTCATTTCTAATTCTGTTGATTTGAGTCTTCCTTTTTTCCTTGATGAGTCTGGCTAATGGTTTTTCACTTTTGTTTATCTTCTCAAAGAATCAGCTTTTAGTTGTATTGGTCTTTGTTATTGTTTCCTTCATTTCTTTTTCATTTATTTCTGATCTGATCTTTATGCTTTCTTTCCTTCTCCTAACTT
Organism: Phocoena phocoena; assembly: GCF_963924675.1. Classification (NCBI taxonomy): domain Eukaryota; kingdom Metazoa; phylum Chordata; class Mammalia; order Artiodactyla; family Phocoenidae; genus Phocoena; species Phocoena phocoena. The sequence goes on along the minus strand of NC_089240.1, from coordinate 79,580,068 downwards.
GAGTTTTTTTTTGTTTCTTCTTTCTCTAATTGATTTAGGTGTAAGGTTAGGTTGTTTATTTGAGATTTACCTTGTTTCTTGAGGTAGGATTGTATTGCTATTCACTTCCCTCTTAGAACTGCTTTTGATGCATCCCTAGGTTCTGGGTCACCTTGTTTTCATTGTTATTTGTTTCTAGGTATTTCTTGAATTCCTCTTTCCTTTCTTCAGTGATCTCTTGCTTATTTAGTAGCTTATTGTTTAGCCTCCATGTGTTTGTATTTTTTACAGCTTTTTTTCTTGTAATGGATATCAAATCTCATAGCACTGTTGTCAGAAAAGATACTTGATATGATTTCAATTGTCTTAAATTTACTGAGGCTTGATTTTTGACCCAAGATGTGATCTATCCTGGAGAATGTTCCAGGATCACTTGAGAAGGAAGTGTATTCTATTGTTTATGGATGGAATGTCCTATAAACATCAATTAAGTCCATCTTTTTAAATGTATCATTTAAAGCTTCTACTTCCTTATTTATTTTGGATGATCTGTCCATTGGTGAATGTGGGGTGTTACAGTCCCCTATTATTTTTGTGTTACTGTCGATTTCCCCTTTTATGACTGTTAGCATTTGCCTTATATATTGAGGTGCTCCTATGTTGGGTGCATAAATATTTACAATTGTTATATCTTCCTGTTGGATTGATCCCTTGATCATTAGGTAGTGTCCTTCTTTGACTCTTGTTCTAGTCTTTATTTTAAAGTCTGTTTTGTCTGATATGAGAATTGCTACTCCAGCTTTCTTTTGATTTCTATTTGCCTGGAATTTCTTTTCCCATCCCCTCACTTTCAGTCTGTATGTGTCCCTTGGTCTGAAGTGGGTCTCTTGTAGACAGCATATATATGGGTCTTGTTTTTATATCCATTGACTGAGGCTCTGTCTTTTGGTTGGAGAATTTTATCCATTTACATTTAAAGTAATTATCAATATGTATATTCCTATTCCCATTTTCTTAATTCTTTTGGGTTTGTTTTTGTAGGTCTTTTCCTTCTTTTGTGTTTCCTTCCTAGAAAAGTTCCTTTAGCATTTGTTCTAATGCTGGTTTTGTGCTGCTGAATTCTCTTAGCTTTTGCTTGTCTGTAAAGGTTTTAATTTCTCCATCAAATCTGAATGAGATCCTTGCTGGGTAGAGTAATCTTGGTTGTAGGTTTTCCACTTTCATCACTTTAAATATGTTCTGCCACAGCCTTCTGGCTTGCAGAGTTTCTGCTGAAAGATCAGCTGTTAACCTTATTGGGATTCCCTTGTATGTTATTTGTTGATTTTCCCTTGCTGCTTTTAATATTTTTTCTTTGTTTTTAATTTTTGATAGTTTGACTAATATGTGTCTTGGTGTGTTTTTCCTTGGATTTTTCCTGTATGAGACTCTCTGCACTTCCTGGACTTGATTGACTATTTCCTTTCCCATATTAGAGAAGTTTTCAATTATAATCTCTTCAAATATTTTCTCAGTCCCTTTCTTTTTCTCTTTTTCTTCTGCGACCCCTATAATTTGAATATTGGTGCATTTAATGTTGTCTCAGAAGGCTCTGAGACTGTCCTCAATTCTTTTCATTCTTTTTTCTTTATTCTGCTCTGCAGTAGTTATTTCCACTATTTTATTGTTCAGGTCACTTATCTGTTCTTCTGCCTCAGGTATTCTGTTATTGATTACTTCTAGAGAATTTTTAATTTCATTTATTGTGTTGTTCATCATTGTTTGTTTGCTCTTTAGTTCTTCTTATTCCTTGTTAAACGTTTCTTGTATTTTCTCCCTTCTATTTCCAAGTTTTTGGATCATCTTGACTATCATTACTTGAATTCTTTTTCAGGTAGACTGCCTATTTCCTGTTTATGTGTTAGGTCTGGTGGGTTTTTACCTTGCTCTTCTTCTGCTACATATTTCTCTGTCTTCTCATTTTGGATAACTTACCGTGTATGGGGTCTCCTTTTCACAGGCTGTAGGTCTGTTGTTCCCATTGTTTTCAGTGTCTGCCCCCAGTGGATGTGGTTGGTTCAGTGGCTTGTGTAGGCTTCCTGGTGGAGAGGACTGGTGCCTGTGTTCTGGTGGATGGGGCTGGATATTGTCTTTCTGGTGTGCAGGTCCATGTCCAGTGATGTTTTCTGGGGTGTCTTTGGCCTTATTATGATTTTAAGCAGCCTCTCTGCTATGGATGGGTTTGTGTTCCTGTCTTGCTAGTTGTTTCACATAGGGTGTCCAGCACTCTAACTTGCTGGTCATTGAATGGAGCTGGATCTTAGCGTTGAGATGGAGATCTCGGGGAGAGCTTTTGCCATTTGATATTACATGGAGCTAGGAGGTCTCTTGTCCTGAACTCGGCTCTCCCACCTCAGAGGCATAGACCTGACACCTGGCTGGCACACCAAGACCCTGTCAGCCACACGATTAACAGTTGGCAATAGAAAGCCTGTAAACCTCTCTTCATGGTATCATCTGGTCCTGCTTGCCCTCCAGTTTATTCATGATTCTGTCCTGGAGTACAGCCTGTGAGTTAAGTCTTAAGTGTTAATTCACTGCCTCCTCCATCTTTATAACAGAATTTGGCTTATATCCTACTCTACTAACATAAACTTTGCTTACAGACTGATTACCAGTGTGTCTAAGATAAGAAATTTTCTAGTCATAACTCTGACAACTCAACTGACTTTAGTCAGGTCATCTGACAGATGACCATATTATCTTTATTTAATATTTAAGTCTAATATAGCTCTCACTGTGTACTAGGAATGGCTACATGTACTTTATAAACATTAGTCCATTTACACTTCACAACAGTGTGACGATTTAGATATGCTTATTTTCATAACTTAACATATAAGGGAACTGAGTTGCAGAGAATCCAAGTTACCCAGTGATGAATTGGGTAATTTGGAATCATAACCTGGCAGTCCAACTCCAACTCCTCATCACTACACTCTATCACCTTTCAGTACAGATTGTTTTAAGGCAGCAATTATCTGAATTTTGGTTTTCTGTCTTTTCTGTAAATTGGGTTAAATAGCACTAAATGGTTTTCAGGGCACCAGGGATGACCCTTGGTTAGACCCTGGGTAGCAACAGGTCTTCAGATAATGCCAAAGGCTTTATCTTCAGTCAGTGGCCCCAGGAAGATCTCAAGGTGATATGAGTGACAAGAGATAGATTCAAGAATCAGGGTGCTGTGCTATTGGAAGTGATCTTAGTCAATTCCCAGAGGGTGTCAGTATCATCTCAAGGTTACCAGATCACTTACAAGTACCAAAAGGAAAAAGAATTATCAATCATTAAGTAGTCTCCTATGGAAGGTCAATTAAGAGATACTAAACCATGGGAGAAATTAATGAGTCTCATTTCTAAAAAAATATCAGGCTCATGGATATTCATTATTAAAAGAAAATTTCCTATATTTTAAAGATAGGTGAAATCCCTCCACTTGGGATGATCATGAATAACAGAGGATCACTTTCATTTGGAGTTTCTTATTTACTTATCCAGATACTTGAGTTCTTAATTAGCCATGAAACTAAAATTGCTGACCATCTTCTTCAATTGGTATTCAGTACTATTTACAGAAACTAGTTTAGAAAACTCAGAGAAAAAAGTCTTAACAATCATGCAGTTCCAGTTTTAAATCATACGTTCATGACTATTAGTAGTCCTAAGTTCTTAAGTAGGAACTCACAGTTCAGAAAGCTGTTCCAATCCAAGATAAACTCTTCTAGAGTTGGCTCTACATTACACTGACCCAACAGATTTAATTATTTTCCAGATTAGTATAACCAAATGCGATTCTACAGAACTGATATTCATTAAATTCTTAGGAAATTACTTGTATTTTCAACGAATTCTGAAGCTGAAACAGTAGCTTTTTTTCTTCCTAAAATCTTGTAAACTTAATAATTTACAAGGTTCTCAGTGTCAGATCTTACAAGGTTAACATTCTAGCAGATGAGGTCATACAAATTAATGTTGAACAAAAAGGAAAGACCAGATGAATGTTGCACTTCAATCATCTGTGACCTAATTGTCTTGTGACATACAGGATGACCCAGGAAAAGGGAGAAATGATGGCACCAACAATTAAATCTAATTAAATAATTAGTAAAATTTGGCCAATAGATCTGATTAATCAAAAAATGCAAGATAAAAAGATCCAGTATAATAGTCAACAATGCCAGGGTCTGTTTGGACAATGTTTAGCAATTGATATCTTACAAATAATTCTGATGAAACTTAAGGTGATTATGTCTTACACCCTATATGCCAAACTCAATCCTCTCTTTGGCACCCTGAGCCTTCTATTAAATTCTAATTAACTTTCTCAGAGTAAATTTAGGATAAATATATTCTAGTAATTGTGTAATTCTAAATAAATGAATGCACATTCATATGAAAGAGATTAATTCCAGAATAGTCTCTGATCTCTTTTAGAAACAGTGTCCAGCACTAGACCATGCTTTTTCTTTGACCAAGTGAGTTTTTATTGGAAAAGTTTGCAATCAGTCCATGATTTACATTGAACAAGTATATCTATTACTATAACATGCTAAATACCAACTATAAAAATCAAAATACATATTTATCACTTATCTATTAATCTATCTCTCTATCTTTACTTTTGTCTGTGGTAATACTGTCTACCTTCTGACAATGAAAACAAATATGTTCAAGTCCTTCTCCATAAAGTATGGCCACAGAAAACACACCAAAAGATTTGCCTTGTCATTGTAGTTATATTACATTAAAATTTAAAAAAACAAATAAAATTTGAAAATCCCCAATTGGGAGAGATTTCAAACATAAAATGTTTATACATCTTAAATAGTTGCTTTATAAGTTTGTCAAATTCTCCTCTCTTTAGTATATCCTTATTTAGTATCTGTTCTTATTTTCTACAGCAGCTTAGCTTAGAACATGCAGATATCTCACCAACTGAAAGGTAAATTAATAATAAAAAATCACACCTAAATCAAAGTGATTTTAGCTTTCACATTAAGACAGATCCATCATTAAAATCAATATCTCTCCTTGAATTAAAAACCTGTCAGATAACTGACAGGCTCAGTCCTTCATTCTTTTGGATCCAATGTATTTTTTAAAAGACTTTTTGCAAAATGCTACTGTACTTTGCTTTAATGTTAATATTAAAACTGTAATTTAAATGTACTCTGTGTTAAAAAGGCACAATAAAAACAAATTATTACAAATAGCTCCACATCAGAAATTTCATTTGTCAGCTACTAAAATGAAGAAATTAGTATTCAGAGGTAAACCTCCTAAAATGATCAAAATATTAAATTGCTATTTTATTTCCTAACTTTATTATTTGATATTAGTTAAGTATAATATACTTACTGTATATTAACTAAAATTAACAAGTTTATAAGTTTTTTTTTAAGTTTCAAGAAATACAATCGTGTGACATATGGTTACACAAGCTTATTCAACATTCACATTAATTAACCTGTGCTAATTTAAAAATCAGATAAAAGTACAACTAGGAAAAACAAATCACATTTACAAAGGCCATTAACCCATAATACTCGGTAAACTTTTTAATTTCACTATATAAATTACCAAAGTTTTCATAGGATTTGTAAAATTTTCTTTTACAGATACCCCGAGTGTAATCAGATTCCTTTCATCAACTGCTTCTAAGAGATTGGGTCAAGATCTAGGAGCACAAAGGAAGAACTTTACCAGAGATATTCTGAGAAGGAGGCTGACAAGATTTTTCTGCTAATCCACACAACATTACAGGAAATTATAGGACAAGGCTTATACACCTCATTGGTGTAAATCACCTATGCCAGACAACAGCTCAACAGATTGGTCAACTACTGAAAATCAAATGGACATAATAATGCCACCAGCTGAGATGATTGTGCAGATCCTTCTGTAAGATTTCTTTAGCATCTAAATTTATATAAAGCTGCCCTGCTCAGACAGAACCCATCTCATCTTAGAGGACTAATATTCCAATCCTGTGAACTGTGTCACTGGGAAGTGACAAATTCCATGCTGTACCGAACTGACTCTTAAGAACTAAGACTGCTCTTAGAAGTGAGAGAAAAAGAGACACTGGTTCTCAACAAATTCCACTGAGGTGTAGACACATCTTTCCAGTGTGCGATAGACTTCTAGACTGTTGCTAAAGTTAGTCCTAATATTAATAATATCCTACTTAAATACTTCTCCCTAGTATTCCTATTTAATGTCAGTAGGTTTATTTATCATTTAATGTACTGAGAATTTACAAACTTAAAATTGTTAACTAGATCATTATTATTTTGTGGATAAGATGTTCTTCCATTGTTGTTACTATATTTTCCTGGATATAGAGGCTGAAAACTAAGGGATAAGTAAGCACAAAGTGTATTTTCTCAGACTTAAATCTTAAGTCTAAAGTTATTTTTGTAATAATGAATTAATACCCCTGTAATATTTAATGCTGTTGTTTATTGTTAACTAATTCTACTATCTTGCAACAAAGATGCCTTTAGACAAGTGGTGTTGCCCTGATTGTAAAGAGCCATGTCTCCCTACTCTGGCTCTAGGTCATTGGTTACTACAGACTAGACTTGTTCAAAATGATTATTCAGAAGCTGACCTAGATCGAATGTTCAGAGCTAATTTTTGCCCTCAGTGTCACCACTCAATTACAGGCCTTACTCAGCCTCCTTTTCCCATTGAGTGGGCTCCCTCAAATTTTACCAGGTGGACACATGAGAAGGCCTTTCATCCCATTCACCAAGGCCCTCCACTGGTTAGGAGAAATATATATCAGTCCAAACTGGTTACATTTAATGCTGCATTGCATTTTATTTTGTCCAGGACCAATAAAATCTTAGACCACAGGCTTGGCGGTTATATTGAAATGGCATCTGAAAGAGAAATAACATTAACTACACCTTCAGTTCCTTTATTGGATGACTCTGTTCCTGAGGGTTCTGCCACGGAGTACACAGACTTAACACCATCAAATGATGGCTTTATTTCTGAGGAGTTTTCATGGAGAAACCAGACTACTTTTAAATAGCTCTCTTATTCTGCTATCCAGTTAGTTCCAGATAAGATCATTGCCTCTTTCTATAGTCATAAGTCTAATGTTATGTTTCTAATTACTGAGGTTAAAAATGTAATCCAGGTATAGTACCTAGAACTCTATTTAAAAGGTACTATCACAGTGCTGTCTTAAATAAGTATAACTTAACATGATATAAAGTGAAAAGGACAATATGCTTTTGTTAACTGCTGTAAATTTGTTCTTAGAGCTTTCCAAACTATTTTAAATATAGTTTTCTCTGAGTTATTTTAGGGCTTAATATGTGGCTTGTGTACATCACCTTCACATATATAAACTTAAGTAAAAAGCTTTATCACTTGGACATGATTTAACATAATTCCGATTTACTTCTTATATCCCTGAGGCTTATTCTCTTAATGCTAAGCATAACACTTTGGGACTAGGTAATTTATGTCTATTAAAAACCTCACTCAAATACAATGGCTTACAATGAAGATAGTACATACCTTATAGTTGCCTACTTGTATAAGATTTTTCCTCAACAGTTCCAATGTTCAAACCAAGGAAGACGACCAAACATATCACAAGTGTAATAATTGTGGTAAAATTTATGGGAAGCAAAGGGAAAGCATTTGGACATATGAGTGAATTCCAAAATAAAAAATAATCATAATATTTCTGATTCTTACAAGTATGCAGAGGTTTGTTTGGTTTTCTTTGTTTTCTTTAGACTACTGTTTAGAGAAAGAAATACTTCCCCATTTCTGTCTCATTGTATTTACCCTCAATGATTCAACTGTTTACATACATATTTCCAGAAAGATTTTTAGAATTTTATTTTAACCGCATGGGTGAGGTTTCTTATAATGATCTAAAACAGCAAGATGTTCTGTAAAAAAGAGCCCAATGAGATGTACTAATAATACCTGTGTCTTGTCACATTGTTTCAAAGCTTTCTTCATCTTTGTTGTCAAAGTTATTCTTGCCTATAAAATAAATGTTTGCTTACAGATGAATTACCAGTGGAGAGTGATTAATAATTTCCTTTTTCATGAAAAGTATTTACAGCCATCAAAATCTTTAGATTCATTCCTTTGCCTCCTATCTAGTGTAAATGAAGATGTGCCACAATGCATAATACTCTTTTTTTCCCATTTACTCATTCATTCAAGAAATACATGAGTTCCTATGCTTTATCAAGCACACTGTAAGCACTAGAGGGATAGTGTCAAGCAAAAACATGCACAATCCCTGCCCTCATAGTATTTAAAGATATAGTGGTGGAGACAAAAAATAATCAACTACTGATACAAATTAAAGCAAAGTTACAATTCTGATAAAGCCTAGAAAGAGTTTCACAGAGCTCTGAGAGCAGTTAGTGGTGGATTTGGCCCAGGCAATGCCACTGAGATAACATCTGAAGTATACACAGGAGTCAGGTGAACAAGTGAGTGAAGAACATTCTATGCAGAGGACAAGTGCATAGCTTTATAAGACAAAATAGGAAAAAGATTATGAGAGGGTGAGACAGGGTCGTTGTGGTTTGAGCATGGTATAACATGAGGCTAGACAGTAGGTAGGAACCAAACCATTTGGGGACTTTACACCTCATGCAGCAGTTCTGTCTTGATCCTAAGAGCAAAGGGAAGCCAAAAATCATCTATAGACCATTCTTCTGAGTTTCATGACTGACATACTTTCACATTAAAATGGCAATGCTCTTCTGAAACTTATCAGCGAAACCTGTGGGAAACTAAGTTTATCACTTTGAAAAATGACAATGGCAAATAATGCATAGCACTTTCTATCGAGGTACTGTTCTAAGTGTTTCACATACATTAACGTATTTAATCTTCCCAATAATGCCCTGACATAGATCCTATAATCATCACAGATGAGGAGACGAAAGCACAGAGACCTTCAGTAACTTTTCCCAGTTCACACTGCTATTAAATTGCATTTGAACCCAAGTGGTTTGTCTCCTGAGATTCTATTTTTAAGAATTATGCTTTTTATGCCCCTCATACCAATAAGCATATTTTGGCACTAGTATTCAGCAACACTAAAATCGTTTTAAGTTTATTACTGTTTTCATACAAAAAGTTAGTGTGATTCTGCATGAAGAACTGGAGAAGGTTTTTTATGTTTGGTTGGTTTTGTTTTGTTGTTTTTTTCTGCATGGGGTTGGAAAAGGGGATATCAGGGATTTTGATGTAGTTCTGGCAGTCAGTAAAATGACAAAAGAATCTTTGGAACCGGAATTTCTTGTATTCAGCTGCTTAGCTTCCAAATTTTGAAGTGGATTTACATCCATCATTTAGAGAAATGCCTGTGATTAGTTGAAACAGAGACCACATGAAAAATGATATTTCATGGGCACATTTAAAAAGAAGTTAAAAGCCAGAGTAACAAACAAATGAAACAAATACATTTCAAGCTTTAGACAATTAATAGCTTGGGATAAGATTAAGTCATACTGTGAATTTAATTATAAGTTATGAAAATGTATTAATATGTAATATTATCATCAAATCTCTAATATAGTGAATGTGTGCAGAACCTTGTGTGATAATGCATTGCTATGTTAAGTGCAGTTTCAGTTTTGTGCTGATACTTGAAAAACAGTTATATAGATTATTGTAACTGTCTTTTCATTCTCAAGTTATCTGTATGTTGTAATTAAATGAATTCATATTTTCAGAACACCACGATGACTGGAAAGTAGAACCTAGAAATCTATTTATCACAATTATGACAACATAATTGCAATTGGGTTTTTACCTGTAAGATCGGTTTACATGCTCACTTTTAAAGATAGAAGATATTTTTTTAACTTAGACATTTAAAACTATAAATTATGCTTTTTAGATAACATTTTATGGCAATATAAAAAAGAGATCTATATAATATATTGATTAGTTTTATGGGACTGACATATACCAACAAAAATAGATACTGGCAGCCAATTATACAGGACTATACAGTGAGAGACTTCTTGACTGTGTACTATTATTCTTTCTTTCACCAACAAAAGGTCTCATTTGGAAAGAAATTTCATGCCAACTACTAATAATCAACTACCTTAGTGAAAATGGAAAAAGAGATGACCTGCTTTCACCTGGTAAAATTTTAAATGCCATATCAACATTTGGGGGGGGGATTTTTTTTTTAAGCATGAAATTTGTTATATTTTTATTGGTTTGTTCTGTATCTTCCTTTGTCTCCCTATCTCTGCAGTTGTTACTATACTACACAGTGGTAAATTATGTGTAACTATATATTTTAATGCTGCAACACATTGGATCAATGATTGAACAGACATTATGAACCGATACCTGGTATGTTATGTTTAAATATATCAATCCCTAGAGGTCTACACTCTGCTGCAAAATCTGTTTGGATAACTTACTAGTGAGTATTCATGAAAATGTTTTCACAGTAAAATGTATAGGTTACATTGTTAGATAATGATCTGTACCTGTGGATTATCCAAGAGTGTTTGGAAATGGAGAGCCAACATAAGGATGCCGTTCATCTAGTAAGATGCTGAATGCCAGCTATGCTTTCTCCACTACATCATGATGAAGATAGTGCTCCTCACCCAATAACAGCCATCAGACTTTCTCTCTAAATTATCTTCCTCCAGTTCCTCTCCCTATATTCTAGGACATTAAAATCCTGTTTCAATAAATCCATGAATATTGGAAGACAGGGATTGAGCTAGAATCTTTTATAAATATAATGTAACATGGGGGGAAATGGCATTAAGCCATATGGACTTGATAAAATTTTGAAATATGTTGGTTACATAATTCTCTCCAAAGGGAGATTTTAGGCAAGGACCATAGACACTCCTTTTTATATTTCCCTTTGTTGTTTCTCCTGCTTTATTTCCTATAAAATTGTATTCATTGTTTAGATAAACACAATGTGCTGTTCATTGACCAACAACCCATCAGAAGAACATCCATAAGGATGAAACTAGGACATTTGTATTGATTAAAGAAAAAAACCAGTTTGGAATATAACCTGGAATTAAAATCAGTTAAGGGACCTAAAATACACTTCTTAGTACTAGCTTCTTTTATGTATTTTTATTTTTTATAGAAAACTAGAATTGTAGAAAAATTCTGAATATAAGGATCAAAGACAAATTGTTTACATTCTCTTTCTCTAATAATGTGGTGTGATGAGCACTTGACAGTGCACATATAGTAATGAACAAATAAATATTAATTGATCAACTACTATGTGCCTAGCATTCTTGGTGCATTTATGAAGCTTATGCTTTGAACAAAGATATAACACATACAAATATGTAATAAAGTTCATTTTGAGACACTATACTCAGAAATTCCTAATTATCAAGTGATACTTTTAGGAAGTTTGAGTAAACCTGCAAGAGATTATTGTCTAGAGTTTCAGGGTAGAGTTAGGTCAGTGGACATGGCTGCTCAGGATGCTATGAAATTTGTACTATCCCCAGAACAACTTTTTATATGTGAAGAGAAGTCCAGCCCTTGGAAGATCTCAAGGCCAAGTCTCTTTGTAGTTGGTGGGCAGTCATAAAAGCAAAGTTGTATAGTGAAAATAGCACTGGACCAAGAACTTGAAATTTGGATTCTAGTGTTTGTTCTTGTATTAAATAATTTGGGACCCTGCATACATTACTTAATTTTTCTGTGATTTTTGTTCCTCATTTTTAAAGAGGTGCTTGGGAAGAGAGAGGTATGTTAAGAGAAAGGTATGTTGAAAACAGGTGACCTCTTTCCAGAAATAAACATGTTATTCAAAAACACAAATGATGATATTTCTGTTATTGCAAATAGATGGAACTATCTAGGGCCCCTGTGTTCATCAGCACTGACTATACACTGGATAATAAAGGAAATCATTGACATTGACTAAGACTGATGTTGTGGCCATTCCATAGAAGCAGGGTGGATTTCCCCATATTCAAAATGTAGTTCAGGGCTTCCCTGGTGGCGCAGTGGTTGAGAGTCCGCCTGCCGATGCAGGGGACACGGGTTCGTGCCCTGGTCCAGGAGGATCCCGCATGCCGCGGAGCAGCTGGGCCCATGAGCCATGGCCGCTGGGCCTGCGCGTCCAGAGCCTGTGCTCTGCAACGGGAGAGGCCGCAACGGTGACAGGCCCGCATACCGCAAAAGAAAAAAAAAAAGTAGTTCAGATGTCAAAGGATGAAAACACATACACACACCAAGAAGGTATTTTAAAAGTTTCTTATTTTTAATGAAGCTTTCTAGAGAGAACAGGGTGATTCCCAAGCTGGCCTGAAAATGGCTTGAGTGGTCAGGGAAAGGAGATTGGCTTGGGGTGTTTTTATGTGATTAGCGGTTGAGGTCAGGGTTAGGTTTCTTAGAAGCAGTTCAGGGTTTGTGTGGTTTTAACTTCCTGCTGGTACCCAAAAGGAGAGAACACTGCAGCTTTCTTGTCAGCTTGCTCAGATGTGGGATAGAAGGGAAAAGGAAGAATGGGGGGACTTGAAACCTGTCAGCAGTGAAACATCAAAAATGATGTCAACCTTTTTTTATTACACACAGGAATGGTGCCTCCTAATGTCATGTAAGTTGGAAGTCCTGAATTTATTTTTTAAAAATGTTTTATATTTGTATAGCATTTTGTCTACATGTGGTCTTCTTAGTTTCATCTCCTGATTTTATAGATGAAGACACTGAGTCTTTAAGAGGTAAGTTTCTCGTCTATAATCATAGCTAGTAATATAAAGGTATCAAGCGTATTATTACAAACGCTCCTCAATTATGGAATTACTATGTTTGAGTATGCAATTATTATATTGTCCAGAAAACAAACAAACATATAATTCCTCATTCAAATGTTTGTGCTGTAGAGCTAGGCAACATGTTTTTTTACTTCTGCAGTTTATTCCACAGACCATTACTAAGATGCTATTGTATTCAAAGCACTTTTCTAGGTGCTGAGGGAATACAGAGATTAATGAAAAGAGACTTCTAGGAGCTTGTTGTTTAACACATTGTTTGAATAATCATTTGGTGATGAATTTGCTTAGTATAGGATGCAAATATAGATAATACAAGCCGACAGAAAAGACTCTATAATGTTAATTTATCATAAATTTAGTTGAAATCTTTTCTTATATTGTTTTCATAGATTCCACACTAATTGCTCCGAATATATTGATTACAAGACCTATGCCCACAGTAATTCAGCAGCCCAAATGTTCTGAAGTTTGAGTGAAGCCACAGTTAATTATTAGAAACTGTGTTTCATATTACAAATTATAATATGGTACTAAGTATAATACATTCTCAATTTGTATGCTTCAAGAGATAGATATTAACTGATAAATCATTTAAATTATTGTCTGAATTTTTATGGTACATGTTAATCCATATTTCCAAATGACATTTTGATGCCGACAGAAGTACACTAAAATCTTATTTTTTTAAATTGGAGTACAGTTGCTTTGCAATATTGTGTTAGTTTATATTGTACAGCAAAGTGAATTAACTATATATATACATATATCCCCTCTTTTTTTGATTTCCTTCTCATTTAGGTCACCACAGAGCATTGAGTAGAGTTCCCTGTGCCATACAGTAGGTTCTTATTAGTTATCTATTTTATACATAGTATCAATAGTGTATATATCTCAATCCCAATCTCCCTAAAACTTTTATTTTTTATCATTGCCATTTTATGGCATATATAAATATATTTATTTTTATTTATTAATTTATTTATCTCTGCCAAAATAAAATTTAGAGCCAAAGTTAAAATGTTCTTAGTAACCTAATTTGGATTTGTTTGACATTGGCAAATTAAAATACTAATATTGGTGTGATACTAAAGAAGTTTTCTATAATAAACAATAGAGGAGTTACTTATTTTATGAAAACAATTGAAACAAATATCATAACTGATGCTTCCGTCAATCTAGTCTAGTCAATAAATATCTCAGAGTGTGGATATGGCAGGCCAATCCTTACAGTATTTTAGTTTATGTGAAAGAGAATTGCAGCAAAGTAGCATTAAATTAAATTATGACTATTCACAACAAAAGATATTAAAATAACATTATGATTTCAGGATTCAGGAAGTTATTATGGCAGAAACTTAACATTCTTGGAAGCTTGAATAATTAAAAGTAGAAAATAAAGTGTATATAAATATGGTAACAATAACAAGGTAATACCATATTTTATCAAATCTAGAATGCCATCAATTATAAGATGCATTATATTTTTATGTCAAGAAAGAAAAAGATTCTACTTGCTAAACTCTGATATACCATTAATTTTAAGGGGCATCTTGATTTCGGGGATGCTAAAATGTGAAAAAAATCAATGAAATATGGTTTATCCTGAAATCTTCAAACATTTTTAAATTTAGCAATATCCATTTAATGGAGCTCTGTTCTCGATCCTCTACAAGATTTGATGATTAAGGCACAGTATGGATCCTATTAAAGTCAGTGTTTCTTGTAAGTCTGTACATTTACAACGTTTCAAATAAAATTTTTAGCATGAACAAAAATGAGATTAATAATATGGCTTCATTGTGTATGTTGAAAATCTTGCTCCTCCCCCCATTTCCTTCAGTAGTTGTGTTTCATATCATGACTTTGAATAGATTGCTTGAATTTGCTTTAGCTACCTGATTTAGAATTTATCTTTTCTATATTTTTGGTATGAAATCACAGCACTACTTATTATGCCCCTAGGCTTTAGAAATACAGGGAGAAGCAAGAGGCACATAGATTATGGTGAAAGTTCACTCATTATGAAGTGATCATTATACACGTTAAGTTCGGGGTCTAAAGGGAAGAAAATATGATAGAAAGTGATGAAAAAAGTTAAATCTTCTTTCCTCTCAAGAATTCTCGCACTGAATCTCAAAGCTATGATACTCATTGAAGTACTCTGGAATGATCACTAAGGAGTATGTTTCCAGAAATACCATATGCTCCCTATGAAACAACTAGGGTAGAAATTACCTGTTTCCTGGTTCCAGGGCTATTGGGTTACAATCTATAATTAAATGATCAGGTTTTTAAAAGAAAATTAATTTGAGAACTAATTGGTTTTTAGATATTGATGTTCACAGTACAATTCATAGTTTTTCTAGAGGTAAATATTGAATCCCTCAGCCCTAGAGAAGACCTAACTCAAAAAGAAGACGTTTTCAGAAATAATTGCCTCAAAAACAAGCAGGATAGGGCTTCCCTGGTGGCGCAGTGGTTGAGAGTCCGCCTGCCAATGCAGGGGACACGGGTTCGTGCCCCGGTCCGGGAAGATCCCACATGCCGCAGAGCAGCTAGGCCCGTGAGCCACGGCCGCTGAGCCTGCGCATCCGGAGCCTGTGCTCCGCAACGGGAGAGGCTACAACAGGGCAAAAGTTTGAGTAAAAAAAAAAAAACCTATTTTCAGAAAAAACAACAAAAAAATTTAAAAAACAAAAAAAAAATAAAAATAAAAAAAATAAAAACAAGACAGGCCCCCCCAAAAAAAAAAAAACAAGCAGGAGGAAAATAGGACAGTGTCCACTTTATGTCTTTGGTATAGGAGACATATCATTTTTTAAAATAAATTTATTTATTTACTTACTTTTGGCTGCATTGGGTCTTCATTGCTGCGTGCAGCCTTTCTCTAGTTGTGGTGAGCAGGGGCTACTCTTTGTGCAGTGCATGGGCTTCTCATTGTGGTGGCTTCTCTTGTTGCAGAGTACAGGCTCTAGGTGCACAGGCTTCAGTAGTTGTGGCACATGGGCTCAGTAGTTGTGGCTCACGGGCTCTAGAGCACAGGCTCAGTAGTTGTGGCTTCCGGGCTTAGTTACTCCATGGCATGTGAGATCTTCCTGGAGCAGAGCTCAAACATGTGTTCCTTGCATTGGCAAGTGGATTCTTAACCACTGCGCCACTAGGGAAGCCCAACATATCATTTTTTGTAGTTTGTCTTTCTTTCCCTTTCACAAAAAAATATATTCTCGTGTGAATTTTAGAAAGACAAAAAATTATAAGAATAATCCATTTGAATATTAGTGCCATTGTCTATTACATATGCTATCTCTCTTCTCTTTGCCATGGTGGTCCATATCTATACTATCAGTGCCATTTTTATGTCTTACTTTTCAACTGAGTCTACTATTGAGTTGAAGAGATGTTAAGCAAAATGAACTGTGAGAGGAATAGATCTAGATCTAGCAGTTGGAGCAGGAGGTAAGTTGAAATTAAAACCACTAGGGACTAGTAGATATTGAGGAATAACTGAGAGAAGAAGTGAAAGAATATGAAAGGAAGGAAATTAAGTTTCTCTTTGCAACAATATAGGAAAGCTTCTCTACGGTTCATTTACTTATGTTCCATGCATAGAAATGTCTCTTTTTGGGGAAGAGAATCATGAAATTGCAAGCATGAAATAATTGTCCCTTAATGAATCTTATTCCTTTAGAGTTTTACTGAAGTACAACTTTTATTTCTGCTGTCCTTAAAGCAACACAAAATCTCTTGTTTTGTTAAAGACAGCTAAGTTGAGGGTGTTTTGTTTTCTGGAGTTCAATTGTTGCTGTGTTCTTTTTTTAAAAATAAAACATGCCAAAGTTAAAAACAACATGGCCACAGGAGAAGCATTAGAGAAAGCTGCATAGCTGAAAGTAAATTAAAAAGAAAATTATGAGCACAACATGATGCTAATACCCAGTACCTGTTTCTGTACTCTGTGCCATGCCTGCAGGTCAAGACCAATCTCTTTTTCAGCCTGGTATTTCCCCCTATTCAAATTGGGAAATGAGTCTCCTGTGATGTTACCTAGAAGTACTATCACCCTTAACTCACTTTCTTTTAAAAAAAGTATCTTTTCCCTCCTGAAATGCCATGTTTGCTGTGTCTTTTATTACCAATGGGCCATTGAATGGCATGTTATTCTATTATTTGCCTGATCAAATAGGAAAATATGTGTGTGGGGGGGTTTATGAGAAAAAACAAACAGTTTTTTATATAAAGTCAGACTCATATCTAGATGCAGTAGACAGGAGCCTTGTTTCAATTTGAGTTGCACAAAGAAAGTGCAACCTAATTGTCCATTGACAGATGAATGGATAAAGCAGTTTTGGTACATATATACAGTGGAATATTAGCCATATAAAGGAATGAAATTGGGTCATTTGTTGAGACGTGTCTGGATCTAGAGACTGTCATACAGAGTGAAGTAAGTCGGAAAGAGAAAAACAAATATCGTATATTAACACATATATGTGGAGCCTAGAAAAATGGTACAGATGAACCGGTTTGCAGGACAGAAATTGAGACACAGATGTAGAGAACAAACGTATGGACACCAAGGGGGGAAAGCAGTGGAGGTGGTGTGGTGGTGCTGTGATGAATTGGGAGATTGGGATTGACATATATACACTAGTATGTATAAAATGGATAACTAATAAGAACCTGCTGTATAAAAATATATAATAATAAAATTTTTTTAAAAAGTTCATCACTGCTAGTCATTAAGGAAATGCAAATTAAAGCCACAATGAAACACCATTACACACCTATGAGAATGGCTAAAATTAAAAAAGCACTGACACTTGGTAAAGTGTTGATGGGGTTGGAGAGCAAATATACATTGTTGCCGGCAGTGTAAAATGGTACAGCCACTCTGGAGAACAGTTTGGCAGTTTCTTACCAAGTAAATATACACTCACCATATGAACCATCTGTCCCTCTCTTGGGTATTTGCACTAGAAAAATGAAATTTTCAGTTCACACAGAAATGTCACAAACTGGAAACAATCCAAATGCCCTCCAGTGGTGAATGAGTAAATAGAGTGTGGTATATCCATACCATGGAATAAGTCAGTGATAAAAATGAAAGAACTGCTATTGATACACCGATAACTTGGATGAATCTCAAAGGCATTATGCTGAGAGAAAGAAGCCAATCTCAAAAGATCCGTTTATGTGACGTTCTCACAAAGAAAAATCTCAGGGATAGTGAACAGATCAGGAGTTTTCAGAAGTTAGGGGTGGGAAGAGATTGTGACAACAAAGAGAGCACGGAGGGAGGTTTTTGGACTGGTAGAATTGTTTTGTGTTCTGATTGTAGTGGTGGCTGCGTGAATCTAGACCTGTGTTAAAATTCATTATATTGTACACCAAAAGGTCAATTTTACTGTATGATAATGTTTTTAAAGTAAAAGAAAACCAATTTTAATGAATTGGAATTTAGTTGAATATGAAGCCTCATAGAATTTGCCATCTCTGTTTCTGTTGAATATAAAAAATTTTGAGCTGCTGCATATAAAAAATTTTGAATAAAAATATTTTGGTGTATTTAAAAAAGAAAACAAATAGTCACAGATGTAGGAAGCAATCTAATGGTTACCTGGGGGGAAGCAGGGGAGGGATAAATTGGGAGATTGAGACTGACATACACACACTACTATATATAAAACAGATAACTCATAAGGAGCTACTGTATAGCACAGGGAACTCTACTCATTACACTGCAATGACCTATATGGGAAAAGAATCTAAAAAAGAGTGGATATATGTACATGTATTACTGATTCACTTTGCTGTACAGCAGAAAGTAACACAACATTGTAAATAAACTCTACTCCAATAAGAAAATAATTCTGGTGACATGACTTTTAATCACTATATAACACTGTCTTCAACAATGAAATATAAAAATGAACAACATTTTCTGTCAATAGTCTATTGATAGATTATTTTATAGCCCTACCTTGAATGATGCCAGGAATGGTGAGTTGTTAAATCAGAAAACATTTATGTTTTCTATGGATATATAAGTGATTAATAAAAGAATTAAAATTCTTAACAGTGCTCTTCTGGTGGTACAATGAAAGCCAAAAGAATAAATTTCCAATGACAGAATGTCAGACATTATCACAGGATAGTCTATCAGTCAGAGTGCTGGTGGAAAATAGCTGATAATCCCCAATTAAATAATTTCAGGGATTAATAATAAAGGGCCTATTTACAAAGCTGTAAGCCTGCCATACAAAAACCATAAGGGATGGTGTAGGGTTCTAGGATTAATAACACGGGGTTAGGGGTGAGAGTGACAGTTACCTTCCTAGGTCTGAAAGGTCAAAGGAGAAGGAACAGAGAGAAAAGGAACTGTGTAGGGAGAGCTTCCTGATATGAGCTGCGACCTTTAGTCAAGGCTACAGCCAGCCCATGGAGTCTATAGGGAGAAAGACAAGAGAGTAAATTTGCCACCTTCGTTCTCCTCACACCTGCTAGTCTCCTACCAGGGCTCCCCATTAATCAAACCCAATCCAAAGCTAGAGGAGAAGGGGACTATGTTCATATGATTCTTGCAGGTAAGTCTCCTGGAACACAGGGTAGGGTATAGTATGGATGTATAGGATGAATGAAAGATATCCAGAGCAGATGGTAGTGTAAAAAAATTTTTTTTAAATTTCTATAACAACTGTTAAGTCACATAACTCTTTTCCCCATATAAGGCCAGCTCTGCTTCTCAATAGTGCCAATAAGAACAAGAAAATATAAAAGAGGGTCATGAGGGCTTCCCTGGTGGCGCAGTGGTTGAGAGTCCGCCTGCCGATGCAGGGGACACGGGTTCGTGCCCCGGTCCGGGAAGATCCCACATGCCACGGAGCGGCTGGGCCCGTGAGCCATGGCCGCTGAGCCTGCGCGTCCGCAGCCTGTGCTCCGCAACGGGAGAGGCCACAATAGTGAGAGGCCCGCGTGTTGCAAAAAAAAAAAAAAAAAAAAAAAAGAGGGTCATGGTTTGGGATTTATCTTATTTGTTTAAATAAATGACCCACTAAAATTCCAAACTTTCAAGTCTGTTAAGATACCCTCCATGCCACACTTATTTGAATTCTTGGAAGATGAGTGAAGCCTCAAGTTTCTCACCAGAAAGGTGCTATTAAAATTCAAGGCATTGGACTAGCATCATTAAAACAATGCCTCTGGCCTCCACTCTGATTTCTGACCCAAGGTGCATTGAATATAGATAAGAAAAACTAGTGCTCCGCCTGGTTCCCATTATATTTGTATGTTGTGGAGTAGCCCTGATAATACATAATATTCTTATGCAGAGTTAGAACACAAATGAAGTTTCAGCCTCCAACTCTTTGTCACACAGAAAAAAAACTGCTTGCTTATTTGCTGAACATAGTAAACCTGGCTTGGCATAAGTTAAATTGGCTGATGCTTTCTTAAACTTAATTAAATCAATCAATTAATTAATTTTTGGCTACGTTGGGTCTTCGTTGCTGTACACAGGCTTTTCTCTGGTTGTAGCAAGCGGGGGCTACTCTTCATTGTGGTGTGCGGGATTCTTATTGCAGTGGCTTCCTTTGTTGTGGATCACGGGCTCTAGGCACGTGGGCTTCAGTAGTTGTGGCATGCGGGCTCAGTAATTGTGGCTCGCGGGCCCTAGAGTGCAGACTCGGTAGTTGTGGTGCACGGGCTTCGTTGCTCAGCGGCATGTGGGATCTTCCCGGACCACGGCTTGAACCCGTGTCCCCTGCATTGGCAGGTGGATTCTTAAGCACTGAGCCACCAGGGAAGCCCCAGCTGATGCTTTTTGATGATCTGTTAGAGCACTCCATGCTATGGGTGCCAATTTCAACACCTGGAAAATGAGAAAAGATATTATAAAATATTAATGAAAGTTGCACATCTTAAATTCCCAATATCCAAATGAATATTTACTCCAGATCTTCACATGCTGAGATCTGAACATTCCATCTTGTTTAGTTCTCAATTTCTTCTGCTGAATTTTATATTGCTGAAATTAATAATGCCAATAATTATATAATCAAACAGGGATACTAATAATGGCTGTCAGGCATAATGTTTTGAGAAGGTTGGCTGGGAAAAGATGAGGATATAAGACAAAGGATATAAAGCTATTATAATAGAGGCTCAAAGGAAATTGAACATGGCTTTAGAAATTATTTCAAATGAGGGAGTTTTGGGGAAAAGAATCTCAAAACCCAAACCTTTTCAACCAATCTTATTAGTGATAGTTTAATTATATTTAATTTTACTTTGATAAGCACTGGACATTTTATTTACATTTAAAACTAATTCTTGGACTTCCTTGTGTGGCTCAAGTAAGAAAAAAGTTGGATTGGGCTTCCCTGCTGGCGCAGTGGTTGAGTCTGCCTGCCGATGCAGGGGACACAGGTTCATGTCCCGGTCCGGGAAGATCCCACATGCCGCGGAGCAGCTAGGCCCGTGAGCCATGGCCACTGAGCCTGCACGTCCGGAGCCTGTGCTCCGCAACGAGAGAGGCCACAACAGTGAGAGGCCCGCGTACCGCAAAAAAAAAAACAAAAAAAAAAACAAAAAAAAAAACAAAAAAAAAAGTTGGATTACTCACATTATTCCATTTACAGACTTGCTATAAAGCTACAGTAATCAAGACAGTGTGGTAGTGGTGAAAGGATACATGCAGATAAATTGAATAAAATAAAGACTCTAGAAATAGACTCACACAAATAAACTGATTTTTGAAATAGATGCAAAGAAATTCAATGGGAAATGGATAGTCTTGTTAACAAGTGGTGCTGAAAAATTTGGAAGACCATATGAAAAAAAAATTTCTATACCTATACCTCACATCTTTTGCAAAAATTAATTCAAAGTGGATCACAGACCTAATTACAAAATTAAAAGAATATAAAACTTCTAGGAGAAAATCTGCATAACCTGTGTTTGGCAATGAGTTTTAGACACAGCAAAAGCATGAGTCATGAAAGGAAAACCCCAACACATTGGACTTTATCAAAGCTAAATGCTTTGATTTGCAAAAACATGTTGTTAAGAGAATGACAAGACCAGGAGTGAAAGATTAGGAGAAAATATTTTCAAATTATATACCTGATGAAAACAGTCAAATTTGTATCTAGAATATACAAGGAACTCTTTAAACTCAATAATAAGGGGAATAAATGAAAAAATGAATAAAAGACCTAAACAGACAAATATATACTAATGGCAAATAAATATATGAAATATGCACAACATCATATGTCATTAGACAAACACAAATTAAAAAAATATAATTGACAACACCAAATGCTCACAAAGGTGTTGAGTAGCAGAAACTCTCATTCATAGTGGGTGGGAATGCAAAATGGGACAGCCACATTGAAGACAGTTTAGTAGTTATTCATAAAGTAAAATACAGAATTACCACAATCCCATCATTCATACATCGAAGTATTTACCCCAGTGAACTGAAAATTTATATTCACACAAAAACCTGTACATGAATGTTTATAGCAGCTTTACTCATGATCACCAAAAACTGAAGCAACCAAAATGTCTGTTTTTTACTTCAATAGGTGAATACAAAAACAAATTGTGGATATAATTATAAAGAGCATATTATTCAGTAAAAAAAAGAACTAAGTATTAATTCATGCAACAACATGAATGAAACTTAAATGCATTTTGTTAAGTGAAAAAAGATAAAAAAGGCTACATATTAAATGATTCCATTCATATGATATTCTGGAAAAGGCAAAAATATAGAGAAAGAAGACAAACGTGGTTTCAGGGGTTTGGAGGGGAGTGGTTGGTTACAAGGGTATGCACTGGCGATTCTTTAGGGTGATGTAATTTTTCTATGTGGTACCGATGTGGTAGATATATAACACTGTATTTGTCAAGCCACATAATACTGAACATTGCAAAGACTGAACTTCAATGAATGCAAATTAAAAAAAAAAAAAGTCAACCAGTAAGTCAGGGATCCAAGGATGAAATGCAGAATCTAACTGTATTAAAACAGCATGAATTCACTGAAAGGAATGGGGGAAAAAAAGCTGACCTAAGTAAGTTTTGAAAATGGTGATTTGACTAGAAACTTTAAGGCTAAATATAGAAAGACCTATATATAAACATTGTTCTCTAGTTGGTAAAGCTGTTTCTCACAGAGGTATAGGTTACTACTGTACTACTATAGTAGTAGTAACTACTTTACATGTATACTGGGGTTGAACTAAGTGGAAAGTGCATGGTAGGAGCTACGTTTTCTTATGGTTGGAGAAGGTAGTTCCAGATAAGAAAGGGGAGAAAGGCTGGTATGAGCCATATGATATTGCATTGTGATTGAAGACATCAGTATGATGGAGATACAGATGGAGAGATAAAGAAATAATTATAGATAGGTGTGTATACATGGGTTAGTATACATACATGTATTTCCCAAATCCATCAACTGAGAGAACTGGGAAGCAATGACCCCAGTAGCATTGAGCACAGCAGTGCCATATCTAGGTTTCTAGGTACCATTTCCCGAATAAAAGAAAATCAAGGCTCCTAGGAAAAATTATTAGGGCTGGGGTAGGGAATATACAAATGAGCCTGGAACATCTTGTAGGGTCAGAAAGTAAGGTACTGCTCAGAAAATAGAGTAGTGCTCAGAAAATAAAAGGATGAGGGAATATCAAAGGGACACAGGAGCCAACCTAAAATATCTCCTAATAAGCAAAGCTGGAACAATTTGTGCAACATAATAAACAATATAGTATTTGATTATAATGCAAAGAGTAAAACAAATCTCCACAAGTTCATACTGATACAGATAAATGATTGAATAAATATTAAATAAATAAATATGGGAGAAGTGGGAACAGTTCCTTACACAAAAATTCCAAATAAATTTTGTAGACACTCCTCTTTCCAAGAAGTACAGCTTAATCCCTCTCTTCCCATTGCATGTGAACTTTGTTTGGTGACTTGCTTGCAAAGAATAGAGTATAAATAATGGAAAAAAGTAAATGTTTTTGAGAAACTTGGAGAACACTACCAAGGGCAGGGTATTATGTTTAACATCATCAGTGATAATTCATGTTGATACCATGTATCCCTGATGTGATGTGATGAAAATAGCACTTTACCCCCGTGGTATTATTACCCCCTGAGAAAATTTTCTCCAGTCTAACACTGAGAAAAATAACAGACAAACTAAAATTGAGGTATTTTCTACAAAATACTTGATGAATACGCTCTAAGACTGTCAAGGTCATCAAAAACAAAGAAAGTCTGAGAAACTCACAACCAAAGAGCTTAAAGAGACATAATGACTAAATGTGATGTGGTTTCCTGGATGGGAGTTTCTGGAATAGAAAAAGGACATTAGATAGATCTAAGGGCACCCATACAAAGTATAGATTTTATATAATACTAGTTTATCAACAATGATTTATTAGTTGTGACAAATGTACCATACCAGGGTAAGAGGCTAACAATAGGAGAAATTAGGCCTGAGGTTTATATGAACTCTCTGCACTATCTTTGCAACTTTTCTGTTTATCTAAAACTATCCTAAAAAATTAATTTTATCCTATTTTTAAAAATTTGTTTTAAAAACTAGAGACTCCCTGTTTCTGGTCCAGCATGCAAGAAGCCTAGAAGTCACCACTCCATCCTAGAAACAAGTAAAAAGCTGAACAAACTGAAAAAAAAAACATTCTTCTTTGATTCATCAAAGAAGTGAGGTCACAGAGCAAACTGATGCACCCGAATTGGAGAGAGAGACAGGCAGATACAGAGAATCACAATTTACAGAGCAGAAATCCATGAGCAAAAACTTCTGTGGGGACAAATTCCAGGGTAGGAAAACCTGAAGTGTAACTGACAAATGCTAGAGGCTCAGTGTGGACAACTCTGAGAGTTAAAACTCTAGGAGGACCCAGTCATAGAAGGGCCTATACACTTTTGTTAGATTTAGCTAGAGGAGTTCTACCAGGTCCTCACAGTGAATATTGGAGAAAAATCCCCTCATGTTTCTGGCTGCAAGAGGGGAAAATGAACCATTTTGAAATATGGCAGAGCATTCTTTTCTTCTTAACGAGGCATGCCCCAAGTAGAAGCTATTTTACCAGAGAATAACTTGCAAGGTTTCTATCAGAGCCTAAGGGGAAAACTTAACTCCAGGTAGCTCTAGCCTTCTACATGGGAGAAGGGAAACACCCAACTCCAGCCTCCTGTAACTTTCCTATGTGGGGAAAGGGAATACATAATTATGGCCACCTACAGCCATCCTTTCCTACCTGAGGTTGGGAAGGAAGGACTGAGAACAGTGGTGATATCCACAGTTCAGGGGCACAGGCTCACCATTAGACTGAGACCTAATCACCTTACAACTACCTTATTAAAGGCCTATATACTGCACTTCTTTTCACACAGTATATTATGTCCAACATTGGACAAAAAAATCTACAAAGCATACCAAAAAGAACAAAACAAAAAAAAAAAAACTACAAAGCATGCCAAAAAGTTGAAAAAAGATAAAGGTAGGGAATTAAGAGGTATAAACTACAATGTAAAAAATAAATAACCTACAAGGATATATTGTACAGTACAGGGAATATAGGTAATATTTTATAATAACTTTAAATGGAGTATAATCTAGAAAAATTTTGAATCACTCTGTTGTACACCTGATACTAATATAATGTTGTAAGTCAGCTATACCTTGATAAAAAAAGAAAAGGAAAAACTATGATTAATATGCTAAGGGCTATAATGGATAAAAGTACACAACATGTAGGAACAGTTGGAAAATGTAAACAGGGATGTGGAATTCTAAGAATCAAAACAAATGTTAGATGTTGAAAACACTGTAACAGTGGAGAAAGGACAGCCTCTTCAATAAGTGGTGCTGGGAAACCTGGACAGGTACATGTAAAAATATGAGATTAGATCACCCCCTAACACCATACACAAAAATAAGCTCAAAATTGATTAAAGACCTAAATGTAAGGCCAGAAACTATCAAACTTTTAGAGGAAAACATAGGCAGAACCCTCTATGACATAAATCACAGCAAGATCCTTTTTGACCCACCTCCTAGAGAAATAGAAATAAAAAAAAAATAAACAAATGGGACCTAATGAAACTTCAAAGCTTTTGCACAGTAAAGGAAACCATAAACAAGACCAAAAGACAACCCTCAGAATGGGAGAAAATATTTGCAAATGAAGCAACTGACAAAGGATTAATCTCCAAAATTTACAAGCAGCTCATGCAGTTCAATAACAAAAAAATAAGCAGCCCAGTCCAAAAATGGACAGAAGACCTAAATAGACATTTCTCCAAAGAAGATATATGGACTGCCAACAAACACATGAAAGAATGCTCAACATCATTAATCATTAGAGAAATGCAAATCAAAACTACAATGAGATATCATCTCACACCGGTCAGAATGGCCATCATCAAAAAATCTAGAAACAATAAATGCTGGAGAGGGTGTGGAGAAAAGGGAACCCTCTTGCACTGATGGTGGGAATGTGAATTGGTACAGCCACTATGGAGAACAGTATGGTGGTTCCTTAAAAAACTACGAATAGAACTACCATATGACCCAGCAATCCCACTACTGGGCATATACCCTGAGAAAACCATAATTCAAAAAGAGTCATGGGCTTCCCTGCTGGCGCAGTTGTTAAGAGTCCGCCTGCCGATGCAGGGGACGTGGGTTCCTGTCCTGGTCTGGGAAGATCCCACATGCCGTGGAGCGGCTAGGCCCGTGAGCCATGGCCACTGAGCTGCGCGTCCGGAGCCTGTGCTCCGCAACGGGAGAGGCCACAACAGTGAGAGGCCCGTGTACCGCAAAACAAACAAACAAACAAACAAAAGAGTCATGTACCAAAATGTTAATTGTTGCTCTATTTACAATAGCCAGGAGATGGAAACAACCTAAGTGTCCATCATCGGATGAATGGATAAAGAAAATGTGGCACATATATACAATAGAATATTACTCAGCCATAAAATGAAACGAAATTGAGTTATTTGTAGTGAGGTGGATGGACCTAGAGTCTGTCATACAGAGTGAAATAAGTCAGAAAGAGAAAGACAAATACCATATGCTAGCACATATATATGGAATCTAAGAAAAAAAAATGTCATGAAGAACCTAGGGGTAAGACAGGAATAAAGACACAGACCTACTAGAGAATGGACTTGAGGATATGGGGAGGGGGAAGGGTAAGCTGTGACAAAACGAGGGAGTGGCATGGACATATATACACTACCAAATGTAAAATAGATAGCTAGTGGGAAGCAGCCGCACAGCACAGGGAGATCAGCTCGGTGCTTTGTGACCACCTAGAGGGGTGGGATAGGGAGGGTGAGAGGGAGGGAGATGCAAGAGGGAAGAGATATGGGAACATATGTATATGTATAACTGATTCACTTTGATATAAAGCAGAAACTAACACACCATTGTAAAGCATTATACTCCAATAAAGATGTAAAAAAAAAAAAAAGAACAAAGGGAATAAATATAAAATAAAAACAAATCTGGTATTAATTCAAGTATATCAATAATTACTTTAACATCAATTTTCTAAACATATCAATTAAAATACAGAGATTTCCAGAGTAGATAAAAAAATAAGACCCAACTTTAAGTTGTCTACAAGAAACTCACTTTAAATATAAAGACACTTGTAGATTAAAGTAAAGGGATGGAGAAAAGTATACTGTCTAATACTAATCAAAAGAAAGTACTATCAAAAGAATGCAGGAGTATCTATATTAATTTCAGACAGAGGAGACTTCAGAGCAAGAAAATTTTCAGGGATAAACAGGAGCATTATATAATGATAAAATGATAAATATTCCAAGAGGATGTAACAGTCCTTAATAGATATGTGCCTAACGACAGAGCATCAAATTAAGTGAGGCAAAACCTGATAGAACAACAAGGAGAAATAGATGAATCCACTATCATAGTTGGAGACTTCAATATCTCTCTATCATAAAATTATCCATCAGGTAGATAATCAGTAAAATCATCCCAGGAGCACCATTAATCAACTGGATATAATTGACATGTACAGTCAGCCCTTTGTATCCACGAGTTCTGCATCTGATTCAAATAACCAGGAATTGAAAATATTTTTTGAAAATTCCAGAAAGTTCCAAAAAGGAACCTTTGAATTTTCTGTGTGCCAGCAACTATTTACATAGCATTACATTGTATTTATAACTATTTACATAGCCTTTGCATTGTATTAGGTATTATAAGTAATCTAGAGATTATTTAAAGTATATTGGAGGATGTACATAGGTTAAATGCAAATACTACATCATTTTATATAAGGAACTTGAGCATCCATGGCTTTTGTATCGACTGGGGGTCCTGGAACTAATTTCATGTGGATACTGAAAGATGACTGTATATACTACTTCATCCAACAACAGCAGTTCTCAAGCTCACATAGAACATTCACCAAGATACGCCACATTCTGGGCCATAAAACACACTTCAAAATTAAAAAAAAGAATTTTTTTAGAAATCATACAATGTCTGCTCTCAGAACACAATGAAATTAAACCAGTAATCAATAACAGAAGGATAACTGGAAAATCCCCAGATATTTAGAGATTAAGCAACACATATCTAAGTAATGCATGGGTCAGAAAAATCTCAAGAAAAATTAAAAATATTTTGAACTAAATTATAATGAGAGCACAACTTAAAATTTATGGGATACGGTGAAGCAGTGTTTTGAGGGAAATTTATTGAATTCATATATGAGAAAAAAAAGATCTAAAATCAATCATCTAAACTTCTAGCTTAGGAAACTAGAAAAAAGAAAAAAAAAACAAATTAAATCCATAGTTAGCATATGAAATAATAAAAATTAGAGCAGATGTCAATGAAATTGAAAACAGAAAATCAATAGAGAAAATTAACAAAATTTAAACTGGCTTTTTTTTTTTTTTTTTCGGTACGCGGGCCTCTCACTGTTGTGGCCTCTCCCGTTGCGGAGCACAGGCTCCAGATGCACAGGCTCCGGACGCACAGGCTCAGCGGCCATGGCTCACGGGCCCAGCCGCTCCGCGGCATGTGGGATCTTCCCAGACCGGGGCACGAACCCGTGTCCCCTGCATCGGCAGGCGGACTCTCAACCACTGCGCCACCAGGTAAGCCCTAAACTGGCTCTTTGAAAAGAACAATAAATCAATAAGCTTCTAGCCAGGCTAAGAAAAAAGAGACAAGACACAAATTACCAATATCAGAAACGAAAGAGAGAATATCACTATGGATCCCATGGGTATTAAAAGGACTATAAAATAACACTTTGAACTCTATGCCTATAAATTTGTTAACCTAAATCGAATTTAGTACTCCCTGAAAGATACAATCTTTCAGAAAGAAGAAATAGATAATTAGAATAGGCCTGTATCTACTAAAGAAATTGAATCAATAATTAATTACCTTCTAAAACAGAAAGCACCAGGCTCAGATGTGTTCCCTGGTGAAGTTTACCAAACATTTAAGGAAGAAATTATACAATTTCTCAACAATCTCTTTCAGAAGATAGAATCAGAGAGAATACTTTCTAACTCAATCTATGAGGCCAGCATTATCTTAATGCCCAAACCAGAAAAAGACACTACAAGAAAACTACAGAACAATATCTGTCATTAACGTAGATGCAAAAATCCACAATAAAATAAAATATTAACAAATTAAATCCAAAAATTATAAAAATAATTATATACCATGACCAAGAAGGATTTATCCCAGGTACGTAAGTCTGGTTCAATATTCAAAAATCAATTTATGTAATCCATCACATCAACAGGCTAAAGAAGAAAATCATATGATCACATCAATAGGTGCAGAAAAAGCATTTCACAAAATCCAATACTGATTCTTGATTTAAATAAATCACAGTAAACTAGGAACAGAGAAGAACTTCCTCAACTTGATAAAGAACATCTATATAAATCCTACAAGCTAACACCGTACTTAGTTGTAAGAAACTCGAAGCTTTCCTATTATGGGTCAGAAACAAGTCAAGGATGCCCCCTCTCACTACTGCTGTTGTGCATCACACTGGAAGTCCTAGTTAATGCAATAAAGGAATAAGACAATAAAAGGAAATAAAAGGCATACATATAGGGAAGGAAGAAGTAAAACTATCTTTCTTCACAGATGGCATAATTATTTATGTAGAAAATCCAAAAGAATTGACAAAAAAACTCTTGGAACTAAAAGATGATTACAGTAAGATTTCAGGATACAGGTTAATATACAAAAGTCCGTCAATTTCCTATATACTGGCAATGAACAAGTAGAATTTGAAAATAAAATAATATTACCATTTACATGATCACTCTCCAAAAACGAAATACTTAGGTATAAATCTAACAAAATATGTACAAGATCTATATAAGAAAAAATACAAAACTATGATAAAAGAGATTAAAGAAGAACTAAATAAATGAAGTGATATCCCACATTCATTGATAGGGATTTTCCTCTCCCCTAAGGGTTCGCTTTGCTGCCTTTTCTTACTAACCACTACACATAGCTTCTGATAGACCTCTGCTATGTGGTACTTCCCCCACATACAAACAGATCAAATATCACCCAATAAAGCTTACATGTGCAACTGCAATCTCATGGTCGTATTTTTGACTTGATCAGTCCCAAAGTCCCATGACTCTCCTACAATTATTTAAAACATTCACATTTAATGTTATTATTGATATGGTGGGATTCATGTCTATCATTTTTATCTGTATAGCTTATATCTTTTTTCCTTGTTATTGCCTTGTTTGATATTAAGTATATATTTTTTAGTATGGCACTTTAATACCTTTAAGAGTTTTAATGGTGTATTTTAAATTATTTACTAGTGATTCTCTAGAACTCACAATATGTACCTTAACTTATCAAAATATACTTCAAATTTTTTTTTTTTAAACATCTTTATTGGGGTATAATTGCTTTACAATGGTGTGTTAGTTTCTGCTTTATAACAAAGTGAATCAGCTATACATATACATATGTTCCCATATGTCTTCCCTCTTGCGTTTCCCTCCCTCCCACTCTCCCCATCCCACACTTCCAGGCTGTCACAAAGCACCGAGCTAATATCCCTGTGCCTTGCGGCTGCTTCCCCCCAGCTATCTACCTTACTACGTTTGTTAGTGTGTATATGTCCATGACTCTCTCTCGCCCTGTCAAAACTCACCCTTCCCCCTCCCCATATCCTCAAGTCCGTTCTCCAGTAGGTCTGCGTCTTTATTCCTATCTTACCCCTAGGTTCTTCATGACATTTTTTTCCCTTAAATTCCATATATATGTGTTAGCATACGGTATTTGTCTTTTTCTTTCTGACTTACTTCACTCTGTATGGCAGACTCTAGGTCTATCCATCTCATTACAAATAGCTCAATTTCATTTCTTTTTAAGGCTGAGTAATATTCCATTGTGTATATGTGCCACATCTTCTTTATCCATTCATCCGATGATGGGCGCCTAGGTTGTTTCCATGTCCTGGCTATTGTAAATAGAGCTGCAATGAACATTTTGGTACATGACTCTTTTTGAATTTTGGTTTTCTCAGGGTATATGCCAAGTAGTGGGATTGCTGGGTCATATGGTAATTCTATTTGTAGTTTTTTAAGGAACCTCCGTACTGTTCTCCACAGTGGCTGAACCAATTCACATTCCCACCAGCAGTGCAAGAGTGTCCACTTTTCTCCACACCCTCTCCAGCATTTATTGTTTCTAGATTTTTTGATGATGGCCATTCTGACTGGTGTGAGATGATATCTCATTGTAGTTTTGATTTGCATTTCTCTAATGATTAATGATGTTGAGCATTCTTTCATGTGTTTGTTGGCATTCTGTATATCTTCTTTGGAGAAATGTCTATTTAGGTCTTCTGCCCATTTTTGGATGGGGTTGTTTGTTTTTTTGTTATTGAGCTGCATGAGCTGCTTGTAAATTTTGGAGATTAATCCTTTGTCAGTTGCTTCATTTGCAAATGTTTTCTCCCATTCTGAGGGTTGTCTTTTGGTCTTGGTTATGGTTTCCTTTGCTGTGCAAAAGCTTTGAAGTTTCATTAGGTCCCATTTGTTTATTTTTGTTTTTATTTCCATTACTCTAGGAGGTGGGTCAGAAAGGATCTTGCTGTGATTTATGTCATAGAGTGTTCTTCCTATGTTTTCTTCTAAGAGTTTGATAGTTTCTGGCCTTACATTTAGGTCTTTAATCCATTTTGAGCTTATTTTTGTGTATGGTGTTAGGGAGTGATCTAATCTCATACTTTTACATGTACCTGTCCAGTTTTCCCAGCACCATTTATTGAAGAGGCTGTCCTTTCTCCACTGTACATTCCTGCCTCCTTTATCAAAGATAAGGTGTCCATATGTGCGTGGGTTTATCTCTGGGCTTTCTATCCTGTTCCACTGATCTATCTTTCTGTTTTTGTGCCAGTACCATACTGTCTTGATTACTGTTGCTTTGTAATATAGTCTAAAGTCAGGGAGCATTATTCCTCCAGCTCCTTTTTTCGTTCTCAAGATTGCTTTGGCTATTCGGGGTCTTTTGTGTTTCCATACAAATTGCGAAATTTTTTGTTCTAGTTCTGTGAAAAATGCCAGTGGTAGTTTGATAGGGATTGCATTGAATCTGTAGATTG
Organism: Phocoena phocoena; assembly: GCF_963924675.1. Taxonomy (NCBI): domain Eukaryota; kingdom Metazoa; phylum Chordata; class Mammalia; order Artiodactyla; family Phocoenidae; genus Phocoena; species Phocoena phocoena. The sequence continues at coordinate 79,547,550 of NC_089240.1, read as the reverse complement.
CTTTGGGTAGTAGAGTCATTTTCACAATGTTGATTCTTCCCATCCAAGAACATGGTATATCTCTCCATCTAGTTGTATCATCTTTAATTTCTTTCATCAGTGTCTTATAATTTTCTGCATACAGGTCTTTCGTCTCCTTAGGTAGGTTTATTCCTAGATATTTTATTCTTTTTGTTGCAATGGTAAATGGGAGTGTTTTCTTGATTTCACTTTCAGATTTTTCATCATTAGTATATAGGAATGCCAGAGATTTCTGTGCATTAATTTTGTATCCTGCTACTTTACCAAATTCATTGATTAGCTCTAGTAGTTTTCTGGTAGCATCTTTAGGATTCTCTATGTATAGTATCATGTCATCTGCAAACAGTGACAGCTTTACTTCTTCTTTTCCGATTTGGATTCCTTTTATTTCCTTTTCTTCTCTGATTGCTGTGGCTAAAACTTCCAAAACTATGTTGAATAAGAGTGGTGAGAGTGGGCAACCTTGTCTTGTTCCTGATCTTAGTGGAAATGCTTTCAGTTTTTCACCATTGAGGATGATGTTTGCTGTGGGCTTGTCATATATGGCTTTTATTATGTTTAGGAAAGTTCCCTCTATGCCTACTTTCTGGAGGGTTTTTATCATAAATGGGTGTTGAATTTTGTCGAAAGCTTTCTCTGCATCTATTGAGATGATCATATGGTTTTTCTCCTTCAATTTGTTAATATGGTTTATCACATTGATAGATTTGCGTATATTGAAGAATCCTTGCATTCCTGGAATAAACCCCACTTGATCATGGTGTATGATCCTTTTAATGTGCTGTTGGATTCTGTTTGCTAGTATTTTGTTGAGGATTTTTGCATCTATGTTCATCAGTGATATTGGCCTGTAGTTTTCTTTCTTTGTGACATCCTTGTCTGGTTTTGGTATCAAGGTGATGGTGGCTTCGTAGAAGGAATTTGGGAGTGTTCCTCCCTCTGCTATATTTTGGAAGAGTTTGAGAAGGATAGGTGTTAGCTCTTCTCTAAACGTTTGATAGAATTCACCTGTGAAGCCATCTGGTCCTGGGCTTTTGTTTGTTGGAAGGTTTTTAATCACAGTTTCAATTTCAGTGCTTGTGATTGGTCTGTTCATATTTTCTATTTCTTCCTGATTCAGTCTTGGCAGGTTGTGCATTTCTAAGAATTTGTCCATTTCTTCCAGATTGTCCATTTTATTGGCATAGAGTTGCTTGTAGTAATCTCTCATGATTTTTTTTATTTCTGCAGTGTCAGTTGTTACTTCTCCTTTTTCATTTCTAATTCTATTGATTTGAGTCTTCTCCCTTTTTTTCTTGATGAGTCTGGCTAGTGGTTTATCTATTTTGTTTATCTTCTCAAAGAACCAGCTTTTAGTTTTATTGATCTTTGCTATCGTCTCCTTCATTTCTTTTTCATTTATTGCTGATCTGATTTTTATGATTTCTTTCCTTCTGCTAGCTTTGGGGTTTTTTTGTTCTTCTTTCTCTAATTGCTTGAGGTGCAAGGTTAGGTTGTTTATTCGAGATGTTTCCTGCTTCTTAAGGTGGGCTTGTATTGCTATAAACTTCCCCCTTAGAACTGCTTTTGCTGCATCCCATAGGTTTTGGGTCGTTGTGTCTCCATTGTCATTTGTTTCTAGGTATTTTTTTATTTCCTCTTTGATTTCTTCAGTGATCACTTCATTATTAAGTAGTGTATTGTTTAGCCTCCATGTGTTTGTATTTTTTACAGATCTTTTCCTGTAATTGATATCTAGTCTCATGGCGTTGTGGTCGGAAAAGATACTTGATACAATTTCAGTTTTCTTAAATTTACCAAGGCTTGATTTGTGACCCAAGATATGATCTATCCTGGAGAATGTTCCATGAGCACTTGAGAAAAATGTGTATTCTGTTGTTTTTGGATGGACTGTCCTATAAATATCAATTAAGTCCATCTTGTTTAATGTATCATTTAAAGCTTGTGTTTCCTTATTTATTTTCATTTTGGATGATCTGTCCATGGGTGAAAGTGGGGTGTTAAAGTCCCCTACTATGAATGTGTTACTGTTGATCTCCTCTTTTATGGTTGTTAGTATTTGCCTTATGTATTGAGGTGCTCCTATGTTGGGTGCATAAATATTTACAATTGTTATATCTTCTTCTTGGATCGATCCCTTGATCATTATGTAGTGTCCTTCTTTGTCCCTTTTAATAGTCATTATTTTAAAGTCTATTTTGTCTGATATGAGAATTGCTACTCCAGCTTTCTTTTGGTTTCCATTTGCATGGAATATCTTTTTCCATCCCCTTACTTTCAGTCTGTATGTGTCTCTAGTTCTGAAGTGGGTCTCTTGTAGACAGCATATATAAGGGTCTTGTTTTTGTATCCATTCAGCCAATCTGTGTCTTTTGGTGGGAGCATTTAGTCCATTTACATTTAAGGTAATTATCGATATGTATGTTCCTATTTCCATTTTCTATATTGTTTTGGGTTCGCTACTATAGGTCATTTCCTTCTCTTGTGTTTTGTGTCTAGAGAAGTTCCTTTAGCATTTGTTGTAAAGCTGGTTTGGTGGTGCTGAACTCTCTCAGCTTTTGCTTGTCTGTAAAGGTTTTAATTTCTCCATCAAATGTGAATGAGATCCTTGCTGGGTAGAGTAGTCTTGGTTGCAGGCTTTTCTCCTTCATCACTTTCAGTATGTCCTGCCACTCCCTTCTGGCTTGTAGGGTTTCTGCTGAGAGATCAGCTGTTAACCTTATGGGGATTCCCTTGTGTGTTATTTGTTGTTTTTCCCTTGCTGCTTTTAATATGCTTTCTTTGTATTTAATTTTTGACAGTTTGATTAATATGTGTCTTGGCGTGTTTCTCCTTGTATTTATCCTGTATGGGACCCTCTGTGCTTCCTGGACTTGATTAACTATTTCCTTTCCCATATTAGGGAAGTTTTCAACTATAATCTCTTCAAATATTTTCTCAGTCCCTTTCTTTCTTTCTTCTTCTTCTGGAACCCCTATAATTCGAATGTTGGTGCGTTTCATGTTGTCCCAGAGGTCTCTGAGACTGTCCTCAGTTCTTTTCATTCTTTTTTCTTTATTCTGCTCTGCAGTAGTTATTTCCACTACTTTATCTTCCAGGTCACTTATCCGTTCTTCTGCCTCAGTTATTCTGCTATTGATCCTATCTAGAGTACTTTTAATTTCATTTATTGCATTGTTCATCGTTGCTTGTTTCATCTTTAGTTCTTGTAGGTCCTTGTTAACTGTTTCTTGCATTTTGTCCATTCTACTTCCAAGATTTCGGATCATCCTTACTATCATTATTCTGAATTCTTTTTCAGGTAGATTGCCTATTTCCTCTTCATTTGTTAGGTCTGGTGGGTTTTTATCTTGCTCCTTCATCTGCTATGTGTTTTTCTGGCTTCTCATTTTGCTTATCTTACTGTGTTTGGGGTCTCCTTTTTGCAGGCTGCACTTTCGTAGTTCCCGTTGTTTTTGATGTCTGTCTCCAGTGGCTAAAGTTGTTTCAGTGGGTTGTGTAGGCTTCCTGGTGGAGGGGACTAGTGCCTGTGTTGTGCTGGATGAGGCTGGATCTTGTCTCTCTAGTGGGCAGGTTCACGTCTGGTGGTGTGTTTTGGGGTGTCTGTGGCCTTATTATGATTTTAGGCAGCCTCTCTGCTAATGGGTGGGGTTGTGTTCCTGTTTTGCTAGTTGTTTGGCATAGGTTGTCCAGCACTGTGGCTTGCTGGTCGTTGAGTGAAGCTGGGTGCTGGTGTTAAGATGGAGGTCTCTGGGAGATTTCCACCGTTTAATATTATGTGGAGCTGGGAGGTCTCTTGTTGACCAGTGTCCTGAAGTTGGCTCTCCTACCTCAGAGGCAGAGCCCTGACTCCTGGTTGGAGCACCAAGAGCCTTTCATCCACACAGCTCAGAATAAAAGGGAGAAAAAGTAGGGAGAATTAGTAGAAGTATGAGTAAAGAAAGAAGGAAAGGAGGAAAGGAAGGAAGGAAGAAAGAAGCAAAGAAGGAAAGAAAGGAGGGAGGGAGGGAGGAAGGAAGGAAGGAGGGAAAGAAGGAAAAAAGACAGAAAGAAAGATGATACAGTAAAAATAAAATAAAGTATAATATAGTTATTGAATTAAAAAATATTTAGAAAAAAAAAAAAGGGACGGATAGAACCTTAGGACAAATGTTGGAAGCAAAGCTATACAGAGAAAATCTTACACAGAAGCATACACATACACCTTCACAAAAAGAGGTAAAGGGGGAAAAATCATAAATCCTGCTCCCTGAGACCACCTCCTCAATTTGGGGTGAGTCGTTGTCTAAAGGAGGGAAAGAAGGAAGGAAAGAAAGAAAGAACGAAGGTAAAGTATAATAAAGTTATTACAATTAAACTTAATTATTAAGAAAAAGAATTTTTAAAAAAAAGTCATGGACGGATAGAGCCCTAGGACAAATGGTGGAAGCAAGAGTATACAGACAAGATCTCACACAGAAGCATACACGTACACATTCACAAAAAGAGGAAAAGGGAAAAAAATCATAGATCTCGCTCCTAAATTCCACCTCTTCAATTTGGGATCATTCCTTGTCTATTCAGGTATTCCACAGATGCAGGGTATATCAAGTTGATTGTGGAGCTTTAATCCGCTGCTTCTGTGGCTGCTGGGAGAGATTTCCCTTTCTCTTCTTTGTTCTCACAGCTCACAGGAGCTCAGCTTTGGATTTGGCCCTGCCTCTGCGTGTAGGTCGCTGGAGGGCGTCTGTTTTTTCGCTCAGACAGGACGGGGTTAAAGGAGCCGCTGATTCGGGGCCTCTGGCTCACTCAGGCCGGGGGTTGGGGGATGGGGGAAGGCGGGGCACTGCGTGCGGGGCGGCCTGCGGTGGCAGAGGCAGCGTGACGTTGCGGCAGAGGCCGGCGTGACGTTGCACCAGCCTGAGGCCCGCCGTGCGTTGTCCCGGGGAAGTTGTCCCTGGATCCCGGGAACCTGGCAGTGGCGGGCTGCACAGGCTCCGCGGAAGAGGGGTGTGGAGAGTGACCTGTGCTCGCACACAGGCCCCTTGGTGGCGGCAGCAGCAGCCTTAGCGTCTCCCGCCCGGCTCTTGGGTCCGCGGTTTTAGCCGCGGCTCGCGCCCGTCTCTGGGGTTCGCGCTTTTAGCCGCGGCTCGCGCCCGTCTCTGGAGTTCCTTTAAGCAGCGCTCTTAAACCCCTCTCCTCGCGCACCAGGAAACAAAGAGGGAAGAAAAAGTCTCTTGCCTCTTCGGCCGGTGCAGGCTTTTCCCCGAACTCCCTCCCGGCTAGTCGTGGTGCACTAACCCCTTCAGGCTATGTTCAAGCCACCAACCCCAGTCCTCTCCCTGAGCTCCGTCCAAAACCAAAACCCGAGCCTCAGCTCGCAGCCCCGCCCGCCCCGGCGGGTGAGCAGACAAGCCTCTCGGGTTGGTGAGTGCTGGTCGGCACGATCGTCTGTGCAGGAATCTCCCCGCTTTGCCCTCCGCACCCGTTGCTGTGCACTACTCCGCGGTCCCGAAACTCCCCCCTCTGCCTCCCGCAATCTCCGCCCGTGGAGGGGCTTCCTAGTGTGTGGAAACTTTTCCTCCTTCACAGCTCCCTCCCACTGGTGCAGGTGCCGTCCTTATTCTTTTGTCTCTGTTTTTTCTTTTGCCCTACCCAGTTACGTGGGGAGTTTCTTGCCTTTTGGGAGGTCTGAGGTCTTCTGCCAGCCTTCAGTAGGTGTTCTGTAGGAGTTGTTCCACGTGTGGATGTATTTCTGGTGTATCCGTGGGGAGGAAGGCGATCTCCGCGTCTTACTCTTCCGCCATCTTCAAGGTCCCCCCTACTTCAAATTTATACTAACTTAATTCCAGTAAAATAATGAAACTTTCATAGTATACAGCTCTCTTCACTGCCATTTTCTTCTTCGAATACAATTTTGGCCCCCCTGCTTCCTTTGTGATTTTATTGTCAAATATATAACATTTCTATATGTTTTTGATTCTTTAATACAATTTTATACATATTGTTTTGCACAATTTTTAAATCAGTTAGAAGACGGGGATAAATATGCAATTATACCATCCTGTATAATAACCTACATAATTACCTTTACTGTTGTTTTTTGTATATTTGTGCAGATATGAATAAATGACTGGTGTCATTTGCATTAAGCCTAAAGATCTCCCCTTAGTATGTCTTTTAAACTAGGTCTGCTGGCGACAAGTTCTCTCAGTTTTTGTTTATCAAGGATGTATTTATTTGCCTTTATTTTGGAAATATAATTTTGCTTGATATAATGTTCTTAGTTGACAGGTTTTTTCCCCCCAGTACTTTAAATATATCATCCCAGTGCATTTGGTCTCTATTGTTTCTGATTAGAGGCCAGCTGTTAAAACTTAGTTTCTCTGAACATGACAAGTCTTTTTTATATTGCTACATTTATTGTTCTCTCTTTGCCTTCAGTTTTCAAAAGTTTGACAGTGGTGTCTTTTCGTTTTTCTTCATTCTTATATTTTTTTTTTCTGTATTTGAAACTCTATTGATATATCAAGCTCACTGATACTTCTGTCTGCCTATATCTGCTATTGAGCCCCTCTAGTGAATTTTTCCTTTCAGTGTTTCAACTGAAGAGTTTCTGTGTGCTTCCTTAGTATCTTTTCTGAGTACTTATATTCTCTATTGAGACCTTGTTCCCATAATTTAGTTCTTTAGGCATGGTTTCCTGTAATTTTTGGAACATATTTATGACAGTTGATAATTATCTTTGTCTACTAAGTCAGACATCTAAGCGTCCTCAGGGGCAATTTCTTTTTATTTTTTTAACATCTTTATTGGAGTATAATTGCTTTACAATGGTGTGTTAGTTTCTGCTTTATAACAAAGTGAGTCAGTTATACATATACAAATATCCTCATATCTCTTCCCTCTTGCATCTCCCTCCCTCCCACACTCCCTATCCCACCCCTCTAGATGGTCACAAAGCACCGAGCTGATCTCCCTGTGCTATGCAGGTGCTTCCCATTAGCTATCTGTTTTACATTTGGTAGTGTATATATATGTACATGCCACTCTCTCACTTTGTCCCAGCTTACCTTTCTCCCTCCCGTGTCCTCAAATCCATTCTCTAGTAGGTCTGCGTCTTTATTCCTGTCCTGCCCCAAGGTTCTTCATGACCATTATTATTATTATTATTAGATTCTGTTTATATGTGTTAGCATACGGTATTTTTCTCTTTCTGACTTACTTCACTCTGTATGACAGACTCTAGGTCCATCCACCTCACTACAAATAACTCAATTTTATTTCCTTATATGGCTGAGTAATATTCCATTAAAGATATGTGCCACATTTTCTTTATCCATTCACCTTTTGATGGACACTTAGGCTGCTTCCATGTCCTGGGTATTGTAAATAGAGCTGCAATGAACAATGTGGTACATGACTCCTTTTGAATTATGGTTTCCCCAGGATATATGCCCAGCAGTGGGTTTGCTGGGTCATATGGTAGTTCTATTTTTAGTTTTTTAAGGAACCTCCATACTGTTCTCCATAGTGGCTGTAACAATTTAAATTCCCAAAAATAGTGCAAGAGGGCTCCTATTCTCCACACCTGCTCCAGCATTTATTGTTTGTAGATTTTTTGGTGATGGCCATTCTGACTGCTGTGAGGTGATATCTCATTGTAGTTTTGATTTGCATTTCTCTAATGATTAATGATGTTGAGCATTCTTTCATGTGTTTGTTGGCAATCTGTATATCTCCTTGGGAGAAATGTCTATTTAGTTCTTTTGCCCATTTTTCGACTGGGTTGTTTCTTTTTTGATATTGAGCTGCATGAGTTCCTTGTAAATTTTGGAGATTAATCCTTTGTCATTTGCTTCATTTGCTAATATTTTCTCCCATTCTGAGGGTTGTCTTTTCATCTTGTTTATGGTTTCCTTTACTGTGAGAAAGCTTTTAAGTTTCATTAGGTCCCATTTATTTATTTTTCTTTTTATTTCGATTTCTCTAGGAGGTGGGTCAAAAAGGATCTTGCTGTGATTTATGTCATAGAGTGTTTTCCCTATGTTTTCCTCTAAGAGTTTTATAAGGTCTGGCATTACATTTATGTCTTTAATCCATTTTGAGTTTATTTTTGTGTATGGTGTTAGGGTGTGTTCTATATTCTTTTACATGTAGCTGTCCAGTTTTCCCAGCACCACTTATTGAAGAGGCTGTCTTTTCTCCATTGTATATTCTTGCCTCCTATATCAAAGATAAGGTGACCATATGTGCATGGGTTTATCTCTGGGATTCTATCCTGTTCCACTGACCTATTTTTCTGTTTTTGTGCCAGTAACATACTGTCTTGATTACTGTAGCTTTGTAGTATAGTCTGAGGTCTGGGAGCCTGATTCCTCCAGTTCCGTTTTTCTTTCTCAGGATTGCTTTGGTTTTTCAGGGTCTGTTGTGTTTCCATACAAATTGTGAAATTTTTTGTTCTAGTTCTCTGAAAAATTGCAGTGGTAGTTTAATAGGGATTGCACTGAATGTCTAGATTGCTTTGCTTACTATAGTCATTTTCACAATGTTAGTTCTTCCAATCCAATAACATAGTATATCTCTCCATCTGTTTATATCATCTTTAATTTCTTTCATCAGTGTCTTATAGTTTTCTGCATACAGGTCTTTTGTCTCCTTAGGTAGGTTTATTCCTAGGTATTTTATTCTTTTTGTTGCAATGGTAAATGAGAGTGTTTCCTTAATTTCACTTTCACTTTTTCATCATTAGTGTATAGGAATGCAAGAGATTTCTGTGCATAAATGTTGTATTCTGCTACTTTACCAAATTCATCGATTAACTCTAGTAGTTTGTTGGTACCATCTTTAGGCTTCTCTTTGTATAGTATCATGTCATCTGCAAACAGTGACAGGTTTACTTCTTCTTTTCCAATTTGGATTACTATTATCTCTTTTCCTTCTTTGATTGCTGTGGCAAAAACTTCCAAAACAATGTCGAATAAGAGTGGTGAGAGTGGGCAACCTTGTCTTGTTCCTGATCTTAGTGGAAATGGTTGCAGTTTTTCACCATTGAGGAAGATGTTGGCTGTGGATTTGTCATATACGGCCTTTAATATGTTGATGTAAGTTCCCTCTATCTTACTTTCTGGAGGGCTTTTATCCTAAATGGGTGTTGAAATATGTCAAAAATTTTTTCTGCATCTATTGAGACTATCATATGTTTTTTACTCTTCAGTTTGTTAATATGGTGTATCACATTGATTGATTTGCGTATACTGAAGAATCCTTGCACTCCTGGTATAAACACCACTTGATCATGGTGTATGATCCTTTCACTGTGCTGTTAGATTCTGTTTGCTAGCATTTGGTTGAGGAATTTTGCATCTATATTCATCAGTGATATTGGCATGTAATTTTCTTTCTTTGTGACATCGTTTTCTGCTTTTGGTATCAGGGTGATGGTGGCCGCGTAGAATGAGTTTGGGAGTGTTCCTCCCTCTTATATATTTTGGAAGAGTCTGAGAAGGATAGGTGTTACCTCCTCTCTAAATGTTTGATAGAATTTGCCTGTGAAGCCATCTGGTCCTGGGCTTTTGTTTTTTGAAAGCTTTTTAATCACAATTTCAATTTCATTGATTGTGATTGGTCTGTTTATATTTTCTCTCTCTTCCTGGTTCAGTCTTGGAAGGTTGTGCTTTTCTAAGGTGTCCATTTCTTCCAGGTTGTCCATTTTATTGGCAGAATTGCTTATAATCTCTCATTATCCTTTGTATTTCTGCAGTGTCAGTTGTTACTTCTTTTTCATTTCTAATTCTCTTGATTTGAGTCTTCTCCCATTTTTTCTTGATGAGTCTGGCTAATGATTTATTAACTTTGTTTATCTTCTAAAAGAACCAGCTTTTAGTTTTATTGATCTTTGCTATTATTTCCTTCATTTCTTTTTCATTTATTTCTGATCTGATCTTTATGATTTCTTTTCTTCTGCTAACTTTGTGGTTTTCTTGTTCTTCTTTCTCTAATTGCTTTAGTTGTGAGTTTAGGTTGTTTATTTGAGATGTTTCTTGTTTCTAGAGGTAGGACTGTATTGCTGTAAACTTCCCACTTACAACTTCTTTTGCTGCATCCCATAGGTTTTGGGTCGTCGTGTTTTCATTGTCCTTTGTTTCTAGGTATCTTTTGATTTCCTCTTGGATTTCTTCAGTAATCTCTTGGTTATTAAGCAGTGTATTGTTTAGCCTCCATGTGTTTGTATTTATTACAAATATTTTCCTGTAATTGATATCTAGTCTCATAGCGTTTTGGTCAAAAAAGATACTTGATATGATTTCAATTTTCTTAAGTTTACCAAGGCTTGATTTGTGACCCATGTTATGATCTATCCTGGAGAATGTTCCATGAGCACTTAAGAAGAAAGAGCATTCTGTTCTTTTTGGATGGAATGTCCTATAAATATCAATTAAATCCATCTTGTTTAATGTAACATTTAATGCTTGTGTTTCCTTATTTATTTTCATTTTGGATGATCTGTCCATTGGTGAAAGTGGTTTGTTGAAGTCCCCTACTCTGATTGTGTTACTGTCGATTTCCCCTTTTATGGCTGTTAGCATTTGCCTTATGTATTGAGGTGCTCCTATGTTGGGTGCATAAATATTTTTAATTGTTATATCTTCTTCTTGGGTTGATCCCTTAATCATTATGTAGTATCCTTCTTTGTCACTTGTAATAGTCTTTGTTTTAAAATCTATTTTTTCTTATATGAGAATTGCTACTCCAGCTTTCTTTTGGTTTCCATTTGCATGGAAGATCTTTTTCCATCCCCTCAATTTCAGTCTGTATGTGTCCCTAAGTCTGAAATCGGTCTCTGGTAGACAGCACATATATGGATCTTGTTTTTGCATCCATTCAGACAGTCTATGTCTTTTGGTTGGAGCATTTAATACACTTACATTTAAGGTAGTTATTGATATGTATGTTCCTATTACCATTGTCTTAATTGTTTTGGATTTCTTATTGTAGATCTTTTCCTTCTCTTGCGTGTCCTGCCTAGGAAAGTTCCTTTAGCATTTGTTGTAAAGCTGGTTTGGTGGTGCTGAATTCTCATAAGTTTTGCTTGTCTGTGAAGCTTTTGATTCCTCTGTCAAATATAAATGAAATCCTTGCTGGGTAGAGTAATCTTGGTTGTAGGTTTTTCCCTTTCTTCTCTTTAAATATGTCCTGCCACTCCCTTCTGTTTTGCAGAGTTTCTGCTGAATGTTCAGCTGTTAACCTTATGGGGATTCCCTTGTATGTTATTTCTTGTTTTTCCCTTGCTGCTTTTAATATTTTTTCTTTGTATCATTTTTTGATAGTTTGATTAATATGTGTCTTGGTTGTTTCTCCTTGTATTTATCCTGTATGGGACTCTCTGTGCCTCCTGGACTTGATTAACTATTTCCTTTCCCATATTAAGGAAGTGTTCAACTATAATCTCTTCAAATATTTTCTCAGTCCCTTTCTTTTCCTTTTCTTCTTCTGGGACCCCTATAATTCGAATGTTGGTGCATTTAATATTGTCCCAGAGGTCTCTGATACTGTCCTCAATTCTTTTTATTCTTTTTTCTTTATTCTTCTCTGCAGTAGTTTTATCCACTATTTTATCTTCCAGGGCACTTATCCATTCTTCTGCCTCTGTTTTTCTGCTTTTGATTCCATCTAGAGAATTTTTAATTTCATTTACTGTGCTGTTCAGGATTGTTTGTTTGCTCTTTATTTCTTCTAGGTCCTTGTTAAATGTTTCTTGTATTTTCTCCATTCTATTTCCAAGATTTTGGATCATCTTTGCTATCATTATTTTGAATTCTTTTTCAGGTAGACTGCCTATTTCCTCTTCCTTTCTTTGGTCTGGTGGGTTTTTACTTTGCTTCTTTTCTGTGTGTTTCTCTGTCTTCTCATTTTGCTTAACTTACTGTGTTTGGGCTCTCCATTTCGCAGGCTGCACGTTCATAGTTCCCGTTGTTTCGACATCTGCCCCCAGTTGCTAAGGTTGGTTCATTGGGTTGTTTAGGCTTCCTGGTGGAGGGGACTTGTGCCTGTGTTCTGGTGGATGAGGCGGTATATTTTCTTTCTGGTGAACTGGTCCACCACCGGTGGTGTTTTTTGGGGTGTTTGTAACCTTGTTATGATTTTAGGCAGCCTCTCTGCTAATGGGTGGGGCTGTGTTCCTGTCTTGCTAGTCGTTTGGCATAGGGTGTCCAGCACTGTAGCTTGCTGGTCATTGAGTGGAGCTGGGTCTTGGCGTTGAGATGGAGATCTCTGGGAGATTTTTGCCGTTCAATATTATATGGAGCAGGGAGGTCCCTGGTGGATCAATGTCCTGAACTCAACTCTCCCACCTCTGAGGCACAGGCCTGACGCCTTGCCAGAGCATCAAGACCCTGTCATCCACAGGGCTCAGAATAAAAGGGAGAAAGAAAGAAAGAAAGAAAGAAAGAAAGAAAGAAAGAAAGAAAGGAAGAAAGAAAGAAAGAAAAAATAAAGTTATTGAAATAAAAAATAAAATTAAAAAGAAATATAAAAAGTAATAAAATAAAGAAAGAAAGAAAGAAGAGAGCAACCAAACCGAAAAACAAATCCACATATGTTAACAAGTGCTAAAAACTATACTAAAAAAAAAAAAATATATATATATATATATATATATATATATATATATATATATATATATATATAGGTCACACAGAACCCTCAGACAAATGGTAAAAGCAAAGCTCTACAGACAAAATCACACACAGAAGCATACACATACACACTCACAAAAAGAGAAAAAAGAAAAAAAATATATATGTATCATTGTTCTCAAGTCCACCTCCTCAATTTGGGATGATTTGTTGTCTATGTAGGTATTCCACAGATGCAGGGTACATTAACTTGATTGTGGAGATTTAATCTGATGCTTCTGAGGCTGCTAGGAGAGATTTCCCTTTCTCTTCTTTGTTCGCACAGTTCCTGGGGTTCAGCTTTGGATTTGGCCCTGCATTTGCATGCAGGTCACCTGAGGGCATCTGTTCCCTGCTCAGATAGGATGGGGTTAAAGTAGCAGGTGATTAGGGGGCTCTGGCTCACTCAGGTGGGGGGTAGAGAGTGGTACGGGATGCGGGGCGAACCTGTGGCCACAGAGGCAGGTGTGACATTGCAACAGGCTCCTGGGAGGGGAGGTGTGGATAGTGACCTGTGCTTGCACACAGGCTTCTTGGTGCCTGCAGCAGCAGCCTTAGCATCTCATGCCTGTCTCTGGTGTCCGCGCTGATAGCAGCTGCTTGTGCCTCTCTGGAGCTCCTTTAAGCGGTGCTCTTAATCCCCTCTCCTCACGCATGGGGAAACAAAGAGGCAAGGAGTCTCTTGCCTCTTAGGCAGCTCCAGACTTTTTCCCGGACTCCATCCCGGCTAGCTGTGGCGCACTAGCCCCCTTCAGGCTGTGTTCACGCAGCCAACCCCAGTCCTCTCCGTGGCATCTGACCTCCGAATCCCGAGCCTCAACTCCCAGCCCCCATCTGTCTTGGTGGGTAAGCAGACAAGCCTCTCGGGCTGGTGAGTGCTGGTCGGCACCAACCCTCTGTGCGGGAATCTCTCCACTTTGCCCTCTGCACCCCTGTTTCTGCGCTCTCCTCCATGGCTCCAAAGCATCCTCCTCCACCACCCACAGTCTCTGCCTGTGAAGGGGCTTCCTAGGGTGTGGAAACCTTTCCTCCTTCACAGCTCTCTCCCACTGGTGCAGGTCCCATCCCTATTCTTTTTTCTCTGATTTTTCTGTTTTCTTTTGCCCTACCCAGGTACGTGGGGGAGTTTCTTGCCATTTGGGAGGTCTGAGTTCTTCTGCCAGCGTTCAGTAGGGGTTCTGTAGGAGTTGTTCCACATGTAGATGTATTTCTGATGTATTTGTGGAGAGGAAGATGATGTCCACTTCTTACTCTTCCGCCATCTTGAAGCTCTTCCCAGGGACAATTTATATTAACTGCTTTTTTACTCTTCTGTATGGGTTATACTTTTGTATTTCATTTCCATGCTTCAAAATTTTTTGTTGAGTAGTAGATATTTTAGGTAACATATGGTAGCAACTTGGATACTAATCCCTCCCACCCCACACTGGGGGGCGGGTGGTGCTGCTGCTGCTATTGTTTGATTAGTCATTTATTAATTTATTTGTTTTATGTTTTGGCTAAAGTAATTCTGTGAAGTTTATTTTCCTTACAGTGTGGGGACCCTAATACTCCTGTCCAAATTATTTTTCTTATGTTTATGTTTTAGCTTTGCTACCCAAGTATCACCCCTGTGTCACCATAAGCCACTTATTGGTCAAAGGTTGTGCTTAAGCTATTTTGAGTAATTATATTTTTGCATTTTATCATTGGATCTGTGAGTGACTTGGAGGCAGCTATTCAGGAAGTTTATTGTTGTTGCCCCATGGTCAGTCAAAGCCTGATTAGATATATTTTCCTGAGAGGTTGCAGCCTCTGACATGCACACAGTTTCCGAGACTGCCAGGGATGCATCTGATTTTATGTTTACATCTGGCTTCCTTGGAGTTGGTACTGGGTCCAAGTACCTTATTGTTCAGGCAATGTTTTATTGGAGGTTATATGTAGGCCCCTCGTGCCAGTGAAGCTTCCATCCTTTGTTGATTGATATGCATATGACTTGGAAATGTTTTCAGGTCTGTCCCACATAATTCTCTTACTGTAACTCGGGTTGGGGATAATGGATTGGCCATGGCTGAAATGCAGACAGACTCTTTCTGTTTTATCAAGATTTATTAACTTTTCTTGAATGAATGTCTCTCCATTTGTTGTATACCCTTAGGATTATTTCCAGAGACATTAAGTAAATAAAAAAAATAATTTTCTCCAGTTAATTTGTTGTTTCCTGGGAAGAGAGTATGTTTGCACTTCTTACTCCACCATTCTGGAAGTCAATCACAATTGATTTTTGTACATAGATTTTGCATCTTGAATTATTACAAGGTTAATTGATTAATTCTAGTAGCTTTTTTGATGGATTTCACCAGATTTTCCACATATTCATATCATTTGCAAATAAAGACAGATTTACTTTTTTCCCAAACTTGTATGAATTTTATTTTTTTCTTATCTAATTTCCCTGGCTAGAAACCCCAGTACAGTATTGAATGAAGTAACAAGAGCTGACATCTCTGTCTCACTCGTGGTCTTAGGGAGAAAACATTTAGTCTTTTACCATTAAATATGATGTTGACTGTGGATTTTTTGTAGGTGTCTTTCATCAGGTTGAAAAAGTTTCCTTTTTATTCTTGATTGGCTGAGAGGTCTTTTGTCCACCACCCCCCTTTCAGTAATTCATATTGGATATTTTCAAATGCCTTTTCTTTTTCTATTGATACAGTCATATGTTTTCCCCCTTTTAATATGGTAATACAGTGAATTGCAGTAATTGGTTTTCTAATGTCCAATCAACCTTGCATTTTGGGGCTACATCCCAATTGGTCATGTTATATTACACTTGAGATTTATAAATTTTGTTAATCTTCTTAAAGAAGATTTTTATTATTTTTTGTTTTGTATTTTGTTGATTCCTATTTTGATCTTCACTATTTCCTTTCTTGTTTTACTTTGGGTTTAATTTGCTCTTCTTTTCCTAGTCTTCTAAGATGGAAGCTGAAATCTTTGATTTGAGATGTTGCCACTATTCTAAAAAAAAATTTAGTGCTACAAATTTACTTCTAAGCTATGAACCCAGTTGAATTATATTTTCTGAGACCTAAACTGAAAATATGCTAAATGATAAATAAATGGTCCACTTTTCTTCTTTCAAAATACCTTTCCACAAAAACACAACCTGGGACAGAGGATATGTTTTTAGGTTGGCTTAGATTTTCTCTTAATGATTATAACTTGTTTTCATGCATTCTTAGTGGTGTATAATTCTTTTTATGCATGCTGAATTCTATTTGCTAATATTTTGTTGAGGATTTTTGTATTTATGTTCATGGGGGTATCATTCTGTAGTTTTGTTTTCTTGTAATTGCCTGGTTTTGACATTAAGGTACTTCTGGCTTTATATAATGAGTTGGGAAGCACTCCATATACTTCTATTCTCTGAAAGAGATTCCAGAGAAGTTTTATAATTTTTTTCTTTAAATATTTGGTAGAATTCACCAGGAAACATATTCAAGCCTAGTACTCTACCTTTTGGAATGATAATTAATGATTCAATTTCTTTAATATATTTAAGCTTATTCAGATTGTCTATTTCTTCTTGTGTGAGTTCTGGCAGATTGTGTTTTTTAAGAAATTGGTACATTTCATCTAGGTTATCAAATTTGTGGGCATAGATTTGTTAATAGTATTTACCTTCCTTTCTTTCTTCCTCTTTCTTCTTTCTTTCTTTCTTTCTTTCTTTCTTTCTTTCCTTCTTTCTCTCTCTCTCTTTCTTCCATTGTTTCCTTTCTTTCTTTTGTGTTTGCTGAGGGGGTATTTTACATACCCAGATGGGAGAAATTCTCATCTGAGAATAACACAGTTTAAAAAGCAGAATCTACAATTTTCTCATATTTTAATGTTTAATAATCAACAAAATTGGGCAACTTGAAATTTAACAGAACTCTCATGTTGCACTGGTTTTTGTCAATGTTGTAAATGTTGAAATTTTGCAAATTGTCCACCCTAAAGCTTAACAAGATTCACATTCCTGAATAGCTTCAAATATGTCCTTGATTTCATATTTTATTTTTAATATACACATAAGTGAATCTTCCCAACTATTACTAGTGTTATTAAAAGCAACCCTCTCTTCTTCATATTATCATGTTATCATACAGCTCATATTAACTCCTTCTTTAAATCTTATGATGTTAACAGTCTTTAGGGCATAATTACCATTGATTTTCATATGTGTGGGCCATGATTCTCAAATTAGTTTTCAAGCACTTTGTGGATTAGAAGCTTTAAGTGCTTTTATAGCCAAATAACCCTGTTTTTAAAACAATTTGGTCATTAAATTATTTTATATCTTTCAATTTTTAAAAAATTGAGACATAATTGACATATAACATTATATTAGTTTTAGGCTGTAACATAATGATTTGCTATATGTATATATTGCAAAATTATTACCACAATAAGTTTAGCTAACATCCATCACCACACATAGCTATAATTTTTGTGTGTGATGAGGACTTTTAAGGTCTACTTTTTGAGCAACTCTCAAATATACAATACAGTATTGTTAACTATAATCACCATGCTGTACATTACATCCCAGGACATATTTCTCTTAAAACTGGCAGTTTGTACCTTTGACCACCTTCTTCCATTTCATCCATACCCACCCCTCACCTCTGGCAACCACCAATCTGTTCTCTGTATCTATGAGTTTTGTTTCCTTTTTATATTCCATATATAAGTGATATCAAAAGGTTTCTGTCTTTTTTTGTTTGACTTATTTCACTAAGCATAATGACCTCAAGTTTCATCCATGTTGTCACAAATGGCAGGATGTCCTTCTTTGTCATGGCTGAGTAGTATTCCATTGAATATATACACCACATCTTATTTATCTGTTCTTCTGTTGACTGGCACTTAGGTGGTTTCCATACCTTGGCTATTGTTCACAATACTGCAATAAACATGTAGTGCATACATACCTTTGACATACTGTTTTCATTTCCTCTGGGTATATACCCAGAAGTGGCATTGTTAGATCATATGGTAGTTCTATTTTTAATCTTTTGAGGCACCTCCGTATTGTTGTACATAGTGGCTGAAATATTTACATTCCTAACAACAGTGCAGAAGGGTTCCCTTTTCTCCACACACTCACCAACACTTGTTATACCTTGTTTTCTTAGTGATAGCCATTATAAAAGGTGTGAGGTGATAACTCATTGTGGTTTTGTTTTGCATTTTCCTGATTATTAGTGATGTTGAGCATCTTTTTGTGTACCTGTTGGCCATTTGTATGTCTTTGGGAAAATATCTGTTGAGTTCCTCTGCCCATTTTTCAATTGGATTGTTTGTTTTTTGTTATTGAGTTGTATCAGTTCTTTATATATTTTGGATATTAATCCCTTATCTGATATATGGTTTGCACATAGTTTCTCCCATTCTGTAGGTTGCTTTTACTTTTGTTGATTGTTTCTTTTGCTGTGCAGAAGCTTTTAAGTTTAATGTAGTCCCACTTTTTTCTTTTTAAATTAATATTGAGATAAAATTTATATACAATAAAACACACTTATTTTAAACTACAGTTCAACAAGTTTTGGCAAATGTATATACCAGTGTAACCACCACTATGATCAAGATATAGAATACTTCTACTACCCCCAAAAGTTCCTTCTTACTCCTATGCTTTCAATCTGCCTGCTTCCACTCTCAACCCCAAGCAAACACTGACCTACTTTCTATAATCCCAATACTTTGAAACTGGATTACTCTAGGTACACATAACAACAATCAGGATCAGTTTAAAAATTGCATAATAAAACTGTTTCCAACATTTTAAATAAAATAAGAGAACCTAAAAATCTAGTTGTAATTTAAAAAGTTCAAGGAAATGTATATGCTTCAATGTTCTTGATTATGTATAATATTCTCAAATTATTACAATAATTTAAATGATAAAATAATGTCAGAAAAAGTACTAAACTCTAATTGTACATTTTACACTTTTCTGTCTTAAGGCCTAGTACCACATTCAACTTTAAAGTCCCACAGGAGCCAAGTCTTTTATTCAAGTTGATATTCCTGGTACCTAACACAGCACAGCAAATGTTCAAAAATTGTTGAGTTACTGATCTAGGTAACTAGATCTAATTTTATGCTGAAACTGATTAGCTCCTAAACCTGTTCCAATTAACAAGTTAAATAACTGTTGCAGACTCAAACACCATTTTTAAAATGCTGTACAATAATCAGATCTTCCATAATTTTAGTTTTAACCAAAGAGCTTAAGAAAAACTGGTAAGATGCTGATAATACAGAAGAGTGGCTTTTTAAATCCTATTTCCAAAAAATAATTCATTCTTAAGTTGTTTAGTACTAAAAGATGATAGATTTTGAGTTGGAATGTTCTCAGAGCCTAGATTAAGTATGAGCTAGTGTAAGCTCTAGGCTCTGAGAGTACCCCAACTCAAAACCACTTTTTGATTTTTGCTTTTGTTGCTTGTGGTTTTGGTGTCATATCCAAAAAGTCATTGCCAAGACCTATGTTGAGGAGCTTCTTTCCCTAAGTTTTATTCTAGAAATTTTATAGTATCAGGTCTTATGTCTAAGTCTTATATCCATTTCAAATTATTTTTTTGAGTGGTGTAAGATAGGGGTCCAATTTCATTTTTCTGCATGTAATTATCTGATTTTCACAACACTATTTGAAAAGGTTATTCTTTCCTCATTGGGTGTCCTTAGCTCCTTTGTTAAATACTAATTGATCCTATATACAGGGCTTAATTCTGGGCTTTCTAGTCTATTTCATTGGTCAATGTGTCTTTTTTTTTTTCTAAAACCGTACAATTTTGATTCCTATAATTTTGTAATGTAGTTTGAAAACAGGAAGTATAATGCCTCCAGCTTTGTTTTTCTTTTCCAAGATTACTTTAGCTATATGAAGTCTTGTGCTTTCATACAAATTTTAAGATTGTTCTATTTCTGTGAAAAATGCCATTAGAAGTTTGGTAGGGAATGCATTGAATCTGTAGATTGCTTTGGGTAGCATGGACATTTTAACAATATTATTTCCTTTAATCCATGAGCATGGAATGTCTTTCCACTTATTTGTGTCTTTTTCAGTTTCTTTCATTAATGTCATATCTTTTCAAAGAATTGATCAATCTCTCAACTACATTATCAAATTTGTGGGCATAGAGAGTTGTTCAAAGTATTTATTATTCTTTTAATATCCATGGGATCTCTTTCCAATAGTAGTAATTTGTGTACTCTCTCTTTTTTCTTAGTTTATTTTTAAGTTAGCCTGACTAAAGGTTTATTAATTTATTGATCTTTTCAAAGAACCAGATTTTATTTTGTTGATTTTTATCTACCGATTTTCCCATTTTCAATTTTAGTGACTTCTGCTCTAATTTCTATTATTTCTTTCCTTCTGCTGTGGTTTAATTTACTCTTGTTTTTTTAGTTTCCTAAGCTGGAAGCTTAGATGATTGATTTTAGATTTTTTTTTCTTTCCTTATACATGAATTCAATGCTATAAATTTTCCTCTAAGCAATGTTTTCCCTACATCCCAGAAATTTTGATAAGTTGTGTTTTTATTTTCTTTTAGTTCAAAATATTTAAAAAATTATCTTGGGATTTCTTCTTTGATCCATGTATTATTTAGAAGTGTGTTGCTTAATCTTTACATATTTGTGGATTTTCCATTTACTTTTCATTACTGATTTCTAGTTTAATTACATTGTGTTCTGAAAGCAGATATACAATTTCAATTCTTTAAAAAATTTTAAGCTGCATTTTATGATCCAGAATGTAGTCTACCTTGGTGGGTGTTCTATGTGAGCTTACAAAGAATGTGTATGCTGCTGTTTTTGGATGAAGTAGTCTATAGATGTCAATTATATCATCCTGATTGATGGTGTTTTTGAGTTCAACTATGTCCTTAATGATTGCCTGCCTGATAGATCTGTCCATTTCTGATAGAAGAGTGTTGAAACCTCCAACTATGATAGTGGATTTATCTACATCTCCTTGTAGTTCTATCAGTTTTTGTCTTTCTTAGTTTGATGTTCTATTGTTAAGTGCATACATTTAAGGATTGTTATGTGTTCTTGGAGAGCTGACCCCATTATTATGTAATGCCTGTTTTTATCACTGACCATTTTCCTTGCTCTGAAGTCTACTTTGTCTAAAATTAATATAGCTATTCCTGCTTTTTTTAAAATTAGTGTTAGCCTGGTATATTTTTCTCCATCCATTTACTTGTATTCTATATATATCTTTGTACTTAAAGTGGGCTTCTTCTAAACAACTTACAGTTGTCTTATTTTTTGATCCACTCTGACAATCTGTGTGTTTTAATTGGTGCATGTAGAACATTGACATTCAAAGTAAATATTGATAAATTTGGATTACTACCTACCATATTTGTTACCATTTTCTATTTTTGCCCTTGTTCTTTGTTCCAATTTTAATTTTCTACTCTCTGTCTACCTTTTATGGTATTCATGCAGCATTTTATATGACAGCATTTTTCTCTCCTTTCTTAGTTCATCAGTTATACTTTGTTTTTTGCTTTTTTAAATGGTTACCCTGGAGTTTGCAATATACATTTACAACAAATCCAAGTACCCTTTCATATAACACAATACTGCTTCAAAGGTAGTGTGATTACATTATAATAGCAAAATAATACGCATTCCTCCCTCCTTTCCCCTGTATCATTCATTTCACTTCTTTATAAGCACACATAAGCATTTATTTATTTTTTTAATTTTATTAAAACATTTTTTAAACATCTTTATTGGAGTATAATTGCTTTACAATGGTGTGTTAGTTTCTGCTTTATAACAAAGTGAGTCATCTATACATATACATACATCCCCATATCTCCTCCCTCTTGCATCTCCCTCCCACCCTCCCTTTCTAAGCCCTCTAGGTGTTCACAAAGCACCAAGGTAATCTCCCTGTGCTATGCAGCTTCTTCCCACTAGCCAGCTATTTTACATTTGGTAGTATATATAAGTCCATGCCACTCTCTCACTTCGTCCCAGCTTACCCTTCCCCATCCCCGTGTCCTCAAGTCCATTCTCTATGTCTGCATCTTTATTCTTGTCCTGCCCCTAGGTTCTTCAGAACCATTTTTTTTTTTTTGATTCCATATATATGTGTTAGCATACGGTATTTGATTTTCTCTTTCACACATAAACATTTATATGATATAAGCATATATAATTGAGTACATTATTAATATTGTTATTTTGAACAATATCTTATCTGTTAGATCAAGTAAGAATAAGAGAAAATAAACATTTTTATTTTACCTTAACATATTTCTTCTTCACTTGTCTTCCTTTCTTTATGTAGATCTGAGTTGCTGACTTATTTCCCTTCTATCTAAAGAATTTTTTTTTAACATTTATTGAAAGGTAGATTTACTGGCAACAAATACCCTCTATTTTTGTCTGAGAAAGTCTATTTCTTTTTCACTTTTGAAGGATAATTGCACAACATAGGGAATTTTGTGCTGATTTTTTTTCCTCAACACTTTAAATATTTTACTCCATTCTCTTCTTGGTTGCATGGTTTCTGAGGAGAAATCAGATGTAATTCTTATATCTGTTCCTCTATAGGTAAGGTGTTTTTCACTTTAGCTTCTTTCAGAATTTAAAAAAAAGTTATCTTTGCTTTTCTGTAGTTTGAAAATGATATGCCCAAATGTAGGGGGGGGTTGTTTTTCATTTATCCTGTTTTGTATTCTCTGAGTTTCCTTTGTCTGTGGTTTAGTGTCTGATGTTAATATGGAAAAATTCTCAGTCATTATTGTTTCAAATATTTCTTTTGTTCCTTTCTCTCTTTCTTTTCCTTCTGGTATTTCAATTATACATATGTTACACCTTTAGTTTTTGTCCCAAAGTCCCTGTACATTCTGTTTTTTTTTTTTTTTTTCTTCTTTCTTTCAGTCTTTGTTCTCTTTGATTTTCAGTTTTGGAGGTTTCTCTTGGGATAGCCCGAAGTTCAGATTTTTTTCCTCAGCTGTGCTCAGTCTATTAATATGCCCATGAAAGACATTCTTCATTTTTGTTAGTGTTTTTGATGTCTAAATTTTTTTGGGGGTGTCTTTCTAGAATTTTCACCTCCCTGATTATGTTGCCCATATGGTCTTACATGCTATCTACTTTATCCATTAGACCCCTTAGTGTGTATATATATATAATATATATATATATTTTTTTCCCTTAGCATATTAATCATAGTTATTTTAAACTCCTGGTCTGATAATTCCAGATTCCCTGTCATGTAGTTCTGATGCTTGCTGTGTCTGTTCAAAATGTATTTTTTGAGTTTTTTGTATTTTTTTCTTGACAGCCAGTCATGATGTACCAGGTAAAAGGAGCAACTGTAAATAGACCTTTAATAGTGGGGTGGTAAGTTTTAGGGGAAGAGGAAGCAGTCTATAGTCTTCTGATTAGATCTCAGTCTTTTGGTGAACCTATGCTTCTGGACTGTGAACTTCACAAGTTTCTCATTTTTTTTCTCCTCCCTTAGGTTGGACAGAATGGCTAGAGTGGACTGAGGTTGTGTATTTTGCTTACTTCAGTTAGACTCATAATACCCCAGCAGGTTAGCTTCTGCTTAACAAGTTTTCCTGAAGGCTGGCTTTTTTATGAAGAATGGAGCTCTGGAGTATTTCAAAATGGCTCTTTTTTCCCCTCCCACTGCCAGAAGCATGAATTGATTTTTCTCTAACAATTATTGTGAGAACTTGCCCTACCTTCTGTATATAAAACTTACAAAATGTGGGGACCTCCCCATGACAGGGTCAGTCTGGGGTTTTCAACTATTAGAATTGACCATGGTGAGCCTATAGTAATTCATCAATTATAGTTCAGGTTTTCCTACCATGGCAGAGTTTCCTGAGGCAGTTTCTGCTCATGAGTGTCTGCTCTGATAAGCTGTGACTCTTTCTGTATTTGCTTGTCTTTCTCTCCAACCTTGAGTGTGGCAGTTTGCCCTGTGTTCTCTACTGTCTTATAGATCCAGGAAGAGTTGACTTTTCAGTTTGTTAGGATGGACTGGCAACTTCCAAGCTTCTTACATGTGGAACCAGAAATTTTCCATTTGAACCTATAGTGAGAGCAGAAGGATATTAATGGAAAGGATCTATGCCCATGGCTCTCTTCCTGTGGTACTCAGTTTGATACTCTGCTTTTCTAGTTCTACTTTTATAAAAAGTCTTCCCTCTCTGCTTATCATGAAAATGAACCTCAGTTCCTCCAGTTTTCTTAGTTTACCCCACTACTTCTTTTAACCTCTTCATTTTTTGAGCCTATTTTATTCTAGTTTTCAAAACTTACTTAGCTTTCAGCTAACATTTACTCTACTTGAAATTTAGAATCCAATTCTTTAACTTTGTCACTTCATTTCAGTCTTGTGTATGAAAAACAAAAATGGAAATATAACTTAATGGATTTCCTAAGCTCTAAGTAAAAGAAGCATTATTTACCTCTTTTTAAAAATTTTATATTGGAGTATAGTTGATTAACAATGTTGTGTTAGTTTCAGGAGTACAGCAAAGTGATTCAGCTATACATTAACATGTATCTGTTCTTTTTCAAATTCTTTTCCCATTTAGGTTATTATAGAATATTGAGCAGGGTTCCCTGTGCTATGCAGTAGGTCCTTGTTGCTTATCTATTTTAAATATAGCAGTGTGTACATGTCAGTCCAGGAGTTTGGCATTACTTACCTCTATTAGCAATCCTAGTGCTTTATTTAACTCTTAAATAGACCTCCTACTCTAGTCTCAGGAAGTTCTCTTGGTCATGGATATTCTGATTTTCATAGGCATGTTAAGGCACGTTAAGATTGCCTATATTTGAAACATAGTTCCTGGGCATACAGTGTAGTTCTGGAGAAATATGATGTTGGAGTGTTAAAGTAGAGACTGACCATCATTAACCAACATTTAATGAGAAGCTTACTATGTGTGAGGCATTGTACTGGGTTCTTTATTATGATACTTTGTTTCTGACATATACCCTAGGCTCTCTTTTCAAATAAGATATTTGAGGCTTACAGAGATTTAACAACTTATTAAGTTTCTAAACGGTGAATTCAAACCTACCTACTTAGACTCCAAACACTAGGTTCTTTTTACTATATCACATTCCCTTCCAAAATAATTATAAGCCTATCCCTCCAAAGATCTGCTATTATACTGTGAGGTTTTTTCCCCATTACTATACATTTTCTAACCCAAAATAGCATGGAATTAAAATAATTGTTTCCAGTTAGTATAATCTCATTAGTTAACCTAAATTTTTATGCCACCCAATCTGAGGATTGTGTTTTTCATGACAACAAGAAAATGATAGCTATCATTTTTGGTAAGTGCTCACCCATTTGGAAATTTTTCCCCATCAGTCAAATAACAGCATTAACAGCTACCATTTAGTGAGAATCCCCTATGAATCACTTTGTATTCATCAACCACTAATCTCACAATAACCTTCCATGGTAAAGATTTTTCCTACCACTTTACAGTTGGGTCAGCAGAAGTTATATATTGCCAAAGTCAGGCAGCTAGTAAAGTGAAAAAAGCCAGGATTAAAACACAGATCCCTTTTACTTCAGAATCCCTGTGCTTTTTCCACTACATCATACTGATGATGCTACTCATCACCCAATAACATTAATAATTTCATCCCCCTGAACTACTTTCCCCATCATTGACAACTTTGTTTATTAGATGATTCTCATTTATTGTAATTAATTTTCTTCACTTGTCAACCATAATTAGTTTATACCTCCTCTACATCTTTTTTTTTTTTTTTTTTTTTGCGGTACGTGGGCCTCTCACTGTTGTGGCCTCTCCCATTGAGGAGCACAGGCTCCGGATGCGCAGGCTCAGTGGCCATGGCTCACGGGCCTAGCCGCTCCGCGGCATGTGGGATCTTCCTGGACCGGGGCATGAACCCGCGTCCCCTGCATGGGGAGGCAGACTCTCAACCACTGCGCCACCAGGGAAGCCCTTTCTACATCTTTTTAAACCACCCTCTTCCTGATGAAATGGAGCAAGAATCCCATCACTCTACCATATACCATCACCCCTCATATCACACCGCTATGAGTGAATATCTATAGTAATTGTAGCACCATAAAAAAATAAAACTGGTGTATCTTTTCTGCCCCATTGAACAATGACTATATAGCCATATTGGAATTTTGAGACATGGAAAAGTAAATTAAAATATTGATCATTTAGTTTCTGGCTGCATTAAGAACTATATTCAAATGTGTAGAATTAAGAGAAATTAGTTGCTTTGTATACACAGTTGCATATTGAGGTAACTAGTAAAGTAAGTATAGCTCAAACATACTGAGTTTACTTGACATCAGAGATAAGTCTCTGAATAGGGAACATGTGTATA
Organism: Phocoena phocoena; assembly: GCF_963924675.1. Taxonomy (NCBI): domain Eukaryota; kingdom Metazoa; phylum Chordata; class Mammalia; order Artiodactyla; family Phocoenidae; genus Phocoena; species Phocoena phocoena. The sequence continues at coordinate 79,521,463 of NC_089240.1, read as the reverse complement.
TACAACTATCTGGCTATTAATCACTCTCCCTTCATACTTTCCCCTCCTTATTTAGTTAAGAATGAGTTACTTACATCTTATTTTGCAAATTGTTTTCCCAAACCATCTAGCATATAGTAATAGAATTAGGAAAGACATAGTTTCAGGTATTTAGTGGTTTAAAAGCACAAGATATTCTCTTTTCCTTCTCACCTAACTTTACCCCTTAAATGAAACCCAACTGAATACTCATTAGAGGCCACCATAGGTATGTGAATACCAATTTCTTTACTTCCCAAATTTTAGACTTGTCATAGGACAAGGAGATAAAAAAATAAAATGTGTATTTGTTTCTCCTTCTTACAAAACACCTTGATATGTGCTAATATCTCTTTTCTTACCATAAAATGTATGCAGGTTTTAACATAATAGTGTACAAAGACACATGATGGAATGCTGAAGTGCTCCATGGTGCTTTAATGTTCTTTTTTAATCACACTAAATCATTTACAGCTAAATTTCAACACTTGGTGTCATTAAGAAAAATGTGTAGCTCCCTCCTCCATTTGAGAACCACAGTAGCCAATGAATGGTTATTGATCTGAGATAACTAAAAGGGTAAAATGCAGGGATTGAAATTTGGATTGGCCTCTTTTTATTGGGCTTTAAGATTTCCCAAAGAAGAGGTCACATGGTCACAAAACAGAGGTCATACCACTTCCCTGATAGCATCGATCAGGTGTAAAGCAGGTGACATTTAGGTGATCTTGTTTGGCTAACTGCAGCAATGAGTCTGATTGTCCCTTCTGCATCTGGAAACAAAGCACTGTCTGAGGGCAGAGATGATATTATTCATTTCCAACCCCTCTCTGTTATTTCTTTCTAGCTCCCAAAGCACACTGACAGTTAGGTGAGAATTCCTGTCAGCCCAGTACTTATCTATCTGCACATTATGTGAGAATTGGTTCCTGGGGACTGATGCTGTTCACATATGGAAGTGTGCAAACCCCTTTTCCCCTAGGCTGCTCTCACTTTCTCAACATTATGGCAATCTCATCACTCTTGTTTGATATTTCATCACAAACAGCTACTCATGATCTAAATTTACTCAGTCCTCTTACTGCTAAATTTACTCAGTCCTCTTATTGTCATCACTCATTCCTTCTTTTCACCTCATCGCTAGTTCCCTGGTAAGGAAGTGGTCATATATGGTTAATATTCACTAGGGTGTTACTGAGTGACTACTCCAGGCTAATACTTTACGCTTCTCATTGATATTTATAATTTAGAGTAGGATTCTCAGAGAGATAAATATTCGAAGTCTGAATGTTATGCCCTGTTGCGAACCACGGTGAAGAAATATTTTCACTTGTTTACAGGGAGTAAGATTTATTGTGAAATAGTATACAAAGATAATAATTTACTTGTGCAAGAAACATGGAATGGTAAATTCTTACTATTAACAAAATCGTTCAAGCTAACAAGTTATTTAGATTAGAATCTTCTTTGGAAATCTTCTTCACTTAGAATAAGCCAGGGTTACCTGCAACTAACAAATGAAGAATTGGTACTGGTATTGAAGGTTGCATGAACACAGAAATCTATAACACACTCTGTCGAAATGTCTAGTTACCATGAATGAAGAAGTATTAATATTCAGATATTTTCTCCCATTGTTTTTGAGGTTGAATCCACGACTATTCTGACTTTTTTCACTTAATTTTCATTATCCTTCTTATTTCCATGGAACAAGCTGATTCAGCCTTTACATGAAATGAAATTGTTCTAACAAGAATAAATAACCTTTGTCTGTTGTGAAATGATATTCTTATGAGAAAACTGTAACTTTCCACTACTGAAAGGCCTAGCTACACAGGCAAAATACTACTGAGCAAAATATTATTTGGGCAAAAACATTATCTTCATTTTTTCTCTATAAAATGAGAACTAATTATGCTCACCAGCACTGTAGTATTATTAATTCCAAGAGAATGGAAGATTCATCATTGAATTCTTGCAATGCACCATAATGCCAATGTAAGATCAAGATTAATGAAGAGAAAGTCTAATAAATAAAGACTTAAAGTTTCTTCACAAAAATAGAACACTCTGGGTATTGCTGTGTCTTTGTTATTCTTTCTTTCTAAGAATAATCTGAGCAGAACCAATTTTTACTGTGTAATCAATGTATTGAAGAATAAGATGTAAAATATTTGGTTTCCTCCTACAGAATCAGAGCCAACAATCAATAATTGAATGTGGGTTATTTTTTTTTTTCACTTTTGGGTAGTTTAAGATCCTCAAACTGTTTTAAAAACTATAAAAAAATATATCTGGCAATCATTTTGCAGGGAAGCTAGATCAAGGTAGCTTTTGCAAGTTATTTGCTTGAGAAGGTATCTTAAAATTTTGAAAGCACATGGCACATCTGATTAAGTAGCATTCAAAGAATAAATTGATTCTCATGATCTAGAGTATTTATGTTAGTCTGTGAAAGGACAGCTAGATCAGCTTAAAAGGGCAAATCTATGTGTGCATAACCCTATAGCAGTTTACTCTCTGCCTTTGCTGAAACCAAGGGTTAGTTAAAACTAGGACTATTTTGTTTGATACTAACAGAAAAAAAGTTATTTAAAGTTGAATGAGTTAATCTTTATAACAAGTAATAAATCTTTAGTTTACATTTAACGATAATAACTTTTTCCAATTTGATATTGAAGAAGGTACGGTAATAGAAATAGGTCATGGTGTTAGAATGTGTTGGGGCTTACAGTACACTGGTTATCAAACTTTAGTATGTTTCCGAATTGCCAAGATCGCTTGTTTGAACAAAGATTGCTTATCCCCACCCCAAATGATTATAGGTCTGGGTTGGGGCCTGAGAATTTGTGTTTCTAACACGGTTCCAAGATGATACCATGCTACCTGCCCAGGGACTACATTTGGAGAACCACTAGCGTAGCATAAAGAATGAGCCAGAAGTAAAGAAATCTGGGTCCTAATTTATTGCAGTCACTGAGCAGTTTACCCTCTCTACGTATTTTCATAAAATTAGTGAACAGTTATTGAAACTTTATTTTTGAATATATTAGTTTCAAACTCTTGACAGTCACTAATTAATTTGATAAATATTTGAATACCTTCAATGAGATAAACCATGATACTGGGGGTATAGCGATATAAAATAAATCCTTTTCCTTATGGAACTTACATACTAGTGGGAGAACATAAAATGAACAAATTTAAATATATGCAATATAATGTCAAATGGTGATAATACTATTGGAGAAAAAATAAAGGCAAGTTGGGGGACTAGAGAGTGATAGGATAGGGAGGTGAAGGATTAAAATTTTTAAATCTCATTTGATCATAAAACAATCTCCCTGTGAGATAGGCATTTGTATTCTCATACTGTTGCTGAGGAAACCTCAGCTCAGAAAAGTAATCTTCCCAGTATTACACAGCTAGCAGATAGTAGAATTAGGAATTGAACTTAGATCTGACCCCAAATGTTACTCTCTTAACTAATATTCTATCTCCTAAATAGACAAAGCGTCTAGGCACAGTGACTGGCACAGAGGAATCATGCAATTAATGTAGTTATTATCACTGCTTCCATAACTGAATTTATTTATCACATAACAGTCCTGTTTCAAATATGGAGAAACGAGGTCTCAGAAAGATCAAATGCTTCGCCTAAATTCATCCAGTTAGCAAGCAATAAATCTGACATAAAAATTCTGGCCTGATGGATGACAAAATGCATACTTTTTCTACTATGATAATCTGCCTTTTCTCCATAAAATGAGGAAAACAGTATAATTGCACAGGAAAATCCACCCAACACTTGTGAATAGGCTTTGAAAAAATTATAGAATGGCATGTGTTTGTAAATTGTATGTTTATAGTAATTGTTATTTTCTTTTGTATTAACAATGGTTAATATTTTGGATATTGGGGAATCTAGAGTACCAAAGAAGGAAACATTTCTCATGTGGTTTTGTTGGGATTATTAAAAAGTTCACCTAAGCCTTTTAGCCTCATTCAATTATAAAGAATCTTTCAGAGATATATGATTTTAATTAAGGTATACCTTTGCTGAGCATCGTGAGGGAAATGAGCACATATGAGCATGTAAACACATATTCCTAGTCATTCCTAAGTGAAATGCAGGCTGAGGTTCCAAATCAGAATGTTCCTTCTTTGCAGGAGTCAAGAAAACTGGTTTAGCAGCAGTATTCATCAGGGTGATACTTCAAAAAAGTGGGGAAGTTCAAACTACACTAACCATCCTATTCATGGTTTTCAGCCAGCCTTTGGAAGTACTTACTGCCAGTTTTAAGATGGAAGTTGAAAGACTTCCCTTGCAGTATTGATCAGTTTTCCCTTTTCATTATATAGGAGCATTAGTTCCATTGAAACATTAAACTCTGTCAAATCTGCTGGGAAATATTGTATTCAAGCTAAACCTAAGGGTCATCTTTGCAATTGTATTGCACTTGCAACATCCATAATTAGAAAATAATAAAACTAAGATATGCTTAGTGGTTTGAAGAGCTTGGAATCTGAATTACTATTTTAAAGATTTTGCTGATGGCATCAGCAAAACTGGGCTGTGGGAGACAGACACTAGGAGTTATTTTCTTAATTTCCTCAACTGGAAAGCACCAAACAAAAACCTTTTGGGGGTTAGTATTCTGCTTCCAACTCAGGGTGTCTAAGGGAAAATATAATACTGTGATATGCTTATAGTTAGAGCATAGGGTAGTTGGAACAGTAAACTGAATTTCAAACTCCATACACATTCATATATGATTGTACCATTGAATGATTTTTCAGTGAGTTTTATCTGCTGTTCTTGGTTTTCTGATCATAGTTTATCATTAGGTTGCTTACACGAAAATAGGAGGGGAATTCTTTGGACAAAAAAAAAAAATGAAAACTTTAAAGGAATTCTCTAATATCCCCATCCTCAAAAAAATTTAGTCCTTCCTGGGAAAGCAACATAAAGTTTGAACTTAAAAATAGCAGTTTTCCATTCTCTCATCTTGATGTGATTTAAACTTTCATCAGTAAAGAACAAGACATGTTATTTCAAATCAAAAGAAAATGCCAAAGATTCATCCTAAAAGGTAAGGTCTATGCATTGAAAAGTAATTGAGCATTTCATTCGAACCATTGAAACTTTCTCATTTTCAACAACTCTGTTTTGAATCTTCTTCTTGTGTTTCCAATTCAGATGTTGAATATTACCCCCCAAAAATTTACCATTTTTGATTTTCAGAAATTTATTGAGCCAAATATTTGACAAAGTTAGTGTCTATAAGTGCTGAGATGCAGGTGTACACGGCTAGGTTTGGCACCCAGAGGTGGTCATTGATGCCAAACCCAAGTCCGTTGTACTTATATTGCTGCGGGCACAACAGATGTAGGTGCAACTTGTTTTGGAAATCATTCCTATTTTCTATAAATCTAGTTAGTGCTTCAACAACATTCTCCAATTATGAAACCAAAACAATTTAGAAAGTCATTACTGGTAAATATATAGAATTATAAAATATGAACCTCATCACAATACAGTGCTCATGTATTCGTTAGTCATCTAGATCAAGTTCATTTCTCAGGGTAGTCAGAAATGAATGTCAAACTTGCAAGGTTTTAGAATTCTCATGCCTTTGTTATATAGCAGGTGGCCACATGCTGGTCTTTAAATAATGAGTGTGGCCTGAAAAATTGCTCATCTGTGCCTTGATGAAGATCTTATGACAGAGAGTTAGCATAAATGGTGCTTATTTGAATTGATCCTTATTCATAATCAGAGGCCAGTTGCAATCAGCCCTATGATTTGAATCTCCTTTTCAGCTCTTCTAAATATACAAATCTTCGTTTCTTTTTACATAGATTTCTATGTTTGAGTGTACACTGGAAAACTTCGAGTGTTACAACTGCACATTTGACACCCTGTAGGAATTGAAGGCAAAACATTCTTTCATATCCCTGTTACAACACTGTTAGAGTTTAAAATTGGGTCAACTTAGTAACCTCTATTTAGGAGAGGGTGGAGGTGAAGAGGGATCATCTCACACTTTTTGATTTGCCAGTACACAGATGTAATTGTACTTGTGGCTTAGATTGTACATGCATCTTGGTACCTATATATTCTTTATTGTTTAAAGAAAATTTTATCAGACATGGATAAAAGTGTTTCTGTTAATTTTTGACATATTATATATGACACCGACACTGAATTCTTGAAATAGGTAACAAATGGGAGGTAGATATCTGAGCTTATTTACTAGAATGAGCAAACACCTTGATGTGTAAAGGCTATGAAATTGGCTTCATGTAAAGCACACTCTAATTTGTGGGGTCATATCTCAGGCCTCTCTTTGATACAGTTAATCAGTCTGACCATGTTATAGAGTAGCCAGAGCCCAACAAGTCTATGAATTATTTTGATAGTGCAGTTTAGAAAAGAGATCTTTCCTGAGAAGCCATGTGAGTTGCAGTTTTTGAATTGATGTGGCTGGATGGAAAAAGGGTGTTTAGCTCAAGGTAACTTGGGATCACTGGAAAGCTATATGAACAAGTCAAAACATGAATTTCTTATGTATTATATCAACTGTTTTGATAGGTTCGTGTAAATTCAAGATGCTTGTTATCTTTGTAGCTCTCACAGATTTGCATGGAAGCCTCTTCATCTTCAAAAGGAATAATAAGCTTCTTAAGGAAATGTATGCATTTTTATTTCTATCAATGTCTAAGTATCACCTGGCACATAATTGGAGCTCCATAACTATTTGTTGAATGGATGATATTGTAGAATGAGTTTTGAGGAATTAGGAAATGTGGGCCTTTTAAAGCTGAGTTGTAATGATGAGACTCCATAATGATCTTATTTGAATGAATGGAGAGGAAAAAGTAGAGTGATAATGAATATGACCACAATTAAAAATAGCATCAGCTTTCAAAACTAGATAATCACTAATAAAATTATATTTATTTTGTGAAATCTATGAAAGGGCTCTGTCATTACAATACTAAAATCAAAGAAAAGTTCTACATTACCTTCTAAAGCAGAGTGGTTCTTTAAAATAAGGCTTTTTCAGAGGTAATGAATCATCATAACTTTATCATGCCTCTTAGTTTTAACAATTAAGTATCGTATCATAAACGAATTGTCAGCTTCGTAGTGTATGAGTTAGTGACATAAACTTATGTTTGGTTTAAGTGCATGTTACATTTTATATTGTCATACAGATTGTCATGTCAGGCCAGATTGTTCATTTGTTCATATTCATATTATATGCTCAAAAAGCATATAATATGGTTGGTTTCTTTGTGCACATCATTAAATTTTTTGAACTGTTGACTTGAATTCATTTAAGTCTATTGTACTAATACAGCTATTTCATATGCCTATTAATTTTCTGATCTGCAGTAAAGATTGAAGCAGTTGTCTTATTTAAAGCCATGCCTATATTTCTGATACTCAAGAAACAGAATTATCATCATGTTTATATTACTCAACATAAAAGTGATTTGATTTTATTATGCATACTTTGGGTGTGGGATATTATTTTTAATGCATTTGAATTATGAAGATTCTATTCAAAACCAGAAAATGGGTATTTCATGATAAGAAGTAAAGTAATCTTTTATTGAAGATCTAAGTATTTAAGTGAACTCCTTGCAATTTTTAAGGCACTGAAACTGGTTGGTTGCAATTTATTTTAAACCGTATTGGTAAAGAAATAATTAGAAAAATTTTTCCTTGGAACAACACATTTGCTGAATTTCCATACACTGGGAATTTATATATTTTCAGAGTTTTACAAGTTTCTTGTGGTAGTTTCTAATGAAATATCAACACTCAGAGTAACTGTTGAGGTAAAGTGCTGCAATATTATTTTAGAATATAAACATTTTAGACAGGCTGCTGCATCACTGAATAAATTTTACTGCAGCATGAGCTCAAAACTGTCAATGCAGTCTATCACATAAGGTAATGATTTCTAGGTTTTTCCCCTTTATTAACATATTAAGTACAAGAGTAATATATGCTCATTGTAACTAGTGAAACAATGCAAAGATATATAAAAACTATGCCAATAACCTTTCTCATCCTCTCTTGACACATTTCTCCATGTTCCTATAAGCATAGACAAATGTAATTATATTTATATGAGATTTTGTGGTTGTCTATTTTTAAAATCATATTCAAAATGTATACATTATTTGGTAGCTTGCTTTTCTTAGTGAACAATATATTATGGACATCAGTCAAGAACACTAGCCATAGATTTAAGATATTCTTTTTAATAATATGGATGTTCCATAATTTAATGACTCTCATATTAATGGAGAGTTAAATTGATTTACTTTTTTCTAGCATTAAATACAATGCTAAAATAAACATTTTTGCACACATATATTTATAGACTTGTGATTTTATTTCTGTAGGGACAAATGTATGCATTGTGGGTGATACCACAGGTATCTTTTTCAAAAATATTATAGTAATTAATATGTCCCCAAAGCAACAAGTAAGTGTAATTACTTCTCCATATTTTTGCCAGAATAAATGCCATTGATTTGTTAATTTTGCAAATTCTATAAATAAAATATGGTTCTCATGGTTGTTTTAATGTACATCTCCCTATTAGTCTATAGTGTCATGTATATATGCAATATATACATATATATGTAACATTTTTTTCTTCCATGAATGTATAATCTTAGCCCTTTTTTATATTTGGCCTGTTTCTTTTTCTTAATAACATATAGAAACATTATATATCAGAGAAATTGATCCTTTGTAAATGATATGCCCTACAAACATTTTAGTATATATGATTTTTTGTTTGATTCATTCTTTATATCTTTTCCCTTTATTATTTTTATTATGAAATCAAATATATTTTTCTTCTCTTTATGTCTTATTTTTCTGACGTGTTTGGGAAGATTTCTCCCACTCCTAGATTATGAAAACATTTACTTAGATTTTATTTTAATACACACACCAAGACCATAAACATAAAATTCTTCTAGAATTTTTTAAAAATTCTATTACCCAGAAGGGAAGTCTGTCTTTTTTATTCAAAATGATTGGTCTATCATGTTAACTACGTTAATTAAATGAAACATTCCTTTGGCACTAAATTGAAATAGCACTGTACCAAAATTTAATTTCCCATAGACATTTAGACCTATTTTAGGTCAGTATGATCTCGGTGGCCTTGGCCTGCAGCAGCTAGAAGCAGGATTTCAGTTCCTGGCCAGAGATTGAAGGCAGGCTGCAGCAGTAAGAGCACTGAATCCTAGCCACTAGACTACCAGGGACCAATGGCATATGACAGGCCCTGGCCTGTCAGCTGTATAGAAATGAATTTCCACATAGAAACAGAAAGTAGTGAAATAAGTAAAGTGTTTATTAGGAGGAAAAATAGTACATGCGGATAGACACACAAGTGGGCTCAGAGAGAGAATCGCACCATCATGGTAGTTTGAATCACTTATATGGGGCATTTCTTCCCAGTTTCCTTTAACCAATCATCTTGTTTTGCCTGGTTCTGAGTCCAGATTTGGTATATCTCAGGGTCCTCTGCTGTGTGCGTGTGCATCTCTTAGACAAGATAGATTCTAGTGAAGAGGCCCATGAGTAGTTGACATCATTTACTATGCTGACTTACTTCACTCTGTATGACACACTCTAGATCCATCCAATTCACTACAAATGACCCAATTTTGTTCCTTTTTATGGCTGAGTAATATTCCATTGTATATATGTACCACACCTTCAGTATCCATTCATCTGTTGATGGGCATTTAGGTTGCTTACATGACCTGGCTATTGTAAATAGTGCTGCAGTAAACATTGGTGTGGGTGTGTCTTTTTTTTTTTTTTTTTTTTGGTATACACGGGTCTCTCACTGTTGTGGCCTCTCCCGTTGAGAAGCACAGGCTCCAGACGCGCAGGCTCAGTGGCCACGGCTCACGGGCCCAACCACTCCGTGGCATGTGGGATCTTCCTGGACCGGGGCACGAACCCATGTCCCCTGCATTGGCAGGTGGACTCTCAACCACTGCACCACCAGGGAAGCTCGGATGTGTCTTTTTGAATTATGGTTTTCTCTGGGTATATGCCTAGTCGTGGGATTGCTGGCTCATATGGTAATTCTATTTTTAGTTTTTTAAGGAACCTCCAAACTATCCTCCATAAGGGCTGTATCAATTTACATTCCCGCCAACAGTGCAAGAGGGTTCCCTTTCCTCCACACCCCCTCCAGAATTTGTTGTTTGTAGATTTTCTGATGATGCCCATTATAGCAACTGTGAGGTGATGTATCATTGTAGTTTTGATTTGCATTTCTCTAATAATGAGTGATGTTGAGCAGCTTTTCATGTGCTTCTTGGCCATCTGTATGTCTTCTTTGGAGAAATGTCTATTTAGGTCTTCTGCCCATTTTTGGATTGGGTTGTTTGTTCATGCAGCTTATATATTTTGGAGATTGATCCTTTGTCCGTTTATTCGTTTGCAAAATTCTCTCCCATTCTGAGGATTGTCTTTTCATCTTGTTTGTAGTTTCCTTTGCTTTGCAAAAGCTTTGACGTTTCATTATGTCTGATTTATTTATTTTTGTTTTTATTTCCATTACTCTAGGAGGTGGATCAAAAAGGATCGTGCTGTGATTTATGTCAGAGAGTGTTCTTCCTAGGTTTTCCTCTAAGGGTTTTATAGTGTCCAGTCTTACATTTAGGTCTCTAATCCATTTTGAGTTTATTTTTGTGTATGGTGTTAGGGAGTGTTCTAATTTCATTATTTTACATGTAGCTGTCCAGTTTTCCCAGTACCACTTATTGAAAAGGCTGTCTTTTCTCCATTGTATATTCTTGCCTCCTTTGTCATAGATTAGTTGACCATAGGTGCATGGGTTTATCTCTGGGCTTTCTATCCTGTTCCATTGATCTATGTTTCTGTTTTTGTGCCCATACCATATTGTCTTGATTACTGTAGCTTTGTAGTATAGTCTGAAGTCAGGGAGTCTGATTACTCCAACCCCGTTTTTTACACTCAAGACTGCTTTGGCTATTTGGGGTCTTTTGTGTCTCCATACAAATTTTAAGACTTTTTGTTCTAGTTCTGTAAAAATTGCCAGTGGTAATTTCATAGGGATTTCACTGAATCTGTAGATTGCTTTGGGTAGTATAGTCATTTTCACAATGTTGATTCTTTCAATCCAAGAACATGGTATATCTCTCCACTTCTTTGTATCATCTTCAATTTCTTTCATCAGTGCCTTATACTTTTCTGCATACAGGTCTTCTCTCTCCCTAGGTAGGTTTATTCCTAGGTATTTTATTTTTGTTGTTGTTGTAATGGTAAATGGGAGTGTTTCCTTAATTTCACTTTCAGATTGTTCATCATTAGTTTATAGGAATGCAAGAGAATTCTGTGCATTAATTTTGTATCCTGTAACTTTACCAGGTTCATTGATTACCTCTAGTAGTTTTCTGGTGGCATCTTTAAGATTCTCGATGTATAATATCATGTTATCTGAAAACAGTGACAGTTTTACTTCTTTTCCAATTTGTATTCCTTTTATTTCTTCTTCTTCTCTGATTGCTGTGGCTAGGACGTCCAAGATTATTTCGAATATTAGTGGTGAGAGTGGACATCCTTGTCTTGTTCCTGGTCTTAGAGGAAATGCTTTCAGTTGTTCACCATTGAGAATGATGTTTGCTGTGGGTTTGTCGTATATGGCCTTTATTATGTTGAGGTAGATTTCCTCTATGCCCACTCACTGGAGAATTTTTATCATAAATGGGTGTTGAATTTTGTCAAAAGCTTTTTCTGCATCTATTGAGATGATCATATGGTTTTTACTCTTCAATTTGTTACTATGGTGTATCACATTGTTTGATTTGCAGATATTGAAGAATCTTTGCATCCTTGGGGTAAATCTCAGTTGATAATGGTGTATGATCTTTTTATCGTGATGTTGGATTATGTTTGTTAGTATTTTGTTGAGGATATTTGCGTCTTTATTCATCAGTGATATTGGTTTGTAATTTTCTTTATTTGTAGTATGTTTGTCTGGTTTTGGTGTCAGGGTGATGGTGGCCTCATAGAATGAGTTTGGGAGTGTTCCTTCCTCTGCAATTTTTTAAAAGAGTTTGAGAAGGATGGGTGTTAGCTCTTCTCTAAATGTTTGATAGAATTCACCTGTGAGGCCATTTGGTCCTGGACTTCTGTTTGTTGGAAGCTTTTTAATCACAGTTTCAATTTCATTACTTGTGATTGGTCTGTGCATATCTTCTGTTTCTTCCTGGTTCAGTCTTGGAAGTTTATACCTTTCTAAGAATTTGTCTGTTTCTCCCTGGTTGTCCATTTCATTGGCATAGAGTTGCTTGTAGTAGTCTCTTAGGATACTTTGTATTTCTGTGGTAATTTCTCCTTTTTCATTTCTAATTTTAATGATTTGAGTCCTCTCCATCTTTTTTTTTTTTGCTAGGTCAAAATGAAGTATATTTTTTATTTTGTTGGATATTGCCAAGTCACTTTCTTCGGACTTGTGCTCACATCAGCCATACAGAAGTATCTCTCTATCCAGGTCTCAGCAGCGTGGAAGGGTCTTGGAGTACTACCAGAATTTACCTTTGCTTGGTAGGCCGGTTGAGTGGTATTACTGCATTGTAGTTTTAGTGCATAATTCCCCTCATTACCAGTGAACTTGAACATCTTACACATGTTTAAAAGCTATTAGTATTTCTTTTTATTTTTAAACATCTTTATTGGGGTATAATTGCTTTACAATGGTGTGTTAGTTTCTGCTTTATAACAAAGTGAATCAGTTAAACATATACATATGTTCCCATATGTCTTCCCTCTTGCGTCTCCCTCCCTCCCACTCTCCCTATCCCACCCCTCCAGGCTGTCACAAAGCACCGAGCTAATATCCCTGTGCCTTGTGGCTGCTTCCCCCTACCTATCTACCTTACTACGTTTGTTAGTGTGTATATGTCCATGACTCTATCTCGCCCTGTCAAAGCTCACCCTTCCCCCTCCCCTTATCCTCAAGTCCGTTCTCCAGTAGGTCTGCATCTTTATTCCTGTCTTACCCCTAGGTTCTTCATGACATTTTTTTTCCACTTAAATTCCATATATATGTGTTAGCATACGGTATTTGTCTTCTTCTTTCTGACTTTCTTCACTCTGTATGACAGACTCTAGGTCTATCCATCTCATTACAAATAGCTCAATTTCATTTCTTTTTAAGGCTGAGTAATATTCCATTGTGTATATGTGCCACATCTTCTTTATCCATTCATCCGATGATGGGCGCTTAGGTTGTTTCCATCTCCGGGCTATTGTAAATAGAGCTGCAATGAACATTTTGGTACATGACTCTTTTTGAATTTTGGTTTTCTCAGGGTATATGCCCAGTAGTGGGATTGCTGGGTCATATGGTAATTCTATTTGTAGTTTTTTAAGGAACCTCCATACTGTTCTCCATAGTGGCTGAACCAATTCACATTCCCACCAGCAGTGCAAGAGTGTTCCCTTTTCTCTACACCCTCTCCAGCATTTATTGTTTCTAGATTTTTTGATGATGGCCATTCTGACTGGTGTGAGATGATATCTCATTGTAGTTTTGATTTGCATTTCTCTAATGATTAATGATGTTGAGCATTCTTTCATGTGTTTGTTGGCATTCTGTATATCTTCTTTGAAGAAATGTCTATTTAGGTCTTCTGCCCATTTTTGGATTGGGTTGTTTGTTTTTTTGTTATTGAGCTGCATGAGCTGCTTGTAAATTTTGGAGATTAATCCTTTGTCAGTTGCTTCATTTGCAAATATTTTCTCCCATTCTGAGGGTTGTCTTTTGGTCTTGTTTATGGTTTCCTTTGCTGTGCAAAAGCTTTGAAGTTTCATTAGGTCCTGTTTGTTTATTTTTGTTTTTATTTCCATTACTCTAGGAGGTGGGTCAGAAAGGATCTTGCTGTGATTTATGTCATAGAGTGTTCTTCCTATTATTAGTATTTCTTTTCCTGTGAACTCTTTTTTCTTTTCTTAAACTTTATTAAAGTTTAATACTGGGTTATCAATCTTTATTATCAATTTTTTTCTTTTATTTATTTATTTTTCACACACACACACACACACACACACACACACACACACACTGTATTTTATTTTTACAAAAGATAAATAAACTGACACCAAGCATTGTAAATGGATGACCACAACAAAAGCAACAATGATTGCAATTACCAAACACAGAACACACTCATACTATGTCATAATGTTGACATTTAGTCCATTAGACCTCCACTGTAACAGCTCCTTAACTTTGCAGTGAAAATTGATTTGTATAGTTTTTTCCCTCTGAGTCCTTGTGGGATTTTGTTTTTATATTCAAGCAGTAAGTCACAAAAATTATAATCATCCTTATCAGTTCACTCAGTCATATGTAATTAATTTTTTTCATCTTTATCTTTTCTTAGCACTTTTATAAATTCATCAGTTTTCCATTAGAGTTCTGAAAATACTTATTCATTCAGTTCATCAGTATAGTCAGTTACCAGAAACTTGTACTTGTCAGAGTCTTTTCCATGAATTACTTGAAGAGGAAACCCTTTTATAGGAACATTTTTGCAAAAGCATCAGAGTACACCCAGAACTGTCTGTAAATGACAAAAGACTTAAAAATGATCATGGTTAAAGATTTGATGAAAGGTCATAATAATGCAATTGACAAGGAAATTTAGTTATTTCTTAGATATACATTTTAAAGCAATAACTAGAATTATGACTTATAACATTATACCACAACATATAAGATTTTTAGAAATTTCATGAAATGTCTGAAACATTTATATTAACATATTTCCATACAAATAACCCAAAGAAAGTTTAGTTGTTTCTTTTGATTTTTTGTTTTTTTATACTGCAGGTTCTTATTAGTCATCAATTTTGTACACATCAGTGTATACATATCAATCCCAATTCAACACATCACCATCCCCATCCCACCGCGGTTTCCCCCCCTTGGTGTCCATACTTTTGTTCTCTACATCTGTGTCTCAACTTCTGCACTGCAAACCAGTTCATATGTACCATTTTTCTAGGTTCCACATACATGAGTTAATATACGATATTTGTTTTTCTCTTCCTGACTTACTTCACTCTGTAAGACAGTCTCTAGATCCATCCATATCTCAACAAATGACCCAATTTCATTCCTTTTTATGGCTGAGTAATATTCCATTGTATATATGTATCACATTTTCGTTATACATTCGTCTATCAATGGACATTTAAGTTGCTTCCATGACCTGCCTATTGTAAATAGTGTTACAATGAACATTGGGGTGCATGTGTCTTTTTGAATTATGGTTTTCTCTTGGTATATGCCCAGTAGTGAGATTGCTGGATCATATGGTATTCTATTTTTAGTTTTTTAAGGGACTTCTGTACTGTTCTCCGTAGTGGCTGTATCAATTTATATTCCTACCAACAGTGCAAGAGGGTTCCCTTTTCTCCACACCCTCTCCAGCATTTATTATTTCTAGATTTTCTGATGATGCCCATTCTAACTGGTGTGAGGTGAGACCTCATTGTAGTTTTGATTTGCATTTCTCTAATAATGAGTGATGTTGTGCAGCTTTTCATGTGCTTCTTGGCCATCTGTATGCCTTCTTTGGAGAAATGTCTATTTCTCCAAATAGAAATGTCTATTTATGTCTTCTGCCATTTTTGGATTGGGTTGTTTGTTTCTTTAATATTGAGCTGCATGAGCTGTTTATACATTTTGGAGATCAATCCTTTGTCCATTGATTCATTTGCAAATATTTTCTCCCATTCTGAGTGTTGTCTTTTCATATTGTTTATGGTTTCCTTTGCTGTGCAAAAACTTTGAAGTTTCATTAGGTCCCATTTGTTTATTTTTGTTTTTATTTTCATTACTCTAGGAGGTGGATCAAAAATATATTGCTGTGATTTATGTCAAAGAGTGTTCTTCCTATGTTTTCCTCTAAAAGTTTTATAGTGTCCGGTCTTACATTTAGGTCTCTAATCCATTTTGAGTTTATCTTTGTGTATGGTGTTAGGGAGTGTTCTAATTTCATTCTTTTACATGTAGCTGTCCAGTTTTCCCAGCACCACTTATTGAAGAGACTGTCTTTTCTCCATTGTATACCTTTGCCTCCTTTGTCATAGATTAGCTGACCATAGGTGCATGGGTTTATCTCTTGGCTTTCTATCTTGTTCCATAGATCTATGTTTCTGTTTTTATGCCATATTGTCTAGATTACTGTAGCTTTGTTGTATAGTCTGAGGTCAGGGAGTCTGATTCCTCTAGCTCCGTTTTTTTCCCTCAATACTTCTTTGGTTTTCAGGGTCTTTCGTGTCTCCATACAAATTTTAAGATGATTTGTTCTAGTTCTGTACAAAATGTCATTGGTTAATTTGATAGGGATTGCATTGAATCTGTAGATCGCTTTGGGTAGTATAGACAGTTTCACAATATTGATTATTCCAATCCAAGAACATTGTATATCTCTCCACCTGTTGGTATCATCTTTAATTTCTTTCATCAGTGTCTTATAGTTTTCTGCATAAAGGTCTTTTGTCTCCTTGGGTAGGTTTATTCCTAGGTATTTTATTCTTTTTGTTGAAATGGTAAATGGGAGTGTTTCCATAATTTCTCTTTCAGATTTTTCATCATTAGTGTACAGGAATATAAGAGATTTCTGTGCATTAATTTTTATCCTGCAACTTTACCAAATTCATTAGTTAGCTCTAGCAGTTTTCTGATGACATTTTTAGGATTATCTATGTATAGTATCATGTCTGCAAACAGTTTCAGTTTTACTTCTTTTACAATTTGTATTCCTTTTATGTCTGTTTCTTGTCTGATTGCCATGGCTAGGACTCACAAAACTATTTAGAATAATAGTGGCCAGAGTGGATGCCCTTGTCTTGTTCCTCATCTTAGAGGAAATGCTTTCAGTTTTTCACCATTGAGAATGATATTTGCTGTGGGTTTGTCATATATGGCCTTTATTATGTTGAGGTAGGTTCCCTCTATGCCCACTTTCTGGAGAGTCCTTATCATAAATGAATGTTGAATTTTGTCAAAAGCTTTTTCTGCATCTATTGAGATGATCATATGGATTTTACTCTTCAATTTGTTAATATGATGTATCACATTGATTGATTTGTGTATATTGAATAATCCTTGCATCCCTGGGATAAATCTCACTTGATTGTGGTGTATGACCCTTTTAATGTGTTGTTGGATTCTGTTTGCTAGTATTTTGTTGACGATTTTCACATCTGTATTCATCAGTGATATTGGTCTGTAATTTTCTTTTTTTGTCGTATCTTTATCTGGTTTTGGCATCCGAGTGATGGTGGCATTATAGAATGAGTTTGGGAGTGTTCCTTCCTCTGAAATTTTTTGGAAGAGTCTGAGAAGGATGGGTGTTAACTCTTCTCTAAATGTTTGATAGAATTCACCTGTGAAGCCATTTGGTCCTGGACTTTTGTTTGTTAGAAGATTTTTAATCACAGTTTCAGTTTCATTACTTGTGATTGGTTTGTTCATATTTTCTCTTTCTTCCTGGTTCAGTCTTGGAAGGTTATACCTTTCTAAGAATTTGTCCGTTTCTTCCAGGTTGTCCATTTTATTGGCATAAAGTTGCCTGTAGTAGTCTCTTAGGATGCTTTGTATTTCTGCAGTGTCTGTTGTAACTTATCCTTTTTCATTTCTAATTTTATTGATTTGAGTCCTTTCCCTCTTTTTCTTGATGAGTCTGGCTAATGGTTTTTGAATTTTTTTTTTTATCTTCTCAATGAACCAGCTTTGGTTTTATTGATCTTTGCTACTGTTTTCTTTGTTTCTATTTCATTTATTTCTGCTCTGATCTTTATGATTCCTTTCCTTCTGCTAACTTTGAGTTTTGTTTGTTCTTCTTTCTCTAGTTCCTTTAGGTGTAAAGTTAGACTTTTTTTTGAGATTTTTCTTGTTTCTTGAGGTATTCTTGTATAGCTGTAAACTTCCCTCTTACAACTTCTATTGCTGCATCCCATAGGCTTTGGATTGTCATGTTTTCATTGTCAGCTGTCTCTAGGTATTTTCTGATTTCCTCTTTGACTTCTTCAGTGATCTGTTGGCTATTTAGTAACGTATTGTTTAGCTTCCATGTGTTTGTGTTTTTTACATTTTTTCCCCTGTAATTCACTTCTAATCTCATAGTGTTGTGGTCAGGAAAGATGCTTGATATGATTTCAATTTTCTTAAGTTTACTGAGGCTTGATTTGTGACCCAATATGTGATCTATCCTGGAGAATGTTCCAGGAGCACCTGAGAAGAAAGTGTAATCTGCTCTTTTTGGATGGAGTGTCCTCTAAATATCAACTAAATCTATCTGGTCTATTGTGTCATTTAAAGCTTGTGTTTCCTTATTTATTTTCATTTTGGATGATCTGTCCATTGGTGTAAGTGAGGAGTTAAAGTCCTCCACTGTTATTGTGTTACTGTCTATTTCCTCTTTTATAGCTGTTAGCAGTTGCCTTATGTATTGAGGTGCACCTATGTTGGCTGCATATATATTTATAATTGTTATATCTTCTTCTTGGATTGATCCCTTGATCATTATATAGTGTCCTTCCCTGTTGCTTGGAACATTCTTTATTTTAACATCGATTTTATCAGATATGGGTATAGCTACTCCAGCTTTCTTTTGATTTCCATTTGCATGGAATATCTTTTTCCATCCTCTGAGTCTCGGTCTGAATGTGTCCCTAGGTCTGAAGTGGGTCTCTTGTAGACATCGTATATAATGGTTTTGCTTTTGTATCCATTCATCAAGCCTGTGTCTTTTGGTTGGAGCATTTAATCCATTCATGTTTAAGGTAATTATCAATATGTATGTTCCTATGACCATTTTCTTAATCGTTTTGGGTTTGTTTTTGTAGGTTCTTTTCTTTTCTTGTGTTTTCCACTTAGAGAATTTTCTGTAGCATTTGTTGTAGAGGTGGTTTGGTGGTGCTGAATTCTCTTAGCTTTTGCTTGTCTGTAAAGCTTTTGATTTCTCCATCAAATCTGAATGAGATCCTTGCCAGGTAGAGTAATCTTGGTTGTAAGTTCTTCCCTTTCATCAATTTAAGTATATAATGCCACTCCCTTCTGGCTTGTAGAGTTTCTGCTGAGAAATCAGCTGTTAACCTTATGGGAGTTTCCTTGTATATTATTTGTCATTTTTCCCTTACTACTTTCAATAATTTTTGTTTGTCTTTAATTTTTGCCAATTTGATTACTATGTGTCTGGGTGTGTTTCTCCTTGGGTTTATCCTGTATGGGAATCGCTGTGCTTCTTGGACTTGCGTGGCTATTTCCTTTCCCATGTTAGTTTTCGACTATAATCTCTTCTCTGGTCCTTTCTCTGTCTCTTCTCCTTGTGGGACTCCTATAATGCAAATGTTGTTGCGTTTAATGTTGTCCCAGAGTTCTCTTAGTCTGTCTTCATTTCTTTTCATTCTCTTTTCTTTATTCTGTGCCACAGCATTGAATTCCACCATTCTGCCTTCCAGGTCACTTATCCGTTCTTCTGCCACAGTTATTCTGTTATTGATACCGTCTAGTGTAATTTTCACTTCAGTTATTTTATTGCTCATCTCTGTTTATCTGTTCTTTAATTCTTCTAGGTCTTTGTTAAACATTTCTTGCATCTTCTCAATCTTTGCCTCCATTTTTTTCTGAGGTCCTGGATCATCTTCACTATAATTATTCTGAATACTTTTTTCTGGAAGGTTGCCTCTCTCCACTTCATTTAGCTGTTTTTCTGGGGTTTTATCTTTTTCCTTCAACTGGTACATAGCCCTCTGCCTTTTCATCTTGTCTATCTTTATGTGAATGTGGTTTTTGTTCCACAGGCTGCAGGATTGTAGTTCTTCTTGCTTCTTCTGTCTGCCCTCTGGTGGATGAGGCTATCTAAGAGGCTTGATGGGAGGGACTGGTGGTGGGTAAAGCTGACTGTTGCTCTGGTGGGCAGAGCTCAGTAAAACTTTAATCCACTTGACTGTTGATGGGTGGGACTGGGTTCCCTCCCTATTGGTTGTTTGGCTTGAGGCAACCCAACACTGGAGCCTCCCTGCATTCTTTAGTGAGGCTAATGACAGACTCTGGGAGGGCTCACACCAAGGAGTACTTCCCAGAACTTCTGCTGCCAGTGTCCTTGTCCCCACGGTGAAATACAGCCACCCCCCGCCTCTGCAGGAGACCCTCTAACACTAGCAGGTAGGTCTGGTTCAGTCTCCCCTGGGGTCATTGCTCCTTCCCCTGGGTCCTGATGCACACACTACTTGGTGTGTGCCCTCCAAGAGTGGAGTCTCTGTTTCCCCCAGTCCTGTCCAAGTCCTGCAATCAATTCCCACTAGGCTTCAAAGTCTGATTCTCTAGGAATTCCTCCTCCCATTGCCAGAACCCCTGGTTGGGAAGCCTGACATGGGGCTCAGCAGCTTCACTCCAGTGGGTGGACTTCTGTGGTATAAGTGTTCACCAGTCTGTGAGTCAGCCACTCACCAGTTATGGGATTTGATTTTACTGTGATTGAGCCCTTCCTACTATCTCATTGTAGCTTCTTCCTTGTCTTTGGATGTCAGGTATCTTTTTTGTGAGTTCCAGTGTCTTCCTGTCTATGATTGTCTAGCAGCTAGCTGTGATTCTGGTGTTCTCACAAGAGGGAATGAGAGCATGTCCTTCTACTCCACCATCTTGGTTCCTCCTCTTTACCTCCCTCTTTTTCTTAATGAGTCTGGCTAATGGTTTATCAATTTCATTTATCTTCTCACGGAACCAACATTTAGTTTTATTGATCTTTGCTATTGTTTTCTTTGTTTCTACTTCATTTACTTCTGCTCTGATATTTATGATTTCTTTCCTTCTACTAACTTTGGGTTTTGTTTGTTCTTCTTTCTGTATTTTCTATAGGTGTAAGGTTAGATTGTTTATTTGAGATTTTTCTTGTTTCTTGAGGTAGGCTTGTATTTCTATAAACTTCCCTCTTAGAACTGCTTTTGCTTCACCCCACAGGTTTTGGATCATCGTGATTTTGTGGTAATTGGTGTCTAGGTATTTTTTGATTTCCTCTTTGATTTCTTCAGTGATCTCTTGGTTATCTAGTAACATATTGTTTAGCCTCCATGTGTTTGTGTTTTTTTTCATTTTTTCCCTGTAATTTATTTCTAATCTCATAGTGTTGTGGTCAGAAAAGATGCTTGATATGATTTCAATTTTCTTTTTTTTTTTTGCGGTATGTGGGCCTCTCACTGTTGTGGCCTCTCCCATTGCGGAGCACAGGCTCTGGATGCGCAGGCTCAGCAACCATGGCTCACGGGCCTAGCTGCTCTGCGGCATGTGGGTTCTTCCTGGACCGTAGCATGAACCCGTGTCCCCTGCATCGGCAGGCGGACTCTCAACCACTGCGCCACCAGGGAAGCCCTCAATTTTCTTAAATTTATTGAGGCTTGATTTGTGACCCAGGAAGTGATCTATCCTAGAGAATGTTGCATGTGCACTTGAGAAGAAAGTGTAATCTGCTGTTTTTGGATGGAAAGTCCTATAAATATCAATTAAATCTATCTGGTCTATTGTGTAATTTAAACTTGTGTTTCTTTAGTAATTTTCTGTCTGGATGATCTGTCCATTCGTGTAAGTGAGGTGTTAAATCCACCACTATTATTGTGTTACTGTCGATTTCCTCATTTATAGGTGTTAACAGTTGCCTTATGTATTGCGGTGCTCCTATGATGGGTGCATATATATTTATAATTGTTATATTTTCATTTTGGATTGATCCCTTGATCATTATGTAGTGTCCTTCCTTCTCTTTTGTAATATTCTTTACTTTAAAGTCTATTTTATCAGATATGCATATTGCTATTCCAGCTTTCTTTTTGACTTCCACTTGCATGGAATATCTTTTTCCATCCCCTCACTTTTAGTCTGTATGTGTCCCTGTTCTGAAGTTCGTCTCTTGTAGACAGCATATATATGGGTCTTGTTTTTCTATCCATTCAGTGAGCCTGTGTCTTTTGTTGGAGCTTTTAATTCATTCATGTTTAAGGTAATTATCAATATGTATGCTCCTATGACAATTTTCTTAATTGTTATGGGTTTGTTTTTGGAGGTCCTTTTCTTCTTTTATGTTTCTCTCTAAGAGAAGTTCCTTTAGCATTTTTTTGTAGGCTGGTTTGGTGGTGCTGTATTCTCTTAGCTTTTGCTTGTCTGTAAAGCTTTTGATTTCTCTGTCCAATCTGAATCAGATCCTTGCCGGGTAGAGTAATCTTATTTGTATGTTCTTCCCTTTCATCACTTTAAATATAACATGCCACTCCCTTCTGCCTTGTAGATTTTCTGCTGAGAAATCAGCTGTTAATCATTTGGGAGTTCCCTTGTATGTTATTTGCCGGTTTTCCCTTGTTGCTTTCAATAATTTTTCTTTGTCTTTAATTTTTGTCAGTTTGATTACTATGTGTCTCGGCTTGTTTCTCCTTGGATTTATCCTGCCTGGGACTCTCTCTGCTTCCTGGACTTGGGTGGTTATTTCCTTTCCCATGTTATGGAAATTTTCGACTCTACTCTCTTCAAATATTTTCTCAGGTTCTTTGTCTCTCTCTTCTCCTTCTTGGACCCCTATAATGTGAATGTTGTTGTGCTTAATGTTGTACTAGAGGTCTCTTAGGCTGTCTTCATTTCTTTTCATTCTTTTTTCTTTATTCTGTGCCACAGCATTGAATTCCACTATTCTGTCTTCCAGGTCACTTATCCATTCTTCAGCCTCAGTTATTCTGCTATTGATTCCTTCTAGTGTATTTTTCGTTTCAGTTATTTTATTGTTCATCTCTGTTTGCTTGTTCTTTAATTCTTCCAGGTCTTTGTTAAACAGTTGTTGCCTCTTCTTGATCTTTGCCTCCACTTCCCCCTCCCCCCACCCGAGGTCCTGGATCATGTTTATCATATTCTTAATTCTTTATCTGGAAGGTTGCCTATCTCCACTTCATTTAGTTGTTTTTCTGGGGTTTTATCTTCTTATTTCATCTGGTACATAACCCTCTGCCTTTTCATCTTGTCTATCTTTCTGTGAATGTAGTTTTTGTTCCACAGGCTGCAGGATTGTGTTCTTCTTGCTTCTGCTGTCTGCCCTCTGGTAGATGAGGCTATATTAGAGGCTTGTGCAAGTTTCCTGATGGGAGGGACTGATGGTTGGTGGAGCTAGCTGTTGCTCTGGCAAACAGCACTCAGTAAAACTTTAATCTGTTTGTCTGCTGATGGGTAGAGCTGGGTTCCCTCCCTATTGGTTGTTTGGCCTGAGGTGACCCAACACTGGAGCCTACCTTGCTCTTTGGTGGGGCTAATAGTGGACTCTGGGAGGGCTCACACTGAGGAGTACTTCCCAGAACTTCTGCTGCCAGTGTCCTTGTCCTCACGGTGAGCCACAGCCACCCCCATCTCTGCTAAAGACCCTCCAACACTAGAAGGTCCACTTCAGTCTCCTGTGAGGTCACTGCTCCTTCCCTTGGGTCCTGATGCACACACTTCTTTGTGTGTGCCCTCCAAGAGTGGAGTCTGTTTCCCCCGGTCCTGTGGAAGTCCTGCAATCAAATCCTGCTAGCCTTCAAAGTCTGATTCTTTAGGAATTCCTCCTCCCATTGCCGGACTCCCAGGTTGGGAAGCCTGATGTGGGGCTCAGAACCTTCACTCCAGTGGGTGGACTTCTGTGGTATCAGTGTTCTCCAGTTTGTGAATCACCCACCCAACAGTTATGGGATTTGACTTTATTGTGATTGTGCCCCTATTGTTCAGCAGTTAGTTGTGATTCCATTACTCTCGCAAGAGGGAGTGAGTGCAAATCCTTCTACTCCACCATCTTGAACCAATGTCCCTTTCTAAAGTGTTTTTTTTTTTTTTAGATATTGAATTGTCTATTTTTGATTGGGTCTATTTATGTTTTCTAGTTCCCTGTTAAAATGATCTGTGTTTAGATCAATTATTTTGCCTAATTCAGTTAACATTTTTATTTACTTTTATCTGATAAATTGTTTATTTTTGTTTCTTTATGTATTTTTCACAGTTTTCCTCTTGATCTTTCATTTGAGATTAGTTCCTCTGCCTTTTCATTTTACTTAACTTTCTCTGCTCCTATGAATTTAGATGAAACAGTTAACTATTGTGGTTTTGAAATGTGTTCTTATGTGGGAACATCCCTATGCAGGCTGCATGTGCCCAGTGCCTTTGGTTGGAGAGCTGGATTTGATGTGAATCCAATCACATCTTTCCTCAGGGTGTGCTGGCAGCTATCAACTTGAAAGGGGGTGTGGCTAGAGATGAAGTGGATAGAACCAGTGCAGGGTGTGAGGTGGGACTGCCTATCTGCTCAGTGGCCATCACCACCCTGTCAGAGGCTGGTCTGCTCGCAAGTTGCTGTTGCAGAAGCCCTGAAGGGCAGATCTGAGTTGGCTCTGTTTCCTCCAAGTGTATGTTTTTCCTTCCCACAGCAGTGGGAAATTTGCCCCAAAGGAGAGGATTGTTGAGGCAAGTGGGGTTTGTGTGCCTAGAGTTTCAGTGGATGTTCTGGCTGTGTAAATGTCTGTGCCTCTGCTCAGATGCAGCTCACTCTCACATAATTTCCCCAGTCATGGTCATCCCAGATTTAGTGTTATGCTCTGACTTGGAGTTTGCAGAGCTGGGGCATTTGCTTGGCTTGGGCTTGGGCACCCATTGACATGGTCACAGGAATCCCAGCAGCTGCTGAGGCAGGCTTCCCTCTTCCTTGCCTGGGGTCAAGCCAGCACCTGTATGCTCCTCACAAGTAGAGTCTAGGTTTCTCTAGCCTTTCTATCTTTCCCAACAATTCTCCAACCAGACAATGGGGTTTGTCTCCTATGTGTGAGACCCCAGGACTGAGACACCCATTCTATGGCTCTTTCAGAATGGTGTCCACCCATGCCATTCCCCTTTTTTCTTTGAGTCCCAACCCAGGGGCACAGATCCCAACCCAATCACTTCCCCCCCTGCCCAGCCAATTACATGTGTATGTTTCTTACAGCCTTGGTTCTACAGGAGTCCTTCTGCCAGTTTCCAGTTAGTTTTCAGTGAGAATTGGTCCAGATGTTGATTTATTTTTGATGTGTTTGTGAGGGGAGGTGAGCTCCACATCCCCGTACTCTGCCATCTTGATCTCTTCTGATAGAACTTCTACCTTTCTAACAATATCTATGGTTACTCTGTTGGTTTTTCTTTTACTATTTCTTCTTATGTGAATTTTATTAATTAATTTTTTTCTGTGAAATCATCAGTAATATTCCCTTAATACTTACACCCCTTTTATATCTATAGTTATTACATATACTTTTTTTCTAATATTGAAAGACTTTAAGCTTTTCAAAGTTTTATTTCCAAGAACAAGTTTTTAATATTATTTATCCATTTTACTATCTTTCTGGTTATTTCATTACATATCTCTTTATGTCTTTTATTCCAGTTTCATTTGTTTTTCATTGATATTGATTTTATAATGTGTTAGGTTAATATTTAGTTAATTTATTTTCAGTTTAAAACACCATATAGGGGCTTCCCTGGTGGCACAGTGGTTGAGAGTCTGCCTGCTGATGCAGGGGACAAGGGTTCATGCCCCGGTCTGGGAGGATCCCACATGCTGTGGAGCGGCTGGGCCCGTGGGCCATGGCCGCTGAGCCTGCGTGTCCAGAGCCTGTGCTCTGCAACGGGAGAGGCCACAGCAGTGAGAGGCCCGTGTACTGCAAAAAAAAAAAAAAAAACACCATATAAATTTCAAATTTTAGGTGTGACTCATATGTTATGATAATGGTTCTCTTTTTCATATGTTTACACATAATTTGTAATTTTTGTTTTTATTTGCTTGCTGATCAGGGGCTATTGGGAATAAATTGTTTATTAATTTTCAGATATTTCAAGTTGTTTTTATTAATTTTAAATGTTACTGTGATTAAGAGAATATAACCTCTAAAAGTTTTACTTTGCTGAATTTATTAACCTTTTTAATAGATAAACACATTAATTTCTGTAAATATTCCAGGATTATAAGAAAAATGTATGTTTTCTTTTGTAGGATAAAAAATGTATAATTGAGCTTGTTGCATATATTTTCAAATCCTTACTTTCTTATTTGTTGATTGCTTGATCTCTCTCTCTCTAGCTTATGTTTCACATATATAAAGTTAATGTCCATCTTTTTTCTGTTTAATGCTATTTGACCATGGAATCAACTCTTTATGATAATAATGGTAACCCTTCTGCTGTCTTTTCATTTATATTCACTTGTAATATAATAGTCCATTTAAAAATTTTAAACACTTTTCCACTTTGTTTTAGATATATTTCTTGAAAACAGCATATGTTTTGATATGGGTTTTAACTACACCTGACTTTTTTATTTTAAAATATGTAGGTTAGGCATTTCACATTTAATGCAATAGCTGATATATTTGGCTTTCTTCCTTCAATCTTATTTTATACTTGCTATTTATTTTGTTGTTGCTGTTTTCCTCTGTTCTTATTTTTGCTTAATTGATCAAGATTTTGTTCATTACTTCTTCTTGTTAAATTTGACATTCTACTATGCTTTTTAATTCTGCAAGTGGTTACATTTCTATTCTTAAAAGTGATTTTCAAACGAACCTTAAGGCACTAGTTTTAAGAAATTAGTTCTAGGCTATAATATTTTCTTTTATATGTTTATTTTCTGTTTTAGAAGTCCTATTAAACTTGTATGCTATAAATTCTAAATTACATAAAAAGCATTAGTTTAAATTTTAAATACTTTAAGAAATACATTTATCACTATTTTTTCTTTACATTGCTCTTTCTCCTCTATTGATTGCTCTGTTTTAACTAAATTAGCATTTGTAACACTTTCTCACATATTTTCTTAGATTAGGGTTCATGCTGTTAATGATATATGAATGCTCATGTGTTCTTAAATTTTTTTTTTCCTTTACAGATGAATACAATTTGGCTGGGTATTATAGTTTTTGATTATAAAACTTTTCTCTCAGTGGTTTGTGGATCATTCCTCTTTTCCTCTAACCTTCAATCTCATCTTGCAGCTCTGAAGTCCTATAGGTACATTATAGGTAATGGCCTGATTTTATTTCCTTTGTAAGTAGGCTATTCTTTCCTTTGGTAAGCTTGTAATATTTTCTTTTATCCTTAAATTCAGAAATTTCACTATGATATATCTACATTATTTTTCTCATAAATCTTACCTGTTATTCAGTGAAAAATTTCAACCTACTCTCAGGTCTTTCTTCAGCTTGGAATAATCTTTTACTCTATGTTTAATCATTACTCTTCCTACATTTATTTCTTTATTTCCTTTTGGGAATTTTATTATTCATGTACTTGATATTCTGTACCTGTCCTCTGAGACTCTTATTTTCTTTTTAGTGTATGTGCATGTGTCTGAGCTAGAGAAAGAGATTGGAAATTTCGTTTCTTATTTTTGTTGATGCTTTTATGCTTTGGGGACTCAAGGGGAAGGAGCAGAATACTAGGTTTTCTTCTCTATGGGGGCTACAGTGAAATAAGTGACATTTAGGACTTTTGGATTCCCTGAGGAAGTTTGTTTTGCTGAGGCTCATGAGTCTCTTTCAGTAAGTGATGAGCTTACAAACTCTTTGGCTTACTTTGGTACTCTTAGAGATTTCCAATATTTTTACCCAGGCAAACCTGTAGGAGACCTGCACTGGTGAGGCAAATGGATTTTTTCCCTCTGATTAGGAAAGGTCTGCTACTTGAACTTGGAGAGGTCTGAGAATAGGCTATTGTTCTCAGACCCTCACCTGAGAGAGTGGTTTGTCATGTGTATTTAGTCAGATCACAGGAGTAGCAACTGCTCTACCTTCAACCACTTACTTGTGTAGTGCAGCTTGAGTGTGCCCAGTAACCTGATTTATATGGGTAATAAAAGAACACAAATCCATTAGCTGACAAAGAGAACAAAACTGCAACCCACTTGAGTACTCGGACACTTGAGGGAGAAAGGCAAAGCTCAACATAGAGCAAATGCTTCCATTGAAGGTGGAAAAGAGACATGAGAATTTTAACAACAACAACAATAATGCAAGAGCAATTCTAGAAGTACTTGAGAGCACACATACATAAAAATAAATGTTTTATGGAACAAAAACATTCTTTTAGTTAAAAAAATCAATCAAATATATATCCATTTGTCTCTAGGTAGTCAATCAAATCTGTTAAAATATTTCTTATGCAACTAAGTGGCTAGACCTTTATGAAGCACTACTCACAGATAAATTCTGTTCTCTTTGTCTAGTCCTGTCAGAGCAGATGTAAATTTTGACTATATTCTGGTGTAAACATATATATTTTCATGGTCTTCTCATCACAGTTCTTCATCTTTGTGTATAAGAGAATGTTAAGTGATCAGTGTATTTGCCATATTTAACCATTAATCTTAATGGGGTAATAAGAGCAGTGCTAGAAAGGCAAATGAATTTTTTTTCACAGACATAGGCTATGTGGAAATAATACTAAACAAACTTTAAATGTCATGCACATATGTTTCAATTTCCATTGTTTTTAAAGTCAGTGAAATGATTGTTTGATAGTAAATAGAAAAATAATCAGTTGATTCAATTATTTTCCATGGCATTTGTCATATTATTCAATTGAAGGGCAAAGTTTTATCTATTTTGTAACATAATTGAGATTAAATGCCTTCCTGCTTAAAACCTGAATGAGTCAGGTGGGAGCTTATACTGATAATATTACCTATAAAATTATAAACTTGGTTTTACTTTTGTTTTTTTAGGTTTTTCCTGTTTGATCTACTTATGGGTGTTTAGATAAATAGCATATGGAAAAATATACTTCGAACATGTATTTTTTAAAAAAATTGGTTCCCTTCATTCTGCATAAGTGGATAGCAGCATTATTTATGAATGCATTAAGGTAACTATATTAAGATTTATTTATATGCTGTATGAGAAATTTTTTGACTTGCGCCATCTGTTATACATTTCATTTACATTTTTCACTTTATGCAAAAGTATTTTCAGATATTTTATGCAAAAATATGTCCTCATCACAATCTTTCCATATGTTTTTCCTACCTATTTCTATTGGCATGTCTTTCCTTTTCAGTTATTAGATACAAAGTGATAAGTGCAAGCTGATTTGTACCTGGTATCTTCTGAGAAATTACTGAGTATATGCTTTTATGAATCATTCCTTACTCTTTTACTTGGTTCTGTTTAATTAAAAACTATTGATGTAGTGTCAGCTGTGGGTCAGGCACTGTGCTAGGGAATAAAAAAGAAACAGTGTTCCTACCTTCTGGAGCTTATATTCTAATGTTGAAGGGTAACTTGTAAGAATCTAAACATAGTGCTATTTAATCAGATTTATAAGCACTAAAAAGTAGATGGTTGTAAGAAATAAACACACATTTAGAACATTACCCCTATAAATAAGGAAGTATATTAGATTGTGGGTAATCAAAATTACATATGATGCAGTCCCAAATATCAAGGACTTTTCAAGTCTAATGTGGAAGACAGACAAATAACAGGCAATGCAAATAGGTGTCATAAGTGCTCTGGGAACACATAGAAGGACCACCTAGTCCCATCTTTGGAGCTCAAATAAGGCTTCTTAGAGAAGGGGATATCTAAGTTGAGTGTCCTGAAGTAGGATTAGTAGATAGTCAGGTGAGGATGGGAAAGGGGATGGTGGAATTATTCTGGGACCTAGAATCTAGGCAGTGAAGACAGAGGCCAGAGAGAGACTAAATAATTGGGGACCAAAAGTAGTTAATTATGACTAGAGCATTACATTTTGTCTAATTTTTAATATACAGTAATGTGTTTCCAAAGGAGTAGAGGGTTCATAGCTTCCTACTTGTGTTGAATGAGTTCATGTAGTGTTAGGAGTTTAAACTTTGGAGCAAAAGTCTCTGAGTTTGAAAACCATCCCTTCCTGGCTGTGTGACCTTGTGTAAGTGACTTAATCTCTCTGTACCTCATTTTCCTTATCTGTAATTTGATGATAACAATACCTTCCACATATGCTTCTCATGAGAATCATACATCTCTACATTAAAAGTGCTTAGGAGAATATGTGATACATAGGCAGTACTGAATATGTATTAGCTATTATTATTTTTAATAACAGACATACCTATTAATGGACAACAGGCAAGGATGATCTAGTGTAAGGCATTGTGATGGAATAGAAAGGGTATGGATTCAATGTTCAAAAGACATGGCATATAGTCTTGGCTTTATCATTTACTACTTGCTGTATGACCAGGAAAGTTACTTAACCTCTTTGAGCTTTAGTTTCCTCATTTATAAAAAGGAAATAATGATATCTCACCTTTCTCACTAAATCAGTATAAAAATGATAGTTGTTGCTGTTGTTGTTAGCAATATTAATTACAGAGGAGGAATATCCAAATTTGGGTAGATATTATTTATCATAAAGAACAGCTATTAACCTGGGCCCCCTTAATATTTGCATTGAGGATCATTTTTAGTTATAAGTGTGATCCTTTATCCTTATGAGAATTATCATCCTGTAAACATATCATAGGATGAACTAGTTTAAAATACCATCAACTAGGGCTTCCCTGGTGGCGCAGTGGTTGAGAGTCCGCCTGCCAATGCAGGGGACGCGGGTTCGTGCTCCGGTCCGGGAAGATCCCACATGCCGCGGAGCGGCTGGGCCCGTGAGCCATGGCCGCTGGGCCTGCGCGTCCGGAGCCTGTGCTCCGCGGCGGGAGAGGCCACAGCATTGAGAGGCCCGCGTAACGCAAAAAAAAAAAAAAAAATACCATCAACTTCATATATAGGTAAAATATGAGCTCAATAATCCTTAGTATAGGTAATAAGGAAAACCTTATTTAAACATATTAATTTGTTTTATAAAATATTATAGATATTTTATATTATAACATTATAAATATGGTTCTAATAATTTGCTTATATTTTAAATTTGTAGACTTTCAGTTTACATCATCTTTCATCCTGAGATGGATCAGAAGTATCTCCTTTGTCTGCTGAGATTCTCTTGTAGAACTTACAACATGTCATGTTTTCATTTGCCTTCTTGTCTTTACTATTGTGTAGTACACTTAGGGAAAGGAAAGGTGCCATATTTCTTAGTGAATCTCTATAATATCTAACCAAACTCTTTGAATATAACATCTACATAAATGTTTATTGAATAAATGAATGAATGAATGAAGAGCATGCATGGATTTTCAACTATGTGTTCTCATCAATGTTATAAAATACTGAAAATCATACCTCAGGCTTCTTTTTGTATTTGTGTATATAGTGACTATGAAATTTAACACCAATTTTGGAATAAAAATATGATTGACTCCCCTCCTGTTCCCTAATGTCCTGTTAGTTAACTCCTGCTTATCCTTCATATCTCATTCTAAATGTCTGTTTATTAGTGCTGCTCTTCCCTAGATCCCTAGAGTAGGTCATTCTCCTTTGTCACATGCATTCACAATAGTTTATTTCTCCTTTGTTTCACCTATTACTATTGTAATGAAATAATTAAGGTGCATCTATTTGCTTAATGTCTCTCTTACCTGCTAGACCATAAACTTCATTAGTTTTTCTCTGGTGCAGCACTGTATACCTACCCCCTTGAATAATGGTTTATATAGGTGCTCAATAAATATTGGTTGAGTGAATGTATCAATACAGTGTCAATGTCTGTGTAGTCCAGTATATTACATACTTTTCTATGTGGTGGTTATAACTTCGATACTATACAATGTTTGTCTAAAATTCAGATAGATTTAATAAAAGGATAACCAAAACTATAATGCTGTAGGGTATATATCACAAGTGGAGTTCTCCAAGAATCAGACTCTGAAATGGACAATTGCTTGAAGAAAGTTCATTGGGTTGTACTTTCTGAGTCAATATCTGTGAGTAAAGGAAGAAGGGTTGGGAAGAGAGGGAATTTAAGCTGTAAGGAAATCACAACAAAGATCTCAGCTCATTCCATGGGGAGCTTTGTAGCTGGGAAAACCCTTCAGATTTGTCCTTAACTGTGGCAAGGAAACCAGATCTTTGTACTTATGCATCAATTAATCATTGGATATATGGACTATACCTCAAGGAGTTGTTGATCTTTAGTGAGGTAGCCCTTTTAAGCTGAGGGTACATGCTAGCAGATAATACTCAGCTGTGATCTTTCAGCTATCAACCTTCTCAAAGAATGAGTGCATCAGTCCCAAATTGGGGGGAGGGAAGTGTAATCTGAGAAACACATTATAGTGCCCATTACAGTCTACTTTTGTCACATGGATCTATTTACTTCATTTAAGTTGGAGATGCATCTCCTTCTGTATTCTAGTGGGCCTATTGTATGAGGGGAACATTACAAGATGAAGGTGTACTAAACAAACTACAACCTCCACCACAGCAGCTGGTCTTGATGCCACAAGTGTTATTCATTTTCCTCCCTTATTATTCATTTTAGATGTCTTTTATCTAGTGCCTCTGCTGGTCTACATGACTTCCTCATGGGATGACTCAAACGCTCATTCATGAGGGGTCTGGGCTTCTACTCACCATGTCCCTTCTGAGGCTATAACTGCTTTGTTTGTTCATTTACCTTCAAAATTAGGAAAAAGTATTCCAAGAAATAATCAAATGGGTCACCTGAGTGCAAACATATTATTCCATGCCCTCACTGAGTAATGACATCCCTACTCCCTCCTTGATGATCAGGGTCAATTACCCTGCAATGATGGTGACTCCTTTCCTTGTCTGCTGATCTCTTGGTAGAATGAGTCCAAAGTAAGAGAGTAGCAATGATAGTTTGAAATTTAAATGGGAATTTTGTTTTGTCTCTTGGTAGATGCATTTACATCTTAAAGCCAAGACTCCTAAACCTACAGAGTTCAAAATTGCCATTTAGGGAAACATAGATTCTACAAATTGGTCACTGAAAGTGTCAGTAAGCAAGTTCACTCCCGTATTTTTCTCATCTTCATCCTTGGATGTATATATTCCACCAATCTTGGACACCAGCCCATGTAATTGTCATTAATTTAGAATATTCCCTGTGTCCTGGAATATGGCACTACCTTTTTCTCACAGGATAATAGCTCTAAACGAGTGCCTTAGCTGTGCCTTTAACAGATTATTACATTGCTCTATCAGACCAGCAGCTTCGGGGTGGTGTAGCATGTAATTAGAACCAGGTACCCACTACTGTATCTTCTTTGCTTTAAAGTGGGCCAGTCTCTTGGTTTGATGTCACATTAGGTAATGTTCAATATCAGTGAAATACTTAATAAGCCTTTGCTTCAGGCTTTGTATGTAGTTAAGACAAACATTTACCCAGCCAAGATGAATTAATATTTAATGTATTCAAGTTACTACTAAGTGGATGGTTGGTATCCTCAAGGAACAGGGCCATATCAGTGATTTGAAAATAGTCTTTATTGCTGGCATGTTGGATATTTGGGAGCTACTGTTGTAATATCATCTTTGGTGTATGCCAGCTTATGCTGGTGGCCACCATAGGTACTCTGTTCTTTATTTTTTTTTTTTTTCTGGTTTTCATCCAGCCCTAAGTCTACTTTTTAACTGAGGTATAGTTGATTTACAATATTATATTAGTTTCAGGTATACAACATAGTGATTCAAAACTTTTATGTATTACACCCCATTTATAGTTATAAAATATGGGCTATATTCACTGTGCTGTACAATATATCCTTGTACCTTATTTTATACATAGTAGTTGGCACCTCTTAAAGTCCTACCCCTATCTTGCCCCTCCCCCTTCCATCTCCCCACTGGTAACCACTAGTTTGTTCTCTATATCTGTGAATCTGTTTCTTTTGTTTGTTTGTTTTATTCATTTGTTTGTTTTATTGTTTAGATTACACATATAAATGAGAACATACAGTATTCCTCTTTCTCTGGGTCCAGGTCCATTTACATTGTTGAGAATTTTATTCTCTTTTTATGGATAAGTAATATCCATTGTATATATATATATATGTATCATATGTTCTTTATCTGTTCATCTGTTGATGGACAAATTGC
This sequence comes from Phocoena phocoena, assembly GCF_963924675.1. Classification (NCBI taxonomy): domain Eukaryota; kingdom Metazoa; phylum Chordata; class Mammalia; order Artiodactyla; family Phocoenidae; genus Phocoena; species Phocoena phocoena. The sequence continues at coordinate 79,487,328 of NC_089240.1, read as the reverse complement.
TTCCATGTCTTGACTATCGTAAATAGTGTTGCTATGAACATTGTGGTGCATGTATTTTATAAAATTAGTGTTTTCATTTTCTTTAGGTATACAATGGGTACTCTGTTCTTCTGCACGTTGTGTCAGTACTATGTGCGTGATGACAGATACTTGCTGCTGTCAACTGGATGAATCATTCTATTGATTGTTTAGTGACACTTTGGTGATGGGTGCATGAGATATAAATGTCTTCACAGTTTGTTCCTATTCCCATAGGACCAATCACATGATTCTTCCCCAAGCCACCTTATCCTTGATCTTCCAGTCTTCCTTCTTTCAGGCTCCCAACCAACTATACACAACACTAGCTATTGTCTATGAATCTGAACAACTTCTAATCTCAGGCCACTTCTATTTCTACAAGTGGATAACCCAGTGTACTGACTAACACTCTGGATAATTTGAGATTTTCCCAATTCTGGATTGGAATAATTTCTTCCACATGGCTTTCTTTCATCCCTGAGTGGGCTTGTAGTATAGCCATAGTCCAGTTTCTGCTTCCACCCACATGCCAAAACAACCCATCTATAAACCGAACTCAGTCTTTCTCTTCCTTTACCAGCTGGTTGAATGTGACCCACCTCTCCCAGTATCCATTAAGCATAAGCTGAAGGAGAGGTTCTAGGGTTACAGTGGCAGATGATATGGGGGTATAGGCCACATAAGGATCTATTTTGTGATTGATTCTCCTGTTGGGGTTTGCCATACCTCTGCATGGTCACTTTACTATTGCAAACATTTAAATACAATAGAGTCTTATGGATCACAGTAGTTGCTTACACTGCCGTCTGACTTTGCTACAGAGTGCTTTCTTGCTCTGAAGTCCATCCAAAGCTGACAGAGTTTTGTGATGCCCATTACATGGGTCAGAATAGTATTCCCAAATATGTAATATGCTTTCCACAGAACCTGTAGAGGCCTAGCAGGATTTGTTCTTCCTTCTTAGTAGTTAGAAATGTGGGTTGCAATAATTTGTCCTTAATCCTTTGTTCTTTCATTTGAAAATATTTCTCCCATTCTGAGGGGTGTCTTTTTATCTTGTTTATGGTTTCCTTTGCTGTGCAAAACCTTTTAAGTTTAATTAAGACCCATCTGTTTATTTTTGTTTTTATTTCCATTACTCTAGGAGGTGGGTCCAAAAAGATCTTGCTGTGGTTTATGTCAAAAAGTGTTTTTCCTATGTTTTCCTCTAAGAGTTTTATAGCGTCTGGTCTTACATTTAATTCTTTAACCCATCTGAAGTTTATTTTTGTGTGTGGTGCTAGGTAGTGTTCTAATTTCATTCTTTTACATGTAGCTGTCCAGTTTTCCCAGCACCACTTACTGAAGAGGCTGTCTTTTCTCCATTGTATGTTCTTGCCTCCTTCGTCATAAATTAGGTGCCAGCATGCTCATGGGTTTATCTCTGGTCATTCTATCCTATACCATTGATCTATATTTCTGTTTCTGTACCAGTATCATACTCTCTTGATTACTGTAGCTTTGTAGTATAGTTTGAAGTCAGGAGCCTGATTCCTCCAACTCCGTTTTTCTTTCTTAAGATTGCTTTGGCTATTCGGTGTCTTTTGTGTTTCCATATGAATTGTAAAATTTTTGTTCTAATTCTGTGAAGAATGCCATTGGTAGCTTGATAGTGATTGCATCGAATCTGTAGATTTCTTTCTTTGGGTAGTATAGTCATTTTCACAATATTGATTCTTACAGTCCAAGAACATGGTATATTTCTCCATTTGTTTATGTCAACTTTGGTTTCTTTCATCAGTGTTTTGTAGTTTTCTGAGTAGAAGCCTTCTGCCTCCTTAGGCAGGTTTGTTCCTAGGTATTTTATTCTTTTTGTTGCAATGGTAAATGGAAGTGTTTCCTTAATTTCTCTTTCTAAGTTTTCGTTGTTCATGTATAGGAATGCCAGAGATTTCTGTGCATTAATTTTGTATCCTGCAACCTTCCCAAATTTATTGATTAGTTCTAGTAGTTTCCTGGTGGCACCTTTCACATTTTCTATGTATAGTATTATGTCATCAGCAAACATTGACAGTTTTACTTCTTCTTTTCCAATTTGGATTTCTTTTATTTCTTTTTCTTCTCTGATTGCTGTGGCTAGGACTTCCAAAGCTATGTTGAATAAGAGTGGCGAGAGTGGACATCCTTCTCTTTTTCCTGATCTTAGTGGAAATGCTTTCAGTTTTTCACAATTGAGTATGATGCCTGCTGTGTGTTTCTCATATATGGCCTTTATTATGTTGAGGTAGGTTCCCTCTATGCCCATTTTCTGGAGAGTTTTTATCATAAATGGGTGTTGAATTTTGTTGAAAGCTTTTTCTGCATCTATTGAGATGATTATATGGTTTTTATTCATTAATATGTTAATATGGTGTATAAGGTTGATTGATTTGCATATATTGAAGAATCCTTGCATCCCTGGGATAAATCCCACTTGATCATGGTATATGATCCTTTTAATGTGCTTTTGGATTCTTTTTGCAAGTATTCTGTTGAGGATTTTTGCATCTATGTGCATCAGTGATATTGGTCTATAATTTTCTTTTATCGTGATATCTTTTTCTGGTTTTGGCATCAGGGTGATGGTGGCTTCATAGAATGAATTTGGGAGTGTTTCTTCCTCTGCGATTTTTTGGAAGAGTTTGAGAAGGGTTGGTGTTAGCTCTTCTCTAGAGGTTTGATAGAATCTACCTGTGAAGGCATCTAGTCCTGGACTTTTCTTTGTTGGAAGATTTTTAATTACAGTTTCAATTTCATTACTTGTGATAGATCTGTTTATATTTTCTAATTCTTCCTGATTCAGTCTTCGAAAATTGTAACTTTTTAAGAATTTGTCCACTTCTTCCTGTTTGTCCATTTTATTGGCATATAGTTGTTTGTAGTAGTCTCTTATAGTCCATTGTATTTCTGTGTCCATTGTGATTTCTTCTTTTTCATTCTAATTTTATTGATTTGCATCCTCTCCCTTTTTTTCTTGATGAGTCTGACTATGGGTTTATCAGTTTTGTTTATCCTCTCAAAGAACCAGCTTTAGTTTTATTGATTTTTGCTATTGTTTTCTTCATTTCTATTTCATTTATTTCTGCTCTGATCTTTATGATTTCTTTTCTTCTACTGACTTTGGGTTTTCTTTGTTCTTCTTTCTCTAGTTGTTTTAAGTGAAGTGTTAGATCATTTAAGATTTTTCTTGTTTCTTGAGGTGACTTTGAATTGCTATTGACTGCCCTCTTAGAGCTGCTTTTGCTGCATCCCATAGGTTTCAGGTCATCATGTTTTTGTTGTCATTTTTTTCTATGTTTTTAAAAATTTCTTCTTTGATTTCTTCAGTGATCTCTTGGTTATTTAGTACTGCACTGTTTAGCCTCCATGTATTTGTGTGTTTTACAGTTTTTTTCCTGTAATTGATTTACAATATCATAGTGTTGTAGTCAGAAAAGATGTTTGATATGATTTCAATTATCTTAAATTTTCCAAGGCTTGATTTTTGACCCAAGATTTGCTCTATCCTGGGGAATGTTCCATGAGCACTTGAGAAGAAAGTGCATTCTACCACTTTTGGGTGGAATGTTCTATAAAGATCAACTATATCTATCTGGTCTATTGTTTCATATAAAACTTGTGTTTCCTTATTTATTTTCTGTTTGGATGATCTGACCTTTGGTGTAAGTGGGGTGTTAAAGTCCCCTACAGTTATTGTGTTAGTGTCGATTTCTCCTTTCATGATTATTAGCATTTTCCTTATACGTTGACATGCTCCTATGTTGGGTGCATAAATATTTATAATTGTTATATCTTCTTCTTGGATTGTTCCTTTGATCATTATGTAGTATCCCTCCTTATCTCTTGTAACAGTCTTTATTTTAAAGTCTATTTTATCTGATACTAGTATTGCTACTCCTGCTTTCCTTTGATTTCCATTTGCATGGAATATCTTTTTCCATCACTTCAATTTCAGTCTGTATGTGTCCCTAGTTCTGAAGTGGGTCACTTATAGATAACATATATATGGGTCTTGTTTTTGTATCCATTCAGCCAATCAGTGTCTTTTGGTTGGAACATTTAATCCGTTTATATTCAAGGTTATTAGCAACATGTATATTCCTATTACCATTTTCTTAATTGTTTTGTATTTGCTTTTGTCGGTCTTTTTCTTCTCTTGTGTTTCCCTCTTAGAAAAGTGTCTGTAGCATTTGTTGTAAAGCTGGTTTGGCAGTACTGAATTCTCTTAGCTTTTGTTTGTCTGAAAAGCTTTTGACTTCTCCATTGAATATGAATGAGATTCTTGCTGGGTAGAGTAATCTTGGTTGTAGCTTTTTCTGTTTCCTCACTTTAAGTGTATCCTGTCACTCCCTTCTGGCCTGCAGAATTTTTGCTGAAAAGTCAGCTGATAAACTTATGGGGATAACTTTGTATGTTATTTTTTATTTAATTGTTTATTTATTTATTATTATTATTATTTTTTTTTTTTTGCGGTACGCGGGCCTCTCACTGTTGTGGCCTCTCCTATTGCAGAGCACAGGCTCTGGATGTGCAGGCCCAGTGGCCATGGCTCATGGGCCCAGCTGCTCCACGACATGTGGGATCCTCCTGGACCAGGACACGGACCCGTGTCCCCTGCATCGGCAGGCGGGATCTCAACCACTGCGTCACCAGGGAAGCCCTTGTATGTTATTTTTTGTTTTTCCCTTGCTGCTTTTGATATTGTTTCTTTGAATTTAAATTTTTTTTTTTTTAGTTTTATTGATATGTGTCTTGGTATGTTTTTCCTAGGGTTTATCCTGTAAGGGACTCTCTTTGCTTCCTGGACTTGGGTATTTCCTTTCCCCTGTTAGGGAACTTTTTGACTATAATCTCTTCAAATATTTTCTCAGACCCTTTCTTTTTCTCTTCTTCTTCTGGGACCCCTATAATTCGAATGTTGGTGCACTTAGTGTTGTCCCAGGGGTCTCTGAGATTGTCTTCAATTCTTTTCATTCTTTTTTCTTTATTCTGCTCCTTGGCAGTTATTTCCACCATTTTGTGTTTCAGCTCACTTATTAGTTCTTCTGCCTCAATTATTCTGTTATTGATTCCTTCTAGTGTATTTTTCATTTCAATTATTGTGTTGTTCATCTGTTTGTTTGTTTTTTAATTCTTCTATATCTTTGTTAAACATTTCTTTTATTTTCTTAATCCATGCCTCCATTCTATTTCTGAGATTCTGGATCATCTTACTATCATTACTCAGAATTCTTTTTCAGGAAGACTGCCTATTTCCTCCTCATTTATTTGGTGTTGTAGGTTTGTACTTTGCTCCTTCATCTCTGACATACTGTTTTTGTCATCTCTCTTTTTTAAAAAAAGATTTACCAGTGGGATTTTGTTTCTGTCTTACTGGTATTTGGCCTGAGGCTTTTTACACTGGAGTCTGTAGGCTGTTGTGTAGAGCTGGTCTTGGTACTGAGATGAGGAAGTCCATGAGACCTCACTCCAATGAATATTCCCTGGGGTCTGAGGTTCTCTGTTTATCCAGTGTTTCAGGCTCAGAGCTCCCACAACAGGTGCCTTGGCCCAACCTCCAACTCATGAACCAAGATCCTACAACCCATGTGCAATGGCAAAAAAAATAAAATAATATAAAATTAGACTAGGAAACTAACAGATATATTAGAAAGAATGTAAAAATAAAAATATAGATGAATCAACAACCAAAACATATATCAGTACTACAATAGTAAAAAAGAGGAGGAGGGAAAAGAAAAAAAAAAGAAGGAAGGAAAAAGGGGGGAATATCTTGGCTGTGGAGGGTGGGGCCTAAGCAAGGACAAGGTTTGGGCAGTGGCCGGGGCCTATGCTTAGGCCCAACAGGGCTGGAAAATGCCCTGGAGTTTTTGCGGGGTGGGGCTTCAGTTCAAGGAACAGAAGGGGCCCAGGCGTGCCCCCCACCCCTGGTCTCAGAGGGCAGGGGACTTCACCTGGGAGCCCAGCAGGTTTCCTGGGCTCGAGTGAGAAGGGCAATTGTCTTCCTCTACTTTCCTGCTCCCCCAGTCTGGGAGGGCTCCTCCTGCCTGCCTCTCCTGATATCCCTGGCCTCCCTCCTAAGCCCCCAGGACCAATGCGGCCGGGATGAGAGGGAGGGGCCTCGGAGGGCAAGGCACTGGCCTGGGAGCTCAGCAGGCTCCCTGTGGCTGAGTGGGTGGGGCAATTGCTCTCTGCTCCTCTCCCACCTGCCTCCCCTGATCTCCCCGGCCTCCCTCCTATGCCCCCAGGACCGACACTGCCCAGATGGGGCTTTGGGGGGGGTACTGGCTTGGGAGCTCAGCAGGCTCCCCAGCCCGTGTGGGCCAGGCAATTGCCCTCTGCTTCTCTCTCGCTCTTCCCAGAGAGTCCTTCCTGCCTGCCTCTCCTGACCTCCCTGGCCTCCCTCCTATGCCCCCAAGCACCCACATGGCCTGGAGGGGTCTTTGGAGGGCATGGGACCAGCCTGGGAGCTCAGCAGCCTCCCCATGCCCCATTGCCCTCCACTTCTCTTTCGTTCCTTCTGGACGGCCCTCCCACCTGCCTCTCCTGACCTCCCTGGCCTCAGGGGTGCCAGTCCTGTCTGGCCTCCACTTCTCCTCCCCCCTCAGTCCCCCCACATCCTACCAGTTCACTTGGGAGTTCCTCCTGTCTCCTTGGGCATCAGAGTCCTCCACCAGCAGCTGGCAGGTACCCTAGTTGTGGGGAGAAGCTAACTCCACGTCTTCCCACACTGCCATATTGACTCGGCCTCTGACACTTTTTATAGATATAAGAAAATTCTTTCCTCAAAGGTTAAGTGAAATATCACTATGTCTAAAAGTGGTTTCCTTTTGGTGAATTATAAACTTAAATCACCAGGGAATTAGAAATGATAAGATACTTTCTTTTTAGGTTCTATGCAACAAATCCCTGTGGCTTTCACTGAAATATCTAAAGTTCATTTATGTAGTACCTCTTAAAGTTATTGCATGGTTTAGTATCTGTCAGGGAACTTTATTTATTTATTTATTTATTTAAAAAGGCAGTTATGTTTCTTTCTTTTTTAAAGATTTTTTTTGATGACCATTTTTAAAGTCTTTATTGAATTTGTTACAATATTTCTTCTGTTTTATGTTTTCTTTTCTTGGCCACGAGGCATGCGGGATCTTAACTCCTCAACCAGGCATTAAACCCACACCCCCTGCATTAGAAGGTGAAATCTTAACTACTGGACCACCAGGGAAGTCCCAGTTAACTTTAATATACAACTACTTTTGCTTATGTGTTTTGCAATTTAATATTCTAAATTGTGCTTGGGACATTTTTGGAGATAGATAGGTAATCTCATGAAGACATATATATATATATATATATATATATATATATATATTTATTTATATTTATATATTTTTTCCAGTACGCGGGCCTCTCGCTGTTGTGGCCTCTTACTTTGCGGAGCACAGGCTTCAGACATGCAGGCTCAGCAGCCATGGCTCACGGGCCCAGCCGCTCCGCGGCATATGGGATCTTCCCAGACTGGGGCACAAACCCGTGTCCCCTGCATTGGCAGGTGGACTCTGAACCACTGTGCCACCAGGGAAGCCCTTGAAGACATATATTTAAGAGTAATATATTGGTATCCACTGTTTCCAATTTTGGTTTGTGGTTTTTGAAATATGTAGCTTGGGGTTGACTTTAAAGTTTTGTACATTCTGTATGTATTTTCTAACATTCTAGATAAAGCTTTGTTTTTAAAATCACAGTCAAATACATGTCTTTTAGGGTTTTTTCCAAAATATATATTATTTAATATATATTTAGCCAGTTGCTTTCATCCCTTACCATTATTTATCTTTCCTAGTGATTTTTTTTTTTAAACATTTTTATTGGGGTATAATTGCTTTACAATGGTGTGTTAGTTTCTGCTTTATAACAAAGTGAATCAGCTATACATATACATATGTTCCCATATGTCTTCCCTCTTGCGTCTCCCTCCCTCCCACTCTCCCCATCCCACCCTTCCAGGCTGTCACAAAGCACCGAGCTAATATCCCTGTGCCTTGCGGCTGCTTCCCCCCAGCTATCTACCTTACTACGTTTGTTAGTGTGTATATGTCCATGACTCTCTCTCGCCCTGTCAAAACTCACCCTTCCCCCTCCCCATATCCTCAAGTCCGTTCTCCAGTAGGTCTGCGTCTTTATTCCTGTCTTACCCCTAGGTTCTTCATGACATTTTTTTCCCTTAAATTCCATATATATGTGTTAGCATACGGTATTTGTCCTTCTCTTTCTGACTTACTTCACTCTGTATGACAGACTCTAGGTCTATCCATCTCATTACAAATAGCTCAATTTCATTTCTTTTTAAGGCTGAGTAATATTCCATTGTGTATATGTGCCACATCTTCTTTATCCATTCATCCGATGATGGGCGCTTAGGTTGTTTCCATCTCCGGGCTATTGTAAATAGAGCTGCAATGAACATTTTGGTACATGACTCTTTTTGAATTTTGGTTTTCTCAGGGTATAGGCCCAGTAGTGGGATTGCTGGGTCATATGGTAATTCTATTTGTAGATTTTTAAGGAACCTCCATACTGTTCTCCATACTGGCTGAACCATTTCACATTCCCACCAGCAGTGCAAGAGTGTCCCCTTTTCTCCACACCCTCTCCAGCATTTATTGTTTCTAGATATTTTGATGATGGCCATTCTGACTGGTGTGAGATATCTCATTGTAGTTTTGATTTGCATTTCTCTAATGATTAATGATGTTGAGCATTCTTTCATGTGTTTGTTGGCATTCTGTATATCTTCTTTGGAGAAATGTCTATTTAGGTCTTCTGCCCATTTTTGGATGGGGTTGTTTGTTTTTTTGTTATTGAGCTGCATGAGCTGCTTGTAAATTTTGGAGATTAATCCTTTGTCAGTTGCTTCATTTGCAAATGTTTTCTCCCATTCTGAGGGTTGTCTTTTGGTCTTGGTTATGGTTTCCTTTGCTGTGCAAAAGCTTTGAAGTTTCGTTAGGTCCCATTTGTTTATTTTTGTTTTTATTTCCATTACTCTAGGAGGTGGGTCAGAAAGGATCTTGCTGTGATTTATGTCATAGAGTGTTCTTCCTATGTTTTCTTCTAAGAGTTTGATAGTTTCTGGCCTTACATTTAGGTCTTTAATCCATTTTGAGCTTATTTTTGTGTATGGTGTTAGGGAGTGATCTAATCTCATACTTTTACATGTACCTGTCCAGTTTTCCCAGCACCATTTATTGAAGAGGCTGTCCTTTCTCCACTGTACATTCCTGCCTCCTTTATCAAAGATAAGGTGTCCATATGTGCGTGGGTTTATCTCTGGGCTTTCTATCCTGTTCCACTGATCTATCTTTCTGTTTTTGTGCCAGTACCATACTGTCTTGATTACTGTTGCTTTGTAATATAGTCTGAAGTCAGGGAGCCTGATTCCTCCAGCTCCTTTTTTCGTTCTCAAGATTGCTTTGGCTATTCGGGGTCTTTTGTGTTTCCATACAAATTGCGAAATTTTTTGTTCTAGTTCTGTGAAAAATGCCAGTGGTAGTTTTATAGGGATTGCATTGAATCTGTAGATTGCTTTGGGTAGTAGAGTCATTTTCACAATGTTGATTCTTCCCATCCAAGAACATGGTATATCTCTCCATCTATTTGTATCATCTTTAATTTCTTTCATCAGTGTCTTATAATTTTCTGCATACAGGTCTTTCGTCTCCTTAGGTAGGTTTATTCCTAGATATTTTATTCTTTTTGTTGCAATGGTAAATGGGAGTGTTTTCTTGATTTCACTTTCAGATTTTTCATCATTAGTATATAGGAATGCCAGAGATTTCTGTGCATTAATTTTGTATCCTGCTACTTTACCAAATTCATTGATTAGCTCTAGTAGTTTTCTGGTAGCATCTTTAGGATTCTCTATGTATAGTATCATGTCATCTGCAAACAGTGACAGCTTTACTTCTTCTTTTCCGATTTGGATTCCTTTTATTTCCTTTTCTTCTCTGATTGCTGTGGCTAAAACTTCCAAAACTATGTTGAATAAGAGTGGTGAGAGTGGGCAACCTTGTCTTGTTCCTGATCTTAGTGGAAATGCTTTCAGTTTTTCACCATTGAGGATGATGTTTGCTGTGGGCTTGTCATATATGGCCCTTATTATGTTGAGGAAAGTTCCCTCTATGCCTACTTTCTGGAGGGTTTTTATCATAAATCGGTGTTGAATTTTGTCGAAAGCTTTCTCTGCATCTATTGAGATGATCATATGGTTTTTCTCCTTCAATTTGTTAATATGGTTTATCACATTGATAGATTTGCATATATTGAAGAATCCTTGCTTTCCTGGAATAAACCCCACTTGATCATGGTGTATGATCCTTTTAATGTGCTGTTGGATTCTGTTTGCTAGTATTTTGTTGAGGATTTTTGCATCTATGTTCATCAGTGATATTGGCCTGTAGTTTTCTTTCTTTGTGACATCCTTGTCTGGTTTTGGTATCAAGGTGATGGTGGCCTCGTAGAAGGAATTTGGGAGTGTTCCTCCCTCTGCTATATTTTGGAAGAGTTCGAGAAGGATAGGTGTTAGCTCTTCTCTAAACGTTTGATAGAATTCACCTGTGAAGCCATCTGGTCCTGGGCTTTTGTTTGTTGGAAGGTTTTTAATCACAGTTTCAATTTCAGTGCTTGTGATTGGTCTGTTCATATTTTCTATTTCTTCCTGATTCAGTCTTGGCAGGTTGTGCATTTCTAAGAATTTGTCCATTTCTTCCAGATTGTCCATTTTATTGGCATAGAGTTGCTTGTAGTAATCTCTCATGATTTTTTTTATTTCTGCAGTGTCAGTTGTTACTTCTCCTTTTTCATTTCTAATTCTATTGATTTGAGTCTTCTCCCTTTTTTTCTTGATGAGTCTGGCTAGCGGTTTATCTATTTTGTTATCTTCTCAAAGAACCAGCTTTTAGTTTTATTGATCTTTGCTATCGTCTCCTTCATTTCTTTTTCATTTATTGCTGATCTGATTTTTATGATTTCTTTCCTTCTGCTAGCTTTGGGGTTTTTTTGTTCTTCTTTCTCTAATTGCTTGAGGTGCAAGGTTAGGTTGTTTATTCGAGATGTTTCCTGCTTCTTAAGGTGGGCTTGTATTGCTATAAACTTCCCCCTTAGAACTGCTTTTGCTGCATCCCATAGGTTTTGGGTCGTTGTGTCTCCATTGTCATTTGTTTCTAGGTATTTTTTTATTTCCTCTTTGATTTCTTCAGTGATCACTTCATTATTAAGTAGTGTATTGTTTAGCCTCCATGTGTTTGTATTTTTTACAGATCTTTTCCTGTAATTGATATCTAGTCTCATGGCGTTGTGGTCAGAAAAGATATTTGATACAATTTCAGTTTTCTTAAATTTACCAAGGCTTGATTTGTGACCCAAGATATGATCTATCCTGGAGAATGTTCCATGAGCACTTGAGAAAAATGTGTATTCTGTTGTTTTTGGATGGAGTGTCCTATAAATATCAATTAAGTCCATCTTGTTTAATGTATCATTTAAAGCTTGTGTTTCCTTATTTATTTTCATTTTGGATGATCTGTCCATGGGTGAAAGTGGGGTGTTAAAGTCCCCTACTATGAATGTGTTACTGTCGATCTCCCCTTTTATGCCTGTTAGTATTTGCCTTATGTATTGAGGTGCTCCTATGTTGGGTGCATAAATATTTACAATTGTTATATCTTCTTCTTGGATCGATCCCTTGATCATTATGTAGTGTCCTTCTTTGTCCCTTTTAATAGTCCTTATTTTAAAGTCTATTTTGTCTGATATGAGAATTGCTCCTCCAGCTTTCTTTTGGTTTCCATTTGCATGGAATATCTTTTTCCATCCCCTTACTTTCAGTCTGTATGTGTCTCTAGGTCTGAAGTGGGTCTCTTGTAGACAGCATATATAAGGGTCTTGTTTTTGTATCCATTCAGCCAATCTGTGTCTTTTGGTGGGAGCATTTAGTCCATTTACATTTAAGGTAATTATCGATATGTATGTTCCTATTTCCACTTTCTATATTGTTTTGGGTTCGCTACTATAGGTCGTTTCCTTCTCTTGTGTTTCATGTCTAGAGAAGTTCCTTTAGCATTTGTTGTAAAGCTGGTTTGGTGGTGCTGAACTCTCTCAGCTTTTGCTTGTCTGTAAAGGTTTTAATTTCTCCATCAAATGTGAATGAGATCCTTGCTGGGTAGAGTAGTCTTGGTTGCAGGCTTTTCTCCTTCATCACTTTCAGTATGTCCTGCCACTCCCTTCTGGCTTGTAGGGTTTCTGCTGAAAGATCAGCTGTTAACCTTATGGGGATTCCCTTGTGTGTTATTTGTTGTTTTTCCCTTGCTGCTTTTAATATGCTTTCTTTGTATGTAATTTTTGACAGTTTGATTAATATGCGTCTTGGCGTGTTTCTCCTTGTATTTATCCTGTATGGGACTCTCTGTGCTTCCTGGACTTGATTAACTATTTCCTTTCCCATATTAGGGAAGTTTTCAACTATAATCTCTTCAAATATTTTCTCAGTCCCTTTCTTTCTTTCTTCTTCTTCTGGAACCCCTATAATTCCAATGTTGGTGCGTTTCATGTTGTCCCAGAGGTCTCTGAGACTGTCCTCAGTTCTTTTCATTCTTTTTTCTTTATTCTGCTCTGCAGTAGTTATTTCCACTACTTTATCTTCCAGGTCACTTATCCGTTCTTCTGCCTCAGTTATTCTGCTATTGATCCTATCTAGAGTACTTTTAATTTCATTTATTGCATTGTTCATCGTTGCTTGTTTCATCTTTAGTTCTTGTAGGTCCTTGTTAACTGTTTCTTGCATTTTGTCCATTCTACTTCCAAGATTTCGGATCATCCTTACTATCATTATTCTGAATTCTTTTTCAGGTAGATTGCCTATTTCCTCTTCATTTGTTAGGTCTGGTGGGTTTTTATCTTGCTCCTTCATCTGCTATGTGTTTTTCTGGCTTCTCATTTTGCTTATCTGACTGTGTTTAGGGTCTCCTTTTTGCAGGCTGCACTTTCGTAGTTCCCGTTGTTTTTGATGTCTGTCTCCAGTGGCTAAGGTTGTTTCAGTGGGTTGTGTAGGCTTCCTGGTGGAGGGGACTAGTGCCTGTGTTGTGCTGGATGAGGCTGGATCTTGTCTCTCTAGTGGGCAGGTTCACGTCTGGTGGTGTGTTTTGGGGTGTCTGTGGCCTTATTATGATTTTAGGCAGCCTCTCTGCTAATGGGTGGGGTTGTGTTCCTGTTTTGCTAGTTGTTTGGCATAGGTTGTCCAGCACTGTGGCTTGCTGGTCGTTGAGTGAAGCTGGGTGCTGGTGTTAAGATGGAGGTCTCTGGGAGATTTCCACCGTTTAATATTATGTGGAGCTGGGAGGTCTCTTGTTGACCAGTGTCCTGAAGTTGGCTCTCCTACCTCAGAGGCAGAGCCCTGACTCCTGGCTGGAGCACCAAGAGCCTTTCATCCACACGGCTCAGAATAAAAGGGAGAAAAAGTAGAGAGAATTAGTAGAAGTATGAGTAAAGAAAGAAGGAAAGGAGGAAAGGAAGGAAGGAAGAAAGAAGCAAAGAAGGAAAGAAAGGAGGGAGGGAGGGAGGGAGGGAGGAAGGAAGGAAGGAGGGAAAGAAGGAAAAAAGACAGAAAGATGATACAGTAAAAATAAAATAAAGTATAATATAGTTATTGTATTAAAAAATATTTAGAAAAAAGATAAAAAAGGGACGGATAGAACCTTAGGACAAATGTTGGAAGCAAAGCTATACAGAGAAAATCTTACACAGAAGCATACACATACACCTTCACAAAAAGAGGTAAAGGGGGGAAAATCATAAATCATGCTCCCAGAGACCACCTCCTCAATTTGGGGTGATTCGTTGTCTAAAGGAGGGAAGGAAGGAAGGAAAGAAAGAAAGAACGAAGGTAAAGTATAATAAAGTTATTACAATTAAACTTAATTATTAAGAAAAAGAATTTTTTAAAAAAATCATGGACGGATAGAGCCCTAGGACAAATGGTGGAAGCAAGAGTATACAGACAAGATCTCACACAGAAAGCATACACGTACACATTCACAAAAAGAGGAAAAGGGAAAAAAATCATAGATCTCGCTCCTAAATTCCCCCTCTTCAATTTGGGATCATTCCTTGTCTATTCAGGTATTCCACAGATGCAGGGTATATCAAGTTCATTGTGGAGCTTTAATCCGCTGCTTCTGTGGCTGCTGGGAGAGATTTCCCTTTCTCTTCTTTGTTCTCACAGCTCACAGGAGCTCAGCTTTGGATTTGGCCCTGCCTCTGCGTGTAGGTCGCTGGACGGCGTCTGTTTTTTCGCTCAGACAGGACGGGGTTAAAGGAGCCGCTGATTCGGGGCCTCTGGCTCACTCAGGCCGGGGGTTGGGGGATGGGGGAAGGAGGGGCACTGCGTGTGGGGCGGTCCTGCGGCGGCAGAGGCAGCGTGACGTTGCGGCAGAGGCCGGCGTGACGTTGCACCAGCCTGAGGCCCGCCGTGCGTTGTCCAGGGGAAATTGTCCCTGGATCCCGGGAGCCTGGCAGTGGCGGGCTGCACAGGCTCCGCGGAAGAGGGGTGTGGAGAGTGACCTGTGCTCGCACACAGGCCCCTTGGTGGCGGCAGCAGCAGCCTTAGCGTCTCCTGCCCAGCTCTGGGGTCCGTGGTTTTAGCCGCGGCTCGCCCCGTCTCTGGGGTTTGCGCTTTCAGCCGCGGCTCGCGCCCGTCTCTGGGGTTCGCGCTTTTAGCCGCGTCTCACGCCCGTCTCTGGGGTTCGCGCTTTTAGCCGCGGCTCGCGCCCATCTCTGGAGATCCTTTAAGCAGCGCTCTTAAACCCCTCTCCTCGTGCACCAGGAAACAAAGAGGGAAGAAAAAGTCTCTTGCCTCTTCGGCAGGTGCAGGCTTTTCCCAGAACTCCCTCCCGGCTAGTCGTGGTGCACTAACCCCTTCAGGCTATGTTCAAGCCGCCAACCCCAGTCCTCTCCCTGAGCTCCGTCCAAAACCAAAACCCGAGCCTCAGCTCGCAGCCCCGCCCGCCCCGGCTGGTGAGCAGACAAGCCTCTGGGGTTGGTGAGTGCTGGTCAGCACCGATCGTCTGTGCAGGAATCTCCCCGCTTTGCCCTCCGCACCCGTTGCTGTGCACTACTCCGTGGTCCCGAAACTCCCCTCTCCACCTCCCGCAGTCTCCGCCCGTGGAGGGGCTTCCTAGTGTGTGGAAACTTTTCCTCCTTCACAGCTCCCTCCCACTGGTGCAGGTGCCGTCCTTATTCTTTTGTCTCTGTTTTTTCTTTTGCCCTACCCAGGTACGTGGGGAGTTTCTTGCCTTTTGGGAGGTCTGAGGTCTTCTGCCAGCCTTCAGTAGGAGTTCTGTAGGAGTTGTTCCACGTGTGGATGTATTTCTGGTGTATCCGTGGGGAGGAAGGCGATCTCCGCGTCTTACTCTTCCGCCATCTTCAAGGTCCCCCCCGTTTTTTCTTTCCTAGTGATTTTAAGTATGTAAAATGAGTCAAATGCCTTGCTCTTGTTAATATTACAGTTTGAACAATAACAATTAATAATGTAGTGATGCAAGAATTTTAAAGGTGAGGATTAGAAAAGCATGCAAAAAAATCACACAGGTTTTTGTCTGAATCCAGTATATGACAACCATGTAACCTTAAAAAATTGTTCAAACTACCTGAATCTTTGTTTTTTTTAAAAATCTATAGAACAAGAATGATGATATCCTTCTTGCCTACCTCACCAGGTTCTTATAAGAATTAAAACTGTTAAAATAACTGAAGGGTTAATAACATAGTTTAAGACAATGAAAATGGGAAATTCCACTTGACATACATATAGAAAAAAAGCATATTCTCTTTTACATAAGGATTTGATAACAAACTTACTATCTTAATAAGTATTTTTGATGCCTTAATGTGCAGGAGTCAAACACAGACTTTCTCTGAATGTGATCACATGCTTATGAAGGAGGCATTCAACTAAACAGAGAATAATGAAACAATATGAAACCCCTTGATGTAGATGCCTATTCTCTATATGAGCACAATATCATGTCACTATCTCTGAACTAACTTTTAAGGATTAGAAGAGAAAGAGGAGCTTCTTAAAAAAGAAAGAAAAAAAAAGAAAAAGAATGGTCAGAGATGTATGAGAAAATTTAGGTAAACTTGGAGTCACAGAAGCCAGGGAAGAAGAACAGTTAAAGCAGATATCATCGGGCTTCCCTGGTGGTGCAGTGGTTGAGAGTCTGCCTGCTGATGCAGGGGACAGGGGTTTGTGCCCTGGTCCAGGAAGATCCCACATGCCACAGAGCAGCTGGGCCTGTGAGCCTTGGCCACTGAGCCTGTGCATCTGGAGCCTGTGCTCCACAACGGGAGAGGCCACAACAGTGAGAGGCCCATGTACCACAAAAACAAAGCAACAACAACAAAAAAACAACAAAAGAAGCAGATATCATCAATGTCAACTATAAGAGTGAGGACCATCAGGACATATACTAGAAAAATGCCCATTGAATTTGGCAATTGGCGGTTATTGGTGAATTTACTTAGGCTGCTTTCAAAAGAATGTAGAAAGCAGAAACAAAATTACAGTAGATTGAGAATCCAGGAAAGTGTAAGGAAGTACAGTCATTGTATGCATATTATTCATTCAGAAAGCTTAGCTAAGAAGGGTAAGCAAGTTTGGGTAGTGACCCAAGAGGAGGTAAAGGATCAAGGGATAGCCACCAATCCTTTAACATTTATTTTGGGCAATTTGTAAACGTAGGTGGGTTGACCTTGTGTAGAAGTAGACAGATCATTATTCTTTGAGTATGGAGAAATCTATATTAATTGCATTGGTTTTAAATATGAGTCATTTTTAGATAGAGAAGTATGAGTATGAGAAAATCATACTTTAACACCACATATTTCTCAGTGAAATACAATATTCAACACCAATTTATAAACATTCTCCAGAAAGCGGGCATAGAGGGAACATATCTCAACATAATAAAGGTCATATATGATAAACCTACAGCTAATATCATACTGAACGTGAAAAGCTGAAAACATTTCCTCTAAGATCAAGAATAAGAAAAGGATGTACAATCTCACCCAGTTTATTCAACATAGTTTTGGAAGTCCTTGCAAAAACAATCAGAGAAGGAAAAGAAATATAAGGAATCCAAATTGTCAAAGAAGTAAAACTGTCACTGTTTATAAATGACATGATACTATACATAGAAAATCCTAACGATGTGACCAAAAAACTACTAGGGCTGATCAATGAATTTGGTAAAGTTGCAGATACAATATAAATACACAGAAATCTCTTCCATTCCTATACACTAGCAACAAAAGATCAAAAAGAGAAATTAAGGAAACAATCCCATTTACCATAACAACAAAAAGAATAAAATACCTAGGAATAAGCCCATGTAAGGAGGCAAAAGACCTGTACTCAGAAAATTATAAGATACTGATGAAAGAAATCAAAGTTGACACAAACAGTTGGACAAATATACCGTGTTCTTGGATGGGAAGAATCAATATTGTGAAAATGACTATACTACCCAAAGTAACCTACAGATTCAGCACAATCCCTGTCAAATTACCAAGGGCATTTTATTCAGAATTAGAATTAAAATTTTTACAATTTGCATGGAGACATAAAAGATCCTGAATAGCAAAAGCAATCTTGAGATAGAAAAACGGAGCTGGAGGAATCAGGCTCCCTGACTTCAAACTCTACCACAAAGCTACAGTAATCAAGACAGTATGATATTGGCACAGAAACAGAACTATATATCAGTGGAACAGAATAGAAAACCCAGAGATAACCCCACACACCTATGGTCAATTAAAATATGACAGAGGAGGAAAGAATATACAGTGGAGAAAAGAGAGTCTCTTAAATAAGTGGTGCTGGGAAAACTGCACAGCTATATGTAAAAGAATGAAATTAAAACACTCCCTAACACCATACACAAAAATAAACTCAAAATGGATTAAAGACCTAAATGTAAGGCCAGACAGTATAAAACTCTTAGAGGAAAACATAAGAACACTTTATGACATAAATCACAGCAAGATCCTTTTTGACCCACCCCCTAGAGGTATGAAAATAAAAACAAAGATAAACAAATGGAACCTAATTAAACTTAAAAGCTTTTGCACAGCAAAGGAAGCCATAAACAAGAAGAAAAAACAACTTTCAGAATGGGAGAAAATATTTGCAAAGGAAGAAACTGACAAGCAATTAATCTCCAAAATATACAAACAGCTCATGCAGCTCAATATCAAAAAAACTAACAACCCAATTAAAAAATGGACAGAACATCTAAATAGACATTTGTCAAAAGAAGACATACAGATGGCCAACAAACACATGGAAAGATGCTGAACATCACTAATTATTAGAGAAATGCAAATCAAAACTACAATGAGGTACCACCTCACACCGATCAGAATGGCCATCATGAAAAAATCTACAAACAATAAATTCTGGAGAGCATGTGGAGAAAAGGGGACCTTCTTGCACTGTTGGTGGGAATGTAAATTAATATAGCCACTATGGTGAACAGTATGGAGGTTCATTAAATAACTAAAAATAGAACTACCATAGGACTCAGCAATCCCACTCTGGGCATATACTTGGAGAAAACCGTAATTCAAAAGGATACATGCACCCCAATGTTCATAGCAGCACTATTTGCAATAGCCAGGACATGGAAGCAACTTAAACGTCCATCAGCAAAGGAATGGTTAAAGATGTGGTACATATAAACAATAGAATATTACTCAGCCATAAAAAGGAACGAAATTGGGTCATTTGCAGAGACATGGATGGACCTAGAGACTGTCATACAGAGTGAAGCATGTCAGAAAGAGAAAAATAAATATTGTATAATATTGCATTTATGTGAAATCTAGAAAAGTGATACAGATGAACTTATTTGCAAAGAGGAAATAGATACACAGAGGTAGAGAACAAACATGAATACTGAGAGTGGAATGTAGGGGGTGAGATGAATTCAGAGATTGGGATCGACATATATACACTACTCTGTATAAAATAGATAACTAATGAGAACCTACTGTATAGCACAGGGAACTCTACTCAGTGCTCTGTGGTGACCTAAATGGGAAGGAAATCCAAAAAAGAGGGGATATATGTATGTGTATATCTGATACACTTTGCTGTACAGCAGAAACTAACACAATATTTTAAAGCAACTATACTTCAATAAAATTTAATTTAAAAAATCTGGTTCAACACAGAGCAATGAAGAGCATTGGGAATGGTAATTATATCAGTAAATATACAAGTGTTTTATTATTACTTAAATCTCTATAAAATGTAACTGACTGCTTAAACAAACAAATAAACAAAATAACAATTAAATTTGGTAATAGCACAAAGTCCAGGAGAGGAGTATTGGAAGTAAACGGAGTTTACATTATATGTGAAGTGTTATAGTATCACTGAAAATGGACTGTTAAGTTAACAATGCATCCTATAAACCCTAAAGCCAACAGTAAAATTAGAAAACAAAGAGCTATTGGTAATAAGCTATAAATGGTGATAAATGTTAATCATAAATATAACCACTTAGTCTAAAGAATACAGAAAAAATAGGAAAAGGAGGACAAAAACAGATGAGACAGATAGAAGACAAATTGAAAGATGATAGACTTAAACCTAACTACAATAATAAACATGTTAAATGTTAATGTCTAAATACTTCCAATTAAAAGGAAGAGACTGTCAGATTGGATGAAAAAGATAGATCCAACTATATGTTGCCTACATGAAACCTGCCTCAGGAAACTAGAAAAAGAAGAGCAATTTTAACTTGAAGAGAAAGAAAATAATAATGATCAAAGAAAGAATCAATTAAATAGAAGACAGAAAAAAATAATAGATAAAATCAGTGTAAACAAAAGCTGGTTCTTTGATAAAAATCAATAAAGTTGATAAATCTCCCATCAGATTTATCAGGGGAAAAAAGAGTGAAGGCATGCCTTAAAAATATTAGGACTTAGAGAGATGATCTCACTATAAATTCTAAAGAGATTAAAATGATAATTTGAGAAATATATAAATAACTTTATGTCATCAAATTCAAAACTTAAAGGAGACATTTCTTTAAGGACACGTACAACCAAAATTTACTGAAGAAAAAAGAGACACTTGTTCACTAAATAAATTGAAATTTTAGTGGAAAACCTTCCTACCATGAAAACTCCAGTTTCAGAAGGTAGGTATCTCTGAAAATATCTACAAACTAGGAAGAAGGAATACCAATTATATACATTTTCATCTACTAAATTGAAAAGGAGAGAATACTTTCCAATTCATTCTGGGAGAGGAGCATCACTGTAATTCCCAAATCAGGATAAAAAACATGCAATATTTCAAGTTAACTGAACATCAATATCCCTCAGGAACCTATATGTAAAAATTTTAAACAAGATTTTATAAAATACAGTCCAACAATTCATAAAAACTATAATATACCATGACCAAGATTGGGTTAACATTTTTAAATCAGCCAATGTCATTCACCATATTAATAAGCAAAAAAAAAAAAAAAAAAATGACAAAATTCAAGACCCTTTTATGATAAAAACATTCAACAAAAAAGGAATAAAAAGGAACTTCCTCAGCCTGATAAAGAGCATCTATTAAAGTTTTCTGGTATCATCATACATAATGGTGAAACACTGAATGCTTTCCTCTAAGATTAGAAACAAGACAAAGATGTCTTCTCTCAACAATTCTATATAACATTGTACTGAAGGTTGTAGCTAGTGCATTAAGGCCAGCAATTTAAAAAGGCAATCACATTGTAAGGGGAAAAGTAAAATTGTTTTAATTGGAGATAACATGGTTGTCTATGTAGAAAATTTGATGTGATTTATAGAAACATTACTAGAACTAGTAAGTAAATTTAGCAAATTTACAGGTAACAAAATCAATATACAAAACTCAACCGTATTGCTGTATACTAGTAACAAAAATTAGAAATTAAATTTAAGGTAATATTACTTCCAAGAGCATAAAAAATATGAAATAGTGATAAATCTGATAAATATCTGCAAGCCCTCAACATTTCTGAGGGAATTTAAATAAGACCTGAGTACTTAGAGAGATGTGTCTTTTTCATGGTCTGAAGAGTCAATATAGATACAGTGTTAAATTTCCTGAAACTAATGTATGCGTTTAACACAATTCCAATCAAAATCCCAGCAGGATTTTGTGTATTTGTGATTTTGACAACCTGATTTTAAGTTTACATGTAAATACACAGGACCTGGAATAGCTAAAGAACTTTGAAAAGGAAGAACAACATCAGAGAGGCAATACTTACCTGTTTTAAAGACATTATAAATAAAACTACATTAATCATGCCTGTGTGGTACTGGTGTAACAACAAAAAATACATCAATGAAACATAATAAAGTCCCTCAATAGACCAACACACACACTAAAAGCTGATTTTTGACAAAATTGCAAGGATAATTTAGTGAGGAAAAAAATGGTCATTTCAACAAATAGGGTTGAAATAATTTGATACCCCTATGCCCATATGCAAAAAAAAAAAAAAAAACTTTGATTCATAACTCAAACCACATGCCAAATTAAACTCAGAATTGATCATAGACATAAATGTAAAACCTAAAACTTTTAGAAAAATAATAGGAGAAAATATTTGTGTCTTTGAATTATTCAAATACTCTAGGTATCATGACCATCTATGAAAGAAAAAAATTAGTAAATTGGACTTCATTGAAATTAAGAACTTCTCCTTTCTTATTTTTTTTTTTAAACATCTTTATTGGGGTATAATTGCTTTACAATGGTGTGTTAGTTTCTGCTTTATAACAAAGTGAATCAGCTATACATATACATATGTTCCCATATGTCTTCCCTCTTGCGTCTCCCTCCCTCCCACTCTCCCCATCCCACCCCTCCAGGCTGTCACAAAGCACCTAGCTAATATCCCTGTGCCTTGCGGCTACTTCCCCCTAGCTATCTACCTTACTACGTTTGTTAGTGTGTATATGTCCATGACTCTCTCTCGCCCTGTCAAAACTCACCCTTCCCCCTCCCCATATCCTCAAGTCCGTTCTCCAGTAGGTCTGCGTCTTTATTCCTGTCTTACCCCTAGGTTCTTCATGACATTTTTCTCCCTTAAATTCCATATATATGTGTTAGCATACGGTATTTGTCTTTTTCTTTCTGACTTACTTCACTCTGTATGACAGACTCTAGGTCTATCCATCTCGTTACGAATAGCTCAATTTCATTTCTTTTTAAGGCTGAGTAATATTCCATTGTGTATATGTGCCACATCTTCTTTATCCATTCATCCGATGATGGGCGCTTAGGTTGTTTCCATCTCCGGGCTATTGTAAATAGAGCTGCAATGAACATTTTGGTACATGACTCTTTTTGAATTTTGGTTTTCTCAGGGTATAGGCCCAGTAGTGGGATTGCTGGGTCATATGGTAATTCTATTTGTAGATTTTTAAGGAACCTCCATACTGTTCTCCATAGTGGCTGAACCAATTCACATTCCCACCAGCAGTGCAAGAGTGTCCCCTTTTCTCCACACCCTCTCCAGCATTTATTGTTTCTAGATTTTTTGATGATGGCCATTCTGACTGGTGTGAGATGATATCTCATTGTAGTTTTGATTTGCATTTCTCTAATGATTAATGATGTTGAGCATTCTTTCATGTGTTTGCTGGCATTCTGTATATCTTCTTTGGAGAAATGTCTATTTAGGTCTTCTGCCCATTTTTGGATTGGGTTGTTTGTTTTTTTGTTATTGAGCTGCTTGTAAATTTTGGAGATTAATCCTTTGTCAGTTGCTTCATTTGCAAATGTTTTCTCCCATTCTGAGGGTTGTCTTTTGGTCTTGATTATGGTTTCCTTTGCTGTGCAAAAGCTTTGAAGTTTCATTAGGTCCCATTTGTTTATTTTTGTTTTTATTTCCATTACTCTAGGAGGTGGGTCAGAAAGGATCTTGCTGTGATTTATGTCATAGAGTGTTCTTCCTATGTTTTCCTCTAAGAATTTGATAGTTTCTGGCCTTACATTTAGGTCTTTAATCCATTTTGAGCTTATTTTTGTGTATGGTGTTAGGGAGTGATCTAATCTCATACTTTTACATGTACCTGTCCAGTTTTCCCAGCACCATTTATTGAAGAGGCTGTCCTTTCTCCACTGTACATTCCTGCCTCCTTTATCAAAGATAAGGTGTCCATATGTGCGTGGGTTTATCTCTGGGCTTTCTATCCTGTTCCACTGATCTTTCTGTTTTTGTGCCAGTACCATACTGTCTTGATTACTGTAGCTTTGTAGTATAGTCTGAAGTCAGGGAGCCTGATTCCTCCAGCTCGTTTTTTCATTCTCAAGATTGCTTTGGCTATTCGGGGTCTTTTGTGTTTCCATACAAATTGCGAAATTTTTTGTTCTAGAAGAACTTCTCCTTTCTGAAAGATGCATTCAAGAGAATGAAAATACAATCCACAGACTGAGAGAAAGTATTTACAAAGGATGTATCGGATAAAGTTCTTATGTCTGGAATATGCAAAGAACTCTAAGGAGTTGATAATAAGGAAAAAATAATAACAAAAATGTACAAAATATTTGAACAGATTATCATCAAAGAAGATACATGAGTGGCAAATAACCTATGAAAAGAGGCTCAACAGCATTAGTGGTTTTGGATATGCAAATTAAAAACACTATAAGATATCACTACATACCCATTAGAATGACCAAAATTAGTTTGACATACCAAGTGTTGTTGATTATGTGGAGTAACAAGGTATTTTTTAAATTGTATGTTAAATTCCCTTGCATTCTTGGGATACATCCCACTTGGTTATGGTGTATAATCCTTATCATATGCTGCAGCATTTGGTTTGCAATTATACTGTTGAGAAATATTGTATCTATTTTTAAAGGGATATTAGTCAGTATTTTTCTTTTCTTATGTCTTTGCATAGTTTAGTATCAGTGTAATTCTGGCCTCATGTAATGGACTAAGAAATATAACATTTTCTTGTATTGTTTGGAAGATCATGAGAAAGATGGGTTAATTCTTTAAAGGTTCGGTAGAATTCACCAGTGAAACTACCTGGTACTGAGTGTTTCTGTGTTGGGAGGTTTTCAATTACTCACTCAATCCCTTTATTTGTTAGAGATCTATTCAGCTTTTCTATTTCTTCATGATTCATTCTTTTTTTCATACATTTATTTATTTTATTTATGTTTATTTTTGGCTGCTTTGGGTCTTTGTTACTGCGTGTGGGCTTTCTTTAGTTGCGGTGAGCAGGGACTACTCTTCGTTGTGGTGCACGGGCTTCTCATTGCGGTGGCTTCTCTTGTTGCAGAGCACGGGCTCTAGATGTGTGGGCTTCAGTAGTTGTGGCTCACAGGCTCTAGAGTGCAGGCTCAGTAGTTGTGATGCACTGGCTTATTTGCTCCAAGGCAATATGGGATCTTCCCAGACCAGGGCTCGAACTGGTGTCCCCTGTATTGTCAGGCAGATTCTTAACTACTGTGCCACCATGGAAGCCCATGATTCATTCTTAGACTGTGTTTCTAGGAATTTCCATTTCATCTAGGTTGTTGAATGTGTTGGTCTACAGTTGCTTATTGTACGCTCTTATAACTTTTTTATTTCTGCTAAATCTTTAGTGTTTCCACTTCCAATTTCATTTTGGTAATTTGAAAGTTTTGTCTTTTTTCATAGTCAATCTACCTAAAGGTTTGTCAATTTCGTTGATCTTTTCAAAGAACTGACTTTTGGTTTAGTTGATTCTCTCCATTGTTTTCTATTCTCTATTTCATTTATCTCTGTTCTTATATTTATTATTTCCTTCTTTCTGCTTGCTTTAGGTATACTTTGCTTTTCTTTTTGCAGTTTCTCTAGGTTAGATTATTAAGATACTTCTTCTTTCTTAATATAGACATTTAAAGATCTAAATTTACGTCTAAGCACTGCGTTAGCTGCATTCCATAAGTTTTGTTACGTTTTCACTTTCATTCATCTCAAAATATTTTGTGATTTCCCTTTTGATTTCTTCTTTGACCCATTTAGGAGTGTTTTGTTGAATTTCTACATATTTGTGAGTTTCCCAAATTTCTTTATGTTACTAATTTCTAACTTCATTGAATTGTGTTAAAGAACATACTTTGTATTTCTTCTATTCTTTTAAGCTTATTGAAGTTTGTTTTATGACTTAGCATATAATCTATCCTGGAGAATTTTCCATATCCACTTGAAAAAAGTGTATTTTCTGCTCTTGTTGAGTAGAATATTCTCTAGATATATGTAAGATCTAGTCAGTTTATAGGCTTAAGTCTTCAACTTCTTGTTGGGATTTTCTGCCTAGTTTTCTACTCATTATTCAGAGAGGGGTATTGAGGTATTTCAACTATTTTTGTTGAATTGTCTATTTAACTTTTATTTTTTGTCAGAGCATGGTTCTTGTATTTTGGTGCTCTGTAATTAGGTATACATATGTTTATAATCATTCTATCTTCCTGGTAGATTGACCCTTTGTCATTATGAAATGTCACTCTTTATCTCTAATAACATTTTTCTTATTGTTTTAAAGTCCATTTCATCTGATATTAATTTAGCCACCCCAGCTATGTTGGTTGCTACTTTCCTGGTATATATTTACCCACCCTTTCACTTTTAACTTATTTGTGTCTTCAGATTTAAGTACTCTTATAGACAGCATCTAGTTGGATTATGATTTAAAAATCCATTTGGTCAGTCTCTGCCTTTAATTGGAGTGTTTAATACATTTACAATTAATTTAAATGTTGATATGGAAGGAATTATTTCAGCCAGTTTTCTATTATATTCTATGTTATTGTTTTTAGTTCTCAATTCCTTCATCACTGCCTTCATTTGTGTTTAATTGATTTTTATACTGTACCATTTGATTCCCTTCCTCTTTCCTTTTCCGTATTTTTTTGTTTGTTTGTTATGCTCTTAGTGGTTATTTTGAGGATTACAATTAATGTCTTAAGTTTATAAAGATTTAGTTTATATTAATACCAACATAGCTTTAGTAGTATACAAAAATATCTCTCTGCTCCTATATATATACATGTTCCTCTTTATATGTTTTTATTGCAAAAAAATAACATCTTTATATATTGTGTGACCATTAACATAGATTTGTAATTATTCTTTTATGCATTTTTCTTTTAAATCACATTGAAGAGTATTTACAAACCAAAAATACGGGCTTTTGTATTTGCCAACGTAGTTACTTTTACTATGTTCTTTATTTCTTTATACAGCTTTGAGTTACAGTCTAGTGGCCTTTTATTACATCCCAAAGTCATCCTTTACCATTTCTTACAGGGCAGGTCCACTAGGGAAAAACTCCTTCAGCTCTCATTTATTTCAAAATAGCTGTATTTCTCCTTCATCTTTGAAGTATAGTTTACCAAATATAGAATTGTGGCTGATAATTTTTTTCTTTAAGCACTTAAAAAATATTACCCGTCTTTTCACCTCTTATTTCTCCTGAGAAATTGTTCACAATACTTTTTTTTTTTAACATCTTTATTGGAGTAAAATTGCATTAGAATGGTGTGTTAGTTTCTGCTTTATAACAGAGTGAAACAGCTATATATATACATATATCCTCATATCTCCTCCCTCTTGGCACTCCCTCCAACCCTCCCTATCCCACCACTCTAGGTGGTAACAAAGCCCTGAGCTGATCTCCCTCTCCTATGCAGCTACTTCCCTCTAGCTATTTATTTTATATTTGGTAGTATATATAAGTCCATGACACTCTCTCACTTCGTCCCAGGTTAACCTTCCCTTTCCCTGTGTCCTCAAGTCCATTCTCTAGGTCTGCATCTTCATTCCTGTCCTGTTCCTAGGTTCTTCAGAACCTTTTTTTTTTTTTTTTAGCTTCCATATATATGTGTTAGCATATGGTATTTTTTTTTCTATTTCTGACTTACTTCACTCTGTATGACAGACTCAAGGACCATCTACCTCACTACTAATAACTCAATTTCATTTCTTTTTATGGCTGAGTAATATTCCATTTTATATATGTGCCACATCTTCTTTATACATTCATCTGTCAGTGGACATTCAGATTGCTTCCATGTCCTGGCTATTGTAAACAGAGATGCAATGAACAATGTAGTAATTGTCTCTTTTTGAATTATAGTTTTCTCATGGTATATGCCCAGTAGTGGGATTGTTGGGTTGTATGGTAGTTTTATTTTTAGTATTTTAAGGAACTTCCATACTGTTCTCCATAGTGGCTGTATCAATTTACATTCCTGCCAACAGTGCAAGAAGGTTCCCTTTTTTCCAAACCCTCTCCAGCATTTATTGATTGTAGATTTTTTGATGATGGTCACTCTGACTGGTGTGAGGTGATACCTCACTGTAGATTTGATTTGCATTTCTCTAATGATTAGTGATGTTGAGCATCCTTTCATGTGTTTGTTGGCAATCTGTATATCTTCTTTAGAGAAATGTCTATTTAGGTCTTCTGTCCATTTTTGGATTAAGTTGTTTGGTTTTTTTTTGATATTGAGTTTCATGAGCTACTTGTAAATTATGGACATTAATCCTTTGTCAGTTGCTTCATTTGAAAATAGTTTCTCCCAATCTGACAGTTGTCTTTTGGTCTTGTTTATGGTTTCCTTTGCTGTGCAAAACTTTTAAGTTTCATTAGGTCCCATTTATTTATTTTTGTTTTTATTTCCATTTCTCTAGGGGGTGGGTCAAAAAGGATCTTGCTGTGATTTATGTCATAGAGTGTCCTGCCTATGTATTCCCCTAAGAGTTTTATAGTGTCTGGCCTTACATTTAGGTGTATAATCCATTTTGAGTATATTTTTCTGTATGGTGTTAGGATGTGTTCTACTTTTATTCTTTTACATGTAGCTGTCTAGTTTTCCCAGCACCACTTATAGAAGAGGCTGTCTTTTCTCCATTGTATATTCTTAACTCCTTTATAAAAAATATAGTGACAATATGTGTGTGGGTTTATCTCTGGGTTTCTATCCTGTTCCATTGATCTATATTTCTTTTCTTGTACCGGTACCATACTGTCTTGATTACTGTAGCTCTGTAGTATAGTCTGAAGTCTGGGAACCTGATTCTTCTGGCTCCGTATTCCTTTCTCAAGATTTCTCTGTCTATTCAGGATCTTTTATGTCTACATACAAATTGTAAAATTTTTAATGCTAATTCTGTAAAAAATGCCCTTTGTAATTTGACAGGGATTGCACTGAATCTGTAGATTGCTTTGGGTAGTATAGTCATTTTCACCATGTTGATTCTTCCAATCAAAGAACATGATATTTCTCTCCATCTGTTCATATCATCTTTAATTTCTTTCATCACTCTCTTATAGTTTTCTCCTTACAGGTCTTTTGTCTCCTTAGGTAGGTTTATTCCTATGTATGTTACTCTTTTTGTTGCAATGTTAAATGGAAGTGTTTCTTTAATTTCTCTCTCACATTTTTCATTAGTGTATAGGAATGCAAGATATTTCTGTGCATTAATTTTGTATCCTGCTACTTTACCAAATTCAGTGATTAGCTCTAGCAGTTTTCTGGTAGCATCTTTAGATTATCTATGTATAGTATCATGTCATCTGCAAAGATTGAAAGTTTTACTTCTTTTTTTCTTATTTGGATTCCTTTTATTTCTTTTTCTTCTCTGATTGCTGTGGCTAAAACTTCCAAAACTATGTTGAATAAGAGTGGTGAAAGTGGACAACTTTGTCTTGTTCCTGATCTTAGAGGAAATGGTTTCAGTTTTTCACCACTGAGAATGATGTTGGCTGTGGATTTGTCACATATGGCCTTTATTATATTGAGGTAAGTTCACTATATGCCTACTTTCTGCAGGGTTTTTATCATAAATGGGTGTTCAATTTTGTTGAAAGCTTTTTCTGCATCTACTGAGATGATCACATGTTTTTTACACTTTAATTTGTTAATATGGTTTATCACATTGATTGATTTTCATATATTGAAGAATCCTTGCATCTGTGGAATAAATTGTACTTGATCATGGTGTATGATCCTTTTAATGTGCTGTTGGATTCTGTTTGCTAGTGTTCTGTTGAGGTTTTTTGTATCTATGTTCATCAGTGATATTGGCCTGTAGTTTTCTTTCTTTGTGACATCTTTGTCTGGTTTTGGTATCAGGGTGATGGTGGCCTTGTAGAAGGTGTTTGGGCATATTCCTCCCGCTGCTATATTTTGGAAGATTTTGAGAGGGATAGGTGTTAGCTCTTCTCTAAATGTTTGATAGAATTCGCTTGTGAAGGCATCTGGTCCTGGGCTTTTGTTTTTGGGAAGATTTTTAATCACAGTCTCAATTTCAGTGCTTGTGACTGGTCTGTTTATATTTTCTTTTTCTTCCTGGTTCTGTATCAGAAGGTTGTTCTTTTCTACCAATTTGTCCATTTCTTCCAGGTTGTCCATTTTATTGGCATATAGTTGCTTGTAATAATCTCTCATGATCCTTTGCATTTCTGCAGTGTCAGTTGTTACTTCTCCTTTTACATTTTGAATTCTATTGATTTGAGTGTTCTCCCATTTTTGCTTGATGAGCCTGGCTAATG
Source organism: Phocoena phocoena (assembly GCF_963924675.1). Taxonomy (NCBI): domain Eukaryota; kingdom Metazoa; phylum Chordata; class Mammalia; order Artiodactyla; family Phocoenidae; genus Phocoena; species Phocoena phocoena. The sequence continues at coordinate 79,457,631 of NC_089240.1, read as the reverse complement.
GTTTTATCATTTTGCTTATATTCTCAAAGAACCACCTTTTAGTTTCATTGATCTTTGCTATTGTTTCCTTCATTTCTTTTTCATTTATTATTGATCTGATCTTTATGATTTCGTTCCTTCTACTAACTTTGGTGTTTTTTTCTTCTTTCTCTAATTGATTTAGGTGTAAGATTAGGTTGTTTATTTGAGATGTTTCTTGTTTCTTGAGGTAGGATTGTATTGCTATAAACTTCCCTCTTAGAACTGCTTTTGCTGCATCACATAGGTTTTGGGTCATAGTGTTTTCATTATTATATGTTTCTAGGTAATTTTTGATTTCCTCTTTGATTTTTTCAGTGATCCTTTGGTTTTTAAGTAGTGTATTTTTTGGCCTCCATGTGTTTGTATTTCTTACAGATTTTTTCCTGTAACTGGTAGGTAGTCTCATAGCACTGTGGATGGAGAAGATACTTGATATGATTTCAATTTTCCTAAATTTACCAAGGCTTGATTTGTGACCCAAGATATGATCTATCCTGGAGAATGTTCCATGAGCACTTGAGAAGAAAGTGTATTCTGTTGTGTTTGGATGGAATGTCCTATAAATATCAATTACGCCCATCTTGTTTAATGTATAATTTAAAGCTTGCGTGTCCTTACTTGTTTTCATTTTGGATGACCTGCCCATTGGTGAAAGTGTGGTGTTAAAGTCCCCTACTCTGATTGTGTTACTATCAATTTACCCTTAAATAGCTGTTAGCATTTGCCTAATGTATTGAGGTGCTCCCATGTTGTTTGTGTAAATATTTGTAATTGTTATATTTTCTTCTTAGTTGATCCCTTGATCATTATGTAGTGTCCTTCTTTATCTCCTGTAGTAGTGTTTGTTTTAAAGCTATTCTTTCTGATATGAGAAGTGTTATTCCAGCTTTCTTTTGATCTCCATTTGAATGGAATATCTTTTTCCATTCCATCACTTTCAGTTTGCCTGTGTCCTTAGGTCTGAAGTGGGGCTATTGTAGACAGCATATATATGGGTCTTGCTTTGTATCCATTCAGCCAGTTTATGTATTTTGGTTGGAGCATTTAATTCACTTACATTTAAGGTAGTTATCAATATGTATGTTCCTATTACCATTTTCTTAATTTTATTGGGTTTGTTATTGTACGTCTTTTCCTTCTCTTGTGTTTCCTGCCTAGAGAAGTTCTTTTAGCATATGTTGTAAAGCTGATTTGGTGCTGCTGAATTCTCTCAGCTTTTGCTTATCTGTAAATATTTTAATTTCTCCATCGAATATGAATGAGATCCTTGCTGGGTAGAGTAATCTTGGTTGTAGATTTTTCCCTTGCATCACTTTAAATATGTCCTGCCACTCCTTTCTGTCTTGCAGAGTTTCTGCTGATCGATCAGCTATTAAACTTATGGGGATTCCCTTGTGTGATATTTGTTGTTTTCCCCTTGCTGCTTTTAATATATTTTTTTTGTATTTAATTTTTGATAGCTTGATTAGTATATGTCTTGGCCTGTTTCTCCTTTGATTTATCTTGTAGGGGAATCTCTGTGCTTTTTGGACTTGATTAACTATTTCGTTTCCCATAATAGGGAAATTTTCAACTCTAATCTCTTCAAATATTTTCTCAGTCCCTTTATTTTCCTCTTCTTCTTCTGAGACCCCTATATTTCGAATGTTCCTGCTTTTAATGTTGTCTCAGAGGTCTCTAAGACTGTCCTCAATTCTTTTCAGTATTTTTTCTTTATTCTGCTCCGCAGTTGTTATTTCCACCATTTTATCTTTCAGGTCACTTATCCTTTCTTCTCCTCAGTTATTCTGCTATTGATTCCTTCGAGAGAATTTTTAAGTTCATTTATTGTGTTGTTCATAATTGTTTGTTTGCTCTTTGGTTCTTCTAGGTCCTTGTTAAACGTTTCTTGTATTTTCTCCATTCTATTTCCAAGATTTTGGTTCCTCTTTACCATCAGTACTCTGAATTCCTTTTTAGGTAGACTGCTTATTTCCTCTTCATTTGTTTGTTCTGGTGGGTTTTTTTACCTTGCTCCTTCATCTGCTGTGTGTTTCTCTGTTTTCTCATTTTGCTTAACTTACTGTGTTTGGGGTCTCCTTTTCACAGGCTGCAGGTTCGTAGTTCCCTTTGGTTTTGGTGTCTGCCCCCAGTGGCTAAGGTTGTTTCAGTGTGTTGTGTAGGCTTCCTGGTGGAGGGGACTAGTGCCTGGTTCTGGTAGATGAGGCTGGATCTTGTTCTTCTGGTGGGCAGAACCATATCCAGTGGTATGTTTTTGGGTGTCTGTGACCTTATTATGATTTTAGTCAGCCTCTCTGCTAATGGGTGGTCTTGTGTTCCTGTCTTGCTAGTTGTTTGGCATAGGGTGCCCAACACTGTAGCTTGCTTGTTGTTGAATGGAACTGGGTCTTAGCATTGAGTTTGAGGTCTCTGTGGGAGCTTTCACCATTTATATTATGTGGAGCTAGGAGGTCTCTGGGGTATCAATGTCCTGAACTCTGCTCTCCCACCACAGAGGCCTAGGCCTGTTACCTGGCCAGAGCACCAAGACCCTGTCAGCCACACGGCCAGGTATATGGGGAGTTTCTTTCCTTTTGGGAAGTCTGAGGTTTTCTGTCAGCATTCAGTAGGTGTTCTGTATGAGTTGTTCCACATGTAGATGTGTTTCTGGTGTATTTGTTGGGAGGAAGTTCATCTCCACATCTTACCCCTCCACCATCTTGAAGGACTCCTAACCCAACTTCCAATGCAAGGACATGATACAATGTAGTTTTCATTGACAGACAAGATCTGGAGATGAGGAATTTACTCTTGGGTTGAGTGGCTTGACTTGCATGGGTGCCAACGAGGGTGAGACAGTGAGAGGTAACCTCCCAAAGCTGGTCAGAAACAAGAAAGTGTGTGAGTGGTGGGCCAGACAAGCAAGCGTCCATGGTGCCTGAGCCCCAGGAAGCTGGCTTCCAGTCACAATTCTTATTGATAACCCCTGTAAATGAGGAACCATATCTCTCTTGCTGCTTTCAAGATTTTTTTCTTTATCTTTGCTTTTGAACAGTTTGATTATAATTTGTATTGATGTGGAACACTTTGTGTTTATCAGTCTTTGAGCTTTTAATCTTCTTGGGTGTGTACGTTTATGTTTCTCATCAAATTGGGGAAATTTTGGCCATTAATTCTTCAATTATTCTTTCTGACTCTTTCTCACTCTCTTTTCTTTCTTGGACACAGTCACCATTAACCTATATTAAACTAGTTTATATCTCTCCAATGCCTTTCATAACCTAGATGTGATGATGGTTGTTAGGGTGTGTGTGTGTGTGTATGTGTGTGTGTATGTGTGTGTGTATGTGTGTGTGTGTGTATCTCTGAACTTATCAAATTGAGCAATTTCTTTTATGTCAATTATACTTCAATAAAAATAGATAAAAGTGCAGTCTTTGCAAGTTTTCCTCTCATGAAAATATCCTTGCTTATATAGAGAAGGGGCAGAAAAAAAAACTGAATTATTAGAACAAAGCTTTTAATAGGCTAAGAACCATACAGATAAGATAAATGCTCAATAAAATATTGTGAAGCTATAAAGTGAAAATTATATATATATATGTTAGACTTTTCCCTGACTTAACACTAGCTATGCTATGTTTATGTTACATCTCTCACAGGATGCACCATAGCCCCAAGGATTTTATCTTTCATAAAGTTTTCAAAGTCTAATTGGAAAAAATATTTTCCCCAAATTCTTGGTACTCTGTTTTGGAGGAGGCCAGTCTCAATCAGTGTTTCATAGAAATCTAGAAATTTTGTTTGTTTAGAGAGAAACTTATATCAAGGGAACTCTGGTGAATGCAGTTTCATTACAGTAACTCAAATCCTGTGTGAGTTAGAGATCTTGGTAGAGCAAACACTTCCATGCAATAAATCTCACTTACCAATATAAGCATCTGTATGAAGGTCTAAGTGCACACCACCTCTTACCAACCTGCACACAGATAAATTTCTATGTATATGTAGGTATTTTTCACAAGACTCCTGCCAAAACATCATTGTTAATAATACTTTTCTTCTAACTGTATAATAATATATGTCTACTATTGTGGTCAAAATACCTATTAAAAACATAAGCTAACTCTTATAGTTTATATATATATATATATATATATTTTTTTTTTTTTTTTGAGGTACATGGGCCTCTCACTGTTGTGGCCTCTCCCGTTGCAGAGCACAGGCTCCAGACGTGCAGACACAGCAGCCATGGCTCACAGGCCTAACTGTTCTGTGGCATGAGGGTTCTTCCTGGACCAGGGCACGAACCCGTGTCCCCTGCATCGGCAGGCAGACTCTTAACCACTGCACCACCAGGGAAGCCCAGTTAATATATTTTAAAATTAACCTATTTAGCTTCTACATTACACTGAATATAATAAGAGTGAAAGATGAAACAACAAGGTCCTACTGTATAGCACAGGGAACTATATTCAATATCCTGTGATAAACCATAATGGAAAATAATATGAAAATGAATTTACCTATGTAAATTTACCTATGCTGCTGAAATAGCATATATTTGCCAAATAGTAGAATATAGATAATTAAACATTACAACATTATTTTAAATACCGTAGACTAACACATATATATGGAATCTAAAAAAAAAAAAAAATTCTGAAGAACCTAGGAGCAGGACAGGAATAAAGATGCAGAGGTAGAGAATGGACTTAAGGACACGGGGAATGGGAAGGGTAACCTGGGACAAAGTGAGAGAGTGGCATGGACTTATATATACTACCAAATGTAAAATAGATAGCTAGTGGGAAGCAGCTGCATAGCACAGGGAGATCAGCTCAGTGCTTTGTGACCACCTAGAGGGGTGGGATAGGGAGGGTGGGAGGGAGACACAAAAGGGACATGAGGATATATGTATACATATAGCTGATTCACTTTGTTATACAGCAGAAACTAACACAAGAGTGTAAAGCAATTATACTCCAATAAAGATGTTAAAAAAAAATAGTGCACTACCTTACCTCTTGAAGTTCTTTGCTCACAGGTGAAATTTGTGAACTCCACTGATAGGGTTTGAAATCTTGAAAATGCCTAATTCATATTATACATTTTTTTCTATCCAGAATTCTTGCTTTTGAAAGAAACATTAATTTGATCCAATTTTCGTAAGGGATATGAAGGGCTGAGAATGAAAGATTTTCATCTTCAGGGAAATTTTGTATTTATTTACAAGTACAAACTTCAACATCCTTGGGGGTGCCATTAATACAAAGAAGAAATCCCAATGATATTTTTTATGAGTTCATTAAAATATAGGTTGTGGAAAGGACCTCTGTTTAGTCAGAGGGGGAAAAGGTCAAATTTCTTGGAATACCATTAACTGGATAATTTTCCTAGAAGTACAGAGAGTTGGTGAGGTAAAGGAATTGATCATTAAGTGGTTTCCTTTGATAACAAAGGAGAAATACAAACTATAATAGACCCTGGGCCTAATCTTTTACCATTTTTAGAAGATATCATGAAAGTTGATTAATAGCTTGTTTTAAAATATGAGTAAGGAAGAAGTGTTTTTTTAATTAATAATTTCAGTATCTTTAGAAAAATCAACATAGATAGATATAGATATGTATCTCTAAGATATTAGAAATACAATAAAATATTATAATATGTTTGGCTAAGAAGAAAAGTTCTAATAAGATTCATAAAATATTAGCTTTGGATAATACTTTAAAATGAATGTGAAATCCGAATTGTAGATCACTGGTAAGGATATTCAGTTTATTACTTTTAGCCATAGTCTATAATAGTAAAATAAAATAAGGTAAACTAATCACAAAACTCTTCAAAATAATTGAACACAATACATAATAGGATATTATACCAAAAATGTTCTAATATACAGCACTTATTTCTAACTTTGTGAATATTAAACTTTATGAATATTACGCTTTATAAATCATATAACTGGAATTAATGCATTAAAAAATGATGTGCTATACTATAATAATGTGTGTCCCTATATATATCTGGGAAGATACATCAGCAAGAACCTCAGCAATTTTCTTAATTCTTTGGCTGAACATTGCTCATTATGCTTTCTTAGCCTTAGGTTCTTACATACAAATCAGCTGCACAAATATTCCATTAAAAAAACAAAACAAAACAAAGTAACAGTTAAATTTGCAAAGTTACCCATTTACTGTGGTCATAATAGATACCTCACTTCCTTCCGAAAGTATTAACTTATATATGTTAAGATATTGCATTTAAGTAAGGGATCAAATAAACTTTCCCACTGAATTTTTAAATTCCCCTCCTATCTCAACTCAGATATTCTCCACAGGAAAGATAACTGGAAGATTATGCTATATTTTCTGGTTAGATTATGAAATGAAAAAAAAAAAGAATTAAGGTGAAAGAAGCACTGAAAGAAAGCACAACCCCCTCCCCCTCACAATTTTACTTGGTGTAATGTTGAATAGATGTTCTTTGAATCTGTGATAGTAATTGTGGGGGGTTTAAGTGAATGCAGTCCCTTTTTTTCCTTCTAGACACAACCTATATTTATAGATCACTGATTCTTGATAGGCAAAATAAAGAGCAAAAACAGTTTGGTGCTGTGGGAAAGATTGAATTTCTAATTTAAATTTCACTTAGATTCATCCAAATAATTTTATTTCTTATTGCCTTAGCTTCTCAATTTATAAAAAAGATAGAATAATCTCTTTATTTTGGTGAGATGTGTGAGTATCAAATAAAATACTAGACAACAAAGTGTGCTGGAGAAAAGTGAAAATATCATACCATTCCAAGGAATAATTATTTATATTTAAAACGACCATTGGTAACGTGATGTTTTAAATTAAAGAATTTGCTAATTTATTCTCTACTATATATTTCAATAGAATAGATTAGCTGCAGAAGTCTCTGTTTCCTCCTGATCATGGATGTTGGCCCTATCTTTGGAATCAGAATATTAACAATAATTGTGATCTATTTTTTTATTATAACAATAATAATCCCGTGTTGTTAGAATCCTCAGGGATCTAATAGAAATATATGTGTGTGTGTATATATATATATATATATATATATATATATATACACAGACTAGTCCCAGTTAGGTAAATTGAAAACTTTAGCTTAAATAATTTTAAGGCAATCATTGTATGGGGTAATAAATGGTCTCCCCCTACCTTTAACACAGTATAATGTCAGCTAGATAATTTTTACTACAAACTGGTTTGGTAATCTCTTTTAAATGAATAGGAAAGCATAATAAATTATAATAAATAAAGATGCATATTTAAGTGGGTTAATGAATATTTGATCATTTCTCCTGTACTTGCACATAGGACTCTCATAGTGGATGTGAGGATGATTTGTTCATTGTGTTATTGAACAACAGGCTCTGTGGCTTTTAATTAACATATATTGAAATATGATATTGAGCAAAAACTTTAAAGTTAAACCAAGATTACTATCACTCCACATGTCATGCATTTTGGTGCCACATGCTTTATTATATATAGAAACTAAATTCTAACTTATCAAATGATGAGAATGTTGATGCAATCATTAAAAGCTGATATTAGTGAATGTGGATTGAAAGTGTCAAAGTAAAGCACATACCATAGTAACATTTTTGTGGCACTATAGGACACAAAATACTACAAGTATTTGACAGAAGTACTGAAATTGCAGTGAAAGCCTTCCCATATTGATGTAAAAATTCTAATGTAATTTTAATATTGCTTTCAACAAGGGACAGATTGAAATATAAATAGAACATTTATGAAAATGCAGGGAGGACCAAGGAGTGTAGAAAAAATGTCTTGGTAGGTAAAGCATTCTTGTCTCAGATGTTAAGCCAACATTGGTCAAACAAGATTTTTAAGAATCAACATAGAATATTTTAAAAAAATAACGAGCTGTTTCAATGTTTCTGTGGCTATATCACACTTGTATTTGACAAAATTAGGATATTATAAGGCAGTATGTTGCAGAGAAAAGTGATCAGGCTTTGGAGCCTCCACAACTTGGAATTGAATCTCACCCAACTCTATTACTTAATACTGCATGATATCAGGCAAATTAATTCATCTCTCTGAGCCTCAGTTTCCTTATCTGTAAAATACATCTGAAAACACTTTGTTAAGGACTCTAATGTCCTATTACTAGAATACATAGTTTTAAATCAGTTTGGTCAAATCCCCGTATGTATTTGTGTTGAGATAAATTGATAATCATTTAGAAGGAGAATGTCTTATAGCAGAACAAACATTGGGCTAAAAATCAAATAACCCAATTCTTCTAATAACTGTCTGTTCTATATTACGCAAATTCTTTCCCCAGTCTGAATTTTTCCAATCCATAAAATGAGGAGGGAGAACTAGATCGTCTTCAAATTCATTCTCTGTTCTTACTTACAGTACACAGAATAGTTATATATTTGCAGCTCTGTGGAATGATAGCTGACTGTTTAATGAACTTTTCTTTAACCACACAGTACTAGGCACCATTAAATATATTATTTCACTTTTTAAGGACTGAAATTAATTGTTAAGTGTGTTATCTGTCACATACATACATAATTATGTGCAAATTATAATTATACAACTTATTTTTACTAAGTTTATATATTTGTGTAAACAACACACAAATTTTGTTGGTTTGTTTGATTTTAATTTTTGTTTTATACTGGAATATAGTTGATTAACAATGTTGTGCTAGTTTCAGGTGTACAGCAAAGTGATTCAGTTATACATATATATGTATCAATTCTTTTTCAAATTCTTTTCCCATTTAGGTTATTACAGAATATTGAGCAGAGTTCCCTGTGCTATACAGTAGGTCCTTGTTGGTTATCTGTTTTAAATATAGCAGTGTGAACACGTCAATCCCAAACTCCCAATCTATCCCTCCCCTCTACCCTTTTCTCCTGGTAACCATAAGTTCATTCTCTATGTCTGTGAGTCCATTTCTGTTTTGTAGATAAGTTCATTTGTATCATTTTTTTTAGATTCTGCATATAAGCAATATCATATATTTGTCTTTCTCTGACTTACTTCACTTAGTATGATAATCTCCAGGACTATCCATGTTGCTGCAAATGGCATCATTTCATTCTTTTTAATGGCTGAGTAGTTTCCATTGTATATTTGTACTGTATCCTCTTTATACATTCATCTGTCAATTGATTAGGTTGCTTCTATGTCATGGCTATTGTAAACAGCACTGCAATGAAAATTGGGGTACAAGTATCCTTTCAAACCATGTTTTTCTCTGGATATATGCTCAGAGGTGGGACGGCTGGATCATATGGTAGCTCTATTTTTAGTTTTTTAAGGAACCTCTATAATCTCCACAGTGGCTGTACCAATTTACATTCCCACCAACAGTGTGGAGGGTTCCCTTTTCTCTATATCCTCTCCAGCATTTATTGTTTGTAGACTTTTTGATGATGGCCATTCTGACTGGTGTGAGGTGATATCTCATTGTAGTTTTGATTTGCATTTCTCCAATAATTAGTGATGTTGAGCATTTTTTCATGTGCCTCTTTGTCATCTGTATGTCTTCTTTGGAGAAATGTCTATTTAGGTGTTCTGCCTACTTTTTTATTGGGTTGTTTGTTTTTTTGATATTGAGCCACATGAGCTGCTTGTAAATTTTGGAGACTAATCCCTGTTGTTTACATTGTTTGCAAGTATTTTCTCCCATTCTGAGGGTTGTCTTTTTGTTTTGTTTATGGTTTCCTTTGCTGTACAAAAGCTTTTGAGTTTAATTAGGTCCAATTTGCTTATTTTTGTTTTGATTTCTATTACTCTAGGAGACGGCTCAGAAAATATATTGCTGCAATTTATGTCAAAGAGTGTTCTGCCTATGTTTCCTCTAAGAGTTTTACAGTATCTGATCTTACATTTCAGTTTTTAATCCATTTTGAGTTTATTTTTGTGTATGGTGTTAAAGAGTGTTCTAATTTCATTTTTTTACATGTACCTTTCCAGTTTTCCCAGAACCATTTATTGAAGGGATTGTGTTTCCTCCATTGTATAGTCTTGCCTCCTCTGTCATAGATAAATTGACCATAGGTGTGTGGGTTTAGTTCTGGGCTTTCTATACTGTTCCATTGATCTGTATTTGTTTCTTGTGCCAGTTCCATACTGTTGTGATGACTGTAGCTTTGTAGTATAGTCTGAAGTCAGGGAGCCTGCTACGTTTTTCTTTCTCTAGAAATCTTTGACTATTTGGGTCTTTTGTGTCTCCATACAAATTTTAAGATTTTTTGTTCTAGTTCTGTGGAAAAAGCAATTGGTAATTTGATAGGGATTGCATTGAATCTGTAGATTGCCTTAGGTAGTATAGTCAGAATGTCTCAAGATGGCAGAGTAGAAGGATGCGAGCTCACTTCTTCTTACAGAAACACCAAAATCACAACTAACTCCTGAACAATCATCAACAAAAAAAGCTGGAATCTATGAAAAAAGATACCTTAAATCCAAAGACAAAGAAGAAGCCATAATGAGATGGTAAGAGGGGTGCAATCATGATAAAATCAAATCTCATTATCTGACAGGTGGGCAACCCACAAACAGAAAATAATTATATGACAAAAGTTCTCCCATGGGGTGAATGTCCTGAGCCCCAAGTTAGGCTTCTCAGCTTGGGGATCCGGGCACATGAGGAGGAGCCCCCAGAGAATCTGGCTTTGAAGGCCATTGAGGTTTGATCCCAGGAATTCCACAGGACTGGGGGAAACAGAAACTCCATTCATAGAGGTTGTACACAAGGTCTTGCACATAGAAGGACCCAGGGAAAAAAGCAGTGACCTCATAATAGACTGAGCCAGATCTACCTGCTAGTATTGGAAAGACTCCTGCTGAGGCAGGGGGCAGCTGTGGCCCACTTCAAGGACAAAGACCCTGGCAGTGGCAGTTCTGGGTAGTACTCATTGGCATGAGCCCTCCTAGAGGCCACCATTTTCTCCCCAAGACCTAGCTCCACCCAACAGCCTGTAGACTCCAGTGTTAGGATGCCTCAGGCCAAACAACAAACAGAGTGGGAACATAGCCCCACCCATAAGCAGAGAGGCTCTTAAAGTCTTCCTGAGCCCATCCTGCCTGCCAGAGGGATAAGAACTAGCTCCACCCACCAGTGGGCAGGAACCAGTCACTCCAACCCAGAAGCCTGCACAAGCCTCTTAGACAGCCTCATCCATCAGAGGGCAGACAGCAGAAGCAAGAGCTACAATCCTTTAGCCTTCAGAACAGAAACTGCAATCGCAGAAATTTAGACAAAATTAAACAGCAGAGGAATATGTCCCAGATGAAGAATAAAGATAAAACCCCAGAAGAACAATTAAGTGAAGTGGAAATAAGCCATCTACTGGAAAAAGAATTCAGAGTAACGATACTGACGATCTAGGAAAAAGAATGGAAGCACAAATGGAGAAGGTACAAGAAATGTTTAACAAAGATCTAGAAGAACTAATGAACAAACAGAGATGAACAATACAATAACTGAAATGAAAAATATACTAGAAGGAATCAACATCAGAATAATTGAGGCAGAAGAATGGATAAGTGAACTGGAAGACAGCATGGTAGAAATCACTGCCATGGAACAGAATAAAGAAAAAAGAATGAAGAGAAATGAAGTCGGTCTTAGAGACCTCTGGGACAAATTTTTTTATTAAAGAACATTTTTTACATTGCTCCTCCCCCAAAACATTGAGCTAGCCTAGATTTTTATTTATTCTTATGTAGTCATTTGAAAAAAAATACTAAAAGGTGATGATGACTAAGATTACAAAGTCTAGGAAGTCATTTGAAAAATTCTCTCTCTTAAACTACAACCATTAAACAGTGCACAAATTGATTATCCTATTAGGGGAGTGGTGACCCATGCCAACATTTCACATACCCAAGTCTCCCTCATAGCTTCCTGCCAAGTTGAGTTACTTTCAGAAAGTTCTTACAGAGCAAACCCTGGGAATGGAATATTGACAGATAGCCATAATATTGCTTAATCAAATTTAAATGGACTCAGGTTTTTTCTTTAAATATCAAACTTATCTCAAGTCAGGCATAGAAGAATCTGGCAGAAATAGTATGCTTTTGTTATTGTTTTCCGTACAATCTACTTTGTAGAAATATCTTGGATAACACCTGTGAACCAATTCAGAAGCTCAAGTTTAATCTGTTTTTCTTAAAGAATATATACTAAAGGTGTCTTCTCTTTCCAGTTTTATGATGTATGACCTTACTCAGTGTTTATTTGAAAAAATATCTCATGGTTTGTGCATTCATTCAAAGAAGAGACTATGCCATTGGCTGTGGCTATGTGCCAGTAACTTCAAATTGTTGTATCTCAGTGATAAAAAATATCTAGCTATTTTAAACTAGAACATTTATTTTAAACTAAACATTTCAGTTTCATCTAGATATTCAGCACTGTTTAGACAGTCTTATACCCACCTATTAATTTCCCTCTCTTTCCTTTTAACTATTGCTAAGTGACAAGAAATTATATGAGTATGCTTTTGTGTGTTTGGATTGGTGGTAGGAAAGGAGAGTGAATAGATGTAAGGGTAGGAGGGAGATGGGTAAGAGGGTGGAGAGGACTGCTCAAACTGGATAAGAACAATTTAAACTAGGGCTTTGAAAATTCTTTTCTTACTAGTTGATGGCTTTTCTTTCTGTACTTTACAACTCTCTGAAGCTCATTATCTCAGCTTTCCCCAAGAAAGTTGTGATTAAAACCCAATGTAAACTGCACAGATCCCCTGACTCCTTCAATGACCTAGTTCTACCCTTTCAGACTTACGATTATGTATTTCAAAAACACCAGTTGCAACTATTTATTTAGTTTATTGACTCCCTTGAGGACACAGTTCTGTATTTTCAGAAAATTAAAATACAATTTATTTTAGTGGCTGGTTAAATGATATGAACATATAAAAGACTACTTTGGGACCTAGTCTAAATTTGCCAGTTTATCCTATTAGCTTTCTTTTAATTTTTTTAAAATTTTGTGTTTTTGCTTCCATCTCTTCCAGATTCTCATCAGTATCCCAAAGATTGCTGCTATTTAGGAGGAAATGGCTATGTTCTTGAGGCATTGAGTAAGAGAAAAAAGTCCTAAGGCCTGTTGAGAATTAAGTGTTTGTATGAAAAAAAGTTACCTACGAGAACAAACATCCTGTGTGATATTTGGGAAATCAAATAAAATTAGAAAAGCCCCTTTAGGTCAACATACATGAAACGTTTGAGCAGGATATGTAGTCTTCTTTTCCCTATCTAAGAAATTGTATTAGTATTAGATTTCATGTCTTTACCTTAATCTGCATCTAAACTGTCAGAATTAAACCGAGTTTCAAAAACCATCTTATTGTGGTTGTGTCTGGAATTTTTCAAACTATGTTGATCCCAGAGAGAAGAAACCTTTTAAAAAGAACTGAAACTGTGTAAATGGATTATAGCTGGGGTCTTAATGACTAAAATATTCATCTGATACAATGTTTGAACCTATTTCTTTGGGAAACTGTTTTGTTTTACTACATTAAAGTCTTTCTTTGGTCAGTTGGCTGATCAAAAATATGGTGTCCAAAATGCTATTTGCTTAAGTTTTCAAGCTGCTCTGCTGGCTGCAGATTTCACCAATTTATAAGTAATCCTAAGTGTCTAATTTCCCTGTGCTTGTTTCATCATTTCCCCCGGATTTCTTTCTTACTTTTCAATGAATTTTCTTGTTTCAGTATCTCTGAGTGCAAAACTTTGTGGTTTTATTTTAGAAGCTTTTCTAGCTTCCATATAGTTCAATTCATTATTTTGGTTTGGCACAGCAAACACAACTATTAATTTTGTGTCCAATAGCTTATTATATCTTGCATCTTTGTATACAACTTCCATGTCAAAAATGCTTTGTGGAGTAAAATTCATTTGCCAGGTTGATTTTGACACTTAATATTTGTTGTAACTGCATCTTTGCTTGGTGCAACATTAAATTATGGACATGGATAGTATGTGAGGTATAATCCCATTCCTTGAATGTTCCCATAAAACTCCTGTAAGCCATAAAAGGGTGCTCCTAAAATTAGAGGAGTTACCACCATCACTTTGGCCAGTAATAGAGCAATGAATCTTTAAGGGAATTATGTAAATAAAATTATACTGTGAGGAAGAGATGAAAATTAAAGTTATGAGTGGGGATAAAACACCAGGCATACCATATTGAAGAGAATAAAAATTAGTTATGTGGGAGAGCAAATGAAAGTATATTTAGAGACAGGGGAATATCAGCAGTAGCTGGCTCAGGTAATAATGATATTACTACCATTGTTGCTGACTTTGCTGACATTTTTTGCTGAAATGTAGTCTCAGGCCTATGTATAGCTTTAAATCTGCAATTCACCTAGGGGACAGAGAGAGAAAGCAATACAACTCTAAGTATAGCACCATATCAGAGTAGCTGATGTCATATTTTCAACATTTATAGAGACAAATAATAGTCAATATCTAAAGAAAATTAATTAAATTCAGAATTCATAGAAATCATATAAATTCTGCTTTAAATTGAACTGTATATATTTTAAAATATATTGCATACATATGCATATATATATGTACATACATACACATAGATATATTTTAAAATATTGCTTTTTATTTTTTTCTGTACGCGGGCCTGTCACTGTTGTGGCCTCTCCCGTTGCGGAGCACAGGCTCCAGACACACAGGCTCAGTGGCCATGGCTCACGGGCCCAGCTGCTCCACGGCATGTGGGATCTTCCCGGACCAGGGCATGAACCCATGTCCCCTGCATCGGCAGGCGGACTCTCAACCACTGTGCCACCAGGGAAGCCCTGAAATATTGCATCTTTGAATTGATGTTTTCTTGGAAATTAAGAAGCAAAGAATTAGGTAAGGAAGGTCTGAATCTTCCCTCAACTCTCCAGTTATTTTGGAAAAAAGCCTGTCATCTTCAAATGATGGCCATTGATGGTTAGAAGAAAGATTCATTCATTCAACAAATATTTTATAGAGTACCTAAGAATGATACTTCTAAAAGAATTAAGTCTTAGGGGCTTTTAAAATTCCGCTCTAAAAAAACATGTTGGCCCTTGGTAATCCTATAACACAATCAGGTGAGCTCCATCCCTAGTTTTTGTATTAGTTGAATACAGGAGAATCTTTGAAAAGTGAAGTGGGGGAAGAGAAAGGACATTTGGTATCTGGAGTTTATTGAAAGTTCCTATCATGTGTTCAGAAATTCCTTGACAGGCTGTTATTATACAGCTCCATTGGCAGATTAGGTTCTCCATTCTGCACATTAATTGCCAAGCATTATTGCCTAATACTTGTGCAATTAACCTAAGCTGTGTAACTGTTTTGTCCCCTGGACCATGCCAGGAATAGTTGATACATCTAACCTTTTGAAAATGGAGAATAAGTATAGAGTGGGATGTATTTGTCTTTGAATATTTATAGACATATACCTGCACAGTATTGTTATTTTTCTGACACATTTTTCTTTCTACATATTTACTTAGCAAAATGAGATATTGATCCTTCCTTCCGTTCTACATACTGTAATAAGTGCTTACTAACAAGTCACCGTCAATAACATACTGAATTAAAAATGCTTCCCTGGTGGCGCAGTGGTTGAGAGTCCGCCTGCCGACGCAGGGGACACGGGTTCATGCCCCGATCTGGGAAGATCGCACATGCTGCGGAGCGGCTGGGCCTGTGAGCCATGGCCCCTGAGCCTGCGCGTCCGGAGCCTGTGCTCTGCAACGGGAGAGGCCACAACAGTGAGAGGCCCGCATACCACAAAAAAAAAAAAAAAAAAAAAAAAAAAAATTCCTGACTTCAAGATTCTTAAAGTCTGGTAAAGGAGACATAAAAATAGAAAATGAGAATACAATATAAGAACAAATTTAGCAGTATGAATAGGACACCAAGGACACCATAAGCAGTGATTGTATGTGTTGTTGAAGGATGCCAGAGCAAACTTATTGGTGGAAGTACTACCTAGGCTGAGTCTTGAAGAATGAACAGGAGTTGCTAGTCAGGGAAATGTTGGGGGAAATTAAATTTTCAATAGAAGAGTTCATTGAGTACCCAGTGATCCTCTCTACCACTGGTCTCAAAATCATTCTGGCCATCATCAGTGCCTATGTGAAAAACGTCTAAAATGAAAACCCAATAGTTCACTGATTTCTGAAAATCTAATGAATCCTGCACAACAATGCAGTGCCATTTTGAATTTGTGACCTCCAAACTTAACTAAGATATCAACACTGCAGCTATGTCAAACTTGTACTTCTTTCCATAGACACATAATTCATCCTTTTCTTTCTAATTCTTGCAAATGATTCTTCCTTCTATTTTGTGAGAAAATTGAAGTCCTCAAGCAGGGAAAATTCACTTTCCACCTCAATTATTTACAAGTGATTTCCATTGGTGTTCATCTTCTCCTTATTCTTTGCTGTATCTCCTGCCAAAACTTGCTACACTGACCATCCCCTAACCCTCTTGGGGGTCCAGGAGGAAGGGAAAAATGAAAGATGTAGAAATTATGTAGAATGCTGTGAATTTAATTCTACATGTTTTATCTAATTCTATGTACTACTATATGAAAAGCATTTAATATTATTCATGTTTTGAGAACTTCAGAAACTAAGGAAGGAGAGAAAGTGGATAGAAACTCTAGGGCAAAAAAAATTGTGGGGAAATTTTTAATCAATGAATTATTGTCTGAGCTTTTATTTTCTGTTGTTAAATAGCAACATATAGCCTTAACTACAGTTTAGAAAATTAGTGGCCTAATTTTATAAAGTAAAAAAATTTTATATGGGAACAATGTCAATACTACTTCTAAAATATATCCCAGAACTGTCCACTTCTCTCCATTTCCTTTTCTACCACCCCATTACAAGTCACCATCATCTCTCCACCCAAGAAAATGCAATAATCTCCTCTCTGATACTCTGTCTACACACCGCTTCACTAAATTCCAATATTAACAACAGTCTGAGAAACATATTTGAAATACAAATCACATCACAATTTACTTCAACTATTTTCATTGCTCCCAGAAGAAACTCCAAACCCTCCAAAGAAGTTTCCATACATAGGACATATTATTTACTCTTCCTGAAATATTTTATCCAGTTATGTTTAAAATACATAAGGAATTTTAGATACATAAATGCTTAAGAATGACCTGTGTAAAGATGAAAAAGCCTTTCAAACTACCATGATCCAATTACTTCCATATATTCTCACTATAGCCATTTATTCTTTATTTCTTTTTTAAAAATTTTTATTGGGGTATAGTTGATTTACAATGTTGTGTTAGTTTCAGGTGTATAGCAAAGTGAATCTGTTATACGTATAAATATATCCACTCTTTTTAAGATTATTTTCCCATATAGGCCATTACAGAGTATTGGGTAGTGTTCCCTGTGCTATACTGTATGTCCTAATTAGTTAACTATTTTTTTATATAGTAGTGTGTATGTGTCAATCCCATTCTTCCAATTTATCCATCCCCCCCTTAACCTCCGGTAATCATAAGTTTATTTTCTACATCTGTAACTCTATTTCTGTTTTGTAGATAAGTTTATTTGCAGCCTTTTTTTAGATTCCACATAAAGTGATATCATATGATACTTGTCTTTCTCTGGCTGACTTCACTCAGTATGACAATATCTAGGTCCATCCATGTTTCTGCAAATGGCATTATTTTGTCCTTTTTATGGCTGAGAAGTATTCCATTGTATATATGTACCACATATTCTTTATCCATTCCTCCATTGATGGACATTTATGTTGCTTCCATGTCCCGACGATTGTAAATAGTGCTGCAATGAACATTGGGGTGCATGTATCCTTTCAAATTATGGTTTTCTCTGGATATATGCCCAGGAGTGGGATTGCTGGATCATATGGCAGTTCTATTTTTAGTTTTTTAAGGAACCTCCATATTGTTCTCCACAATGGCTGTACCAATTTACATTCCCACCAACAGTGCAAGAGGGTTTCCTTTTCTCCACACCCTCTCCAGCATTTATTGTTTCTAGATTGTTTGATGATGGCCTTTCTGACTGGTGTGATGTGATGCCTCTCTGCAGTTTTGATTGGCATTTCTCTAATAATTAGTGATGTTGAGCATCTTTTAATGTGCTTTTGATCCATCTGTATGTCTTCTTTAGAGAAATGTCTATTTAGTTGTTCTACCAATTTTTTGATTGGGTTGGTTTTTTTTTGATATTGAGCTGCATGAGCTGTTTGTAAATTTTGGAGATTAATCCCTCGTTGGATGGTTCATTTGCAAATACTTTATCCCATTCTGAGGGTTGTCTTTTCATCTTCTTTATGGTTTCCTTTGCTGCGCAAAAGCTTTTGAGTTTAATTAGGTCCCATCTATTTATTTTTGTTTTTATTTTCATTACTCTAGGAGGGGAATCAAAAAAGATCTTGTTGTGATTTACATCAGAGAGTGTTCTGCCTAAGTTTTCCTCTAAGAGTTTTTTTTTTTTTTTTTTGCAGTACATGGGCCTCTCACTGTTGTAGCCTCTCCCGTTGCAGAGCACAGGCTCTGGACATGCAGGCTTAGTGGCCATGGCTCACGGGCTCAGCCACTCCACAGCATGTGGGATCGTACCAGACCAGGGCACAAACGCATGTCCCCTGCATTGGCAGGCAGACTCTCAACCACTCTGCCACCAGGGAAGCCCCCTCTAAGATTTTTATAGTATCTAGCCTTATACTTAGGTCTTTAATCCATTTTGAATTTATTTTTGTGTAATGTCCGTAAATCAATCAGTGTGATATACCACATCAACAAATTGAAGAATAAAAGCCATATGATCATCTCAATAGATACAGAAAAAATATTTTGACAAAATTCAACACCCATTTATGATAAAAACTCTCCAGATAGTGGACATACCTCAAAATGATAAAGGACATATATGACAAACCCACAACTAACATCATACTCAACAATGAAAAGCTAAAAGCATTTTCCCTAAAATCAGGAACAAGACAAGGATGTCCACTCTCACCACTATTATTCAACACAGTTTTGGAAGTCCTAGCCATGGCAATCAGAGAATAAAAAGAAATAAAAGGAATCCAAATTGGAAAAGAAGAAGTAAAACTGTCACTGTTTGCAGATCACATGATACTATACATAGAAAACCCTAAAGATGTTACCAGAAAACTTCTAGAGCTCATCAATGAACTTGGTAAAGTTACAAGATACAAAATTAATACACAGAAATCTCTTGCATTCCTATACACTAACAAGGAAAGATTAGAAAGAGAAATCAAGGAAACAATCCCATTTACCATTGTATCAAAACAATAAAATACCTAGGGATAAATCTACCTAAAGAGACAAAAGACCTATAATCAGAAAACTATAAGATACTGATGAAAGAAATCAAAGATGACACAAACAGATGGAGAAATATACCATGTTCTTGGATTGGAAGAATCAATATTGTGAAACTGAGTATACTACCCAAAGCAATCTACAGAGTCAATGCAATCCCTATCAAATTACCAAGGGCATTTTTCACAGAATTAGAGCAAAAAATTTAACAATTTGTATGGAAACACAAAAGACCCTGAATGGCCAAAGCAATCTCGAGAGAGAAAAACAGAGCTGGAGGAAACAGGCTCCCTGACTTCAGACTATACTACAAAGCCACAGTCATCAAAAGAGTGTGGTACTGGCACAAAAACAGAATATAGATCAATGGAACAGGACAGAAAGTCCAGGGATAAACCTATGTGCCTATGGTCACTTAATCTATGACAAAGGAGGCAAGAATATACAATGGAGAAAAGAGAGCTTCTTCAATAAGTGGTGCTGGGAAAATTGGACAGCTACATGTAAAAGAATGCAATTATAACACACCTTAACAGCATACACAAAAATATTCTTTATTTCTTGATTTGCATTCCTCACCTCTCCTCTCCTTCGGAACCATTCATTGAATCATTCTTTGCTTTTTTCATGCTCTGTATTGATGAAAGAGCTTAAAAGCACTTTTGAGAATATGGCTGTAACCTATGAGCTCATATCTTCTTTTTGTGGCTCATATTCTCTGGTTACTCACCCTAATACTGACTTAGCTTATTAAATTACAAATTTATTATTGGCTCTGAGCATTTATAGATGTCTCTAAACCAAGGGTCAATAAACTTTAGCCTTTGTCTTATTACAGCTACACATTTCTTCCTTTGTGGTATGAAAGCAGCCATACATTATATATAAGTGAATGAATATGGCTTTGTTGCAATAAAACCTCATTTAAATAAAGATGCAGATGGTCAGATTTGGCCAACGGGCTGTAGTTTACTGACTCCTGCTCTGAGGAGAAGGTTAACTGCCTTATCTTACCTCAAATGACAATAGATTATTGTCTATTACCCCATAAACCCTTGTGATTATTGTTCTTTTAGCCCAACCTGCTACTCAAGGATCTGGTACCTTCATATGCCATGTCTGCCTGGCATTTTTCACTACCACCTCCAATCTACTAGTTCCAGAGAGCACTTGATGGTCCTTATCTCTTCTTAATAAATATTGTCCTGCAAGTTTTTTTTTTCTGTTACTTTAGGTAATAATCAGGGTAACCATATAATTGATCATTCAAATGACAATTCTTTTGAGAGTGCTAAAGGGGCACACACCATAACTTTCCTAGGCAAAATGGGATGTATGATCACTCTAGTTATAATGGACCTACCCAGATAAATGAATCCTTTCTATTGGGTTAGCTAGCTGTTGAGTCATTCAATTAATGTTACCATCTCTCATTAATCAAGGTAAAATATATCACTGTCTGTAACTGGAGAGAGATTTATTGGAAGTTCCTTCATTGGGTGGACGAGTGAGGATATTTTCTTTCCTAGGATATTCATATTAGGCCATTGGTAAAAATAACAAAAAAAATAATTAAAACTATCATTAAGTGAAAGAGTATTAGATGCTAGTCACATGCTAATAACTTTCAATACATTATCTCATGATTCCTTCCAAAATATTAAGAAATAAATATTACTATCCTTTTATAAATGAGGATACCAAGTTTCTGATAGAATAAGTACTTTGCTCAATGTTTCACAATTAGCAGGTTTAGTGCTCCTCTCATGAGAATCCTGGGAATAATTAGGGTTAATCTTGTATTTGAAGATGTCTACTCAATTCTAGCATTTCCATTCAATCCACCCAAAGGCTCATAAACAGATTGCTCATTTAAGTGCATCTTCACTTAAAAATGCTCACTCCACTATTGTGGGGTACAAAGGTGCAGGTGACAATTTAAATGTTCCTTTCAAATATGGGTTCCTTTGGGTTTATTTTTGTATCAATAGAAAAAAGTTTTCTCTTGGAAAAATAAAACAGAATACCTAGCTGGAGAGAATTAGAAGAAATTGATTGTGAATTGCTATTGTTTTCCATTTTAATGAGTTACATAGCTGTCCCTCATGGTTTATGAAAATATTTCAACAACAAATAATGCTCTGAACTCTGCAAAATGCTATTTAAAATACTTGACAACTCATAAGCTGCTGTTGATACAGATGTGAATCTTTCAGCTAACAGTAATTCAAAACTATAATTTAGGAAAGTGCAAAATGATAATCCTCTTGTTTTCTCTTAACAAGAAGATACTGTTAAACATGAAAAAAATGCTGATTAAGTACCCATGTCCAATATACAAATCAGATGCACTATTAGATTATTATTTGGAAAAATGATTTGCAAGTACAAATCACTCAATATTTGTTAGATTTTTTTTAAAAAGGCAAAGTGTCTTTCTTCTCTCTTCTTATTTAATTCTGACACTGATATACTTTATATTAGTGTCCTAGGTCTGCCATAACAAAATACTACAGACTGGGTGGCTTAAGCAAGAGAGATTTATTTTATCACAGTTCTGAATGCTGGAAATCCAAGATCAAGGTGTTGGCAGGTTTGGTTTCTTCTGAGACTTCTCTCCTTGGCTTGTAGATGGTCAGGTTCTCATCGTGTATTCATATGGTTGTATCTCTGTGTGCACACATGTCTGGTGCCTAATCTTCTCTTCTTATAAGGACACCAGTCATATTGAATTAAAGCCCACCTCAATGACTTTGTTTACCCTTAATTACCTCTTTAAGGACTTATTTCCAAATATAATCATATTTTGAGGTACTAAGGGTAAGGGCTTCAACATATGAACTTTGGGGAGACACAATTCAGCCCATAATACCTTTGTTTCCACTTGGATTATTAGTTTTCTTTTAAAGAGATATGAGCTATGCAGTCATACATGTATCTGCTTATGCAATCCAAATGTACCCTCTGTAGCACTGCTGTCACTCTTGGCTACCACAGCTTAATGCTTCTTTTGAGATTTAGGAACGGAGGTTCTTATATCAAGTGAAGTGGAGGTGACCTAAAATAAAAACTATCAAACTTTTAGTTAGTAATACTTCAAAGGCCCTACTAATCCACCACCCTTTTGGCTTCAAAATTCCATGAAGCTGACATCAGCAAAATATTGGATTAGGAAGTGCCAAGCCCTTGTCCCTCTATAGATATATAAAAACAAAAAATCCAAAAAAAACCCAGAAACTGACTAAACAACCTTATAGGAACTCTGGAAAACAACCATAGGTCTACAACTAAATAAGTGAATGCCCAATCACAGCAAAGCCACATTTAAAATGGTAGAAAATGTCATGGCACTTTTACTTACCTATGTCCCGAAACATTCCTGATGTGTGATCTGGAGGAGACAGCAGCCCAGTTCCCAATTCCTTCCCTTAAACCAGAGAACAGAGAGTAGATCTTATGTGCAATGTTTCATGTGCCTGATCTGAGGCAAAGAAAGGCAGTGGTCATTGGTCATGAAAGCTACAGGAGGACTACAGAACCACAGATGCACAGGGCAAGAGATTATAGGTAAAGGCATAGAATATTTAGAATGTCTAAGGCTCTGAGGAGAAGCTGGGTGAGACTCTTTGGAAATTAAAATATTTGATACAATTCTGTATATGGGGAGGTTGAGAAAGCTATGCATAGACCCATGAAAAACACATACTCAGAATGGACCAGAAAAGGCCTTAAGCTTTCATTTTGAGCTGATACTTTTTCTCAGAGCATACTCAGCTAACCAGTGAAGAACTGCCTTGGCATACAGCCAATCTACAAAAACTGGGAGAGGTGTTTTTTATTTTCCAAATGCCCAATTTTCAACAAAAATGCAGACATACAGAGAAACAGAAAAACATGGTAAATTCAAAGAAAAAAAAATTGCTGACAGGGCTTCCCTGGTGGTGCAGTGGTTAAGAATCCGCCTGACAATGCAGGGGACATGAGTTTGAGTCCTGGTCCGGGAGGATCCCACATGCCGAGGAGCAACTAAGCCTGTGCTCCACAACTACTGAGCCTGCACTCTAGAGCCCGTGAGCCAAAACTACTGAGCCCACGTGCCACAACTACTGAAGCTTGCACGCCTAGAGCCCGTGCTCTGCAACAAAAGAAGCCACTGCAACGAGAAGCCCAAGAACTGCAACAAAGGGTAGCCCCCGCTCACCACAGCTAGAGAAAAGCCCACACGCAGCAATGAAGACCCAACACAGCCAAAAAAAAAAAGAAAAAAGAAAAAAAAAATTGCAGACATACGGAGAAAGAGAAAAAACATGGTAAATTCAAAGGAAAAAAATTCCAGAAAACTATTTTGCACATGGATATCCCATTTTCCCAACATTGTTGAAGAGACTATTCTTTCCTTATTTTGTGGTCTTGGCACCCTTATTAAAGATTATTTGCCTTTTACACAAAGGTTTATTTCTGGGCCCTGTATTCTTTTCCACTGGTCTATGTCTGTCTTTATGCCAGTACAACACTGCTTTGTTTACTATAGCTTTGTTTAAGTTGGTACTAGGAAGTGTATGAGGATTCCAACTTTGTTGTTCTTATTTAAGATTGTTTTGGATATGAGGGTTCCTTGAGATGCCATATGAATTTTAGGATGTTTTTTCTATTTTAACAATATTAAATCTTCTAATCCATGAGCAGATGTTCCATTTATTCATGACTTCTTTAACCTCTTTTAGCAATGTTTTGTAGTTTCAGTGTGCAAGTCTTTTGCCTCCTTGGTTAAGTTTATTCAAAATATTTTGTTTTTTGTCATGCTATTGTAAATGGGGTCCTTTACTCAATTTCTTTATTTGTTTTGTTGTTTATTAGTGTATATAAACACAACTGATCTTGGTGTGTTAATTTTGTATTTTGCAGCTTTGCTAAATTTCTTTGTTAGTTCTAACAGTATTTTTTATGGAATCTTTAGGGTTGTCTGCCTATAAGATCATGCCATCTGTGAACAGAAAAAAATTTACTTCTTCCTTTACAATTTGGATGCCTTTGTTTCTATTTCTTATCACTCTGGCTAGAACTTCTAGTGTTATATTGAATAGAAGTGGTGAGAGTGGGTATCGTTGTCTTATCTTAGAGGAAAAGCTTTCAGTCTTGCGACATTGAGTATAATGTTAGCTGTGGCCTTTTCACATATGGTCTTTATTATCTTGAGGCAGTTTTTTTGTGTTCCTATTTTGTTGAGTGTTTTCATCATGAAACAGTGTTGAATTTTGTCAAATATTATTTTTCTGCATCAGTTTAGATGATCATGTGGTTTTTGTCCTTCATTTTGTCAATGTAGTATATTACACTGATTGATTTTTTTATGTTGAAACATCCTTGTATTCCAGGAATAAATGTCACCTGATTATGGCATATAATTCTATCACTGTGTGGTTGAATTCAGTTTACTTATATTTTATTGAGGATTTTTGCATCAACATTCATTAGGGCTGTTGGTCTGCAGTTTTCTTTTCTTGTAAAATCTTTTTATGGCTTAGGTACCTAGTTGATGCTAACCTGTTAGAATGAGTTTGGAAGTGTTTGATCATCTTGAAATTGTTGGAAGTGTATGAGGAGGATTGGTATTAATTTTTCTTTATATATTTAGAGGAATTCTCCAGTGAAGCCATCTGGTCTTGGGCTTCTCTTTGTTGGGAAGTTTTTATAATTTAATCACGGTTTGTATTTTGATAACTATATCACTAATATTAATTATAGATCACTTTTTTCCCTCTTCATGATTCATTCTTGATAGGTTGTAAGTTTCTAGGAAAGTATTCATTTCTTCTAGGTAATCCAATTTGTTGGCATGTAATTTTTCATAGTATCTTGTTATGGTCCTTTTTATTTCTGTGGCAGCAGTTGTAATGTCCACTCTTTCATTTATAATTTTAGTTGTTTGAATCTTTTATAACTTCTTGTAGTTAATTTCACTGAGGGTTTGTCCAATTTTTAATCTATTAAAAACAATCTCTTAAATTGTGATTTTTTTCTATTGTTTTTCTATTCTCTATTTTGTTTCTCTGCTCTAATCTTTATTATTTCCTTCCTTCCTGCTAACTTTGAGTTTACTTCATTCTTCTTTTTCTAGTTTCCTAGAGATGTAAAGTTAATGTGTTATTTTGAGATTTTTCTTCTTTTTTAATGTAAGCATTTACCTTTATAAACTTCTCTTGTAGTACTGCTTTCACAAGCAAAACCCATATGTTTGCTCTGTTATGTTTTTGTTTTCATTTGTCTCAAGATATTCTCTAATTTTCCTTGTGATTAATTCTTTCTCCCATTGTTTAAGTGTGCTGTGTAATTTTCATATATTTGTGAATTTTCCAGTTTTCTTTCTGCTATTGATTTGTAGTTTCATTCCATTGTGGTTGGAAAAGGTATTTTATGTGATTTTAACCTTACTAAATTTGTTAAGACTTGTTTTTTGGACTAATATGTGATCTATCCTTGAGAATGTTCTTTGTGAGCTTGAGAAGAATGTGTATTCTTCTGTTGTATTAAGCGTTCTGTATATGTCTGTTAGCACCAATTGGTCTACAGTATTGTTCAAATTCTCTGTTTCCTTAGTGATCTTATGTTTTCCTGCTTAATTCATTACTGAAAGTGGGGTATTGAAGCCACCTACTATTATTGTGTGCTATTTCTCCCTTCAGTAGTGTCATGTTTACTTCATATATTTAGAAGGCTTGATGTTTGATGCATACATATTTATAATTGTTACATTTTCTTGGTGAATTGATCCTTTTATCATTATACAATATTATGCCCTTTGTATCTTGTGACAGTTATTGACCTAAAGTCTCCTTTGTCTGATATAATTACAGCCACTCTTGTCTTTTGGTTACTATTTACATGGAATATATTTTTCCATCTTTTTACTGTCATTATATGCTTGTCCTTAAATCTAAAGTTAGTTAATTATAGACAACATATAGTTGAATTTTATTTTTATCATCTATTCAGCCAATCTTTGTCTTTTCATTGGGAAGTTTAATTTACATTCATTTAAAGTAATCACTGATAGGGAAGGGAGCACTATTGCTATCTTGTTCATTTTTTCTGTATGTCTTGGATCTATTTTGTCCTCCTTTTCCTCTTTTACTGTTTTCCTTTGTGTTAGTTAATTTTTGTAGTAACATGTTTTGATCCTCTTCTTTTTTCCTTTTCTGTATCATCTATAGATATTTTCTTTGCTCTTACTATAGAATATCTTAAAGCTATCTTAAGATATCTTAAAAGTGATAACTTTAACCCCTTTTAAGTTTGTTGCATATACTACTCTTGGTTGACAATTTATTTTCTTTCAGCATTTTAAATATATCATTCCACTTCTTTTTGATCTGCAAAGTTTTGCTGAGAAATTTTATAGTATTCTTATAAGATTTCTTTTATATGTGACCAGGCACTTTTCCCTTGCTGCTTTCAGAGTCTCTCTTTTTCTGTGACTTTTGACAGTTTAACTGTCATTTATCTTAGTGTAAGTCGTTTTAGATTTATCCTACTTGTATTTTATTGAGCTTCTTTAAATTGCATGTCAACTTCTTTCCTCAAATTTGGGAAGTTTTTGGTCATGATTTCTTCAAATAGGCACTCTACCCCTTTCTTTCATTCTCCTGAGACTCCCTTAATGCATATATTGTTCCACTTTCAGTTATCCTATAATAACCACAGGCTCTTTTCACTCCTTTTTTTCTCCTCTGACTTGAAAATTTTAAATAACTCTTCTTCAAGTTTGCTGATTGTTTCTTCTACTTGATCTAATCTGTTAATTGTACATCTCTTTTGAATTGTTCAATTCAGTTATTGTATTCTTGAGCTTCAAATTTTTTGTTTCACTCTTTTTTAGTAGTTTCTATCTCTTTATTAATATTCTCTCTTTGTTTATGCATTGTTCTCTTGATTTTGTGTAGTTGACTGTGTTTCTTTTTTAGCTCTTTGAGCATATTTAAGATGGTTATATTGGATTCTTTAAAATGTAATTAATAGACTTCCATTCCTTTGGTGCTAGTTTCTGGAGATTTATTTTGTTTCATTAGTTGAACCATGTTTCCTCATTTATTTGTATGCCTTGTGATCTTTTGTTGAGATTTATGCATTTAAAAAAATAGCCACCTCTCCCAGTCTTTATGGACTTGCTTCATACAAATTTCTAGAATCTAAACAGCATATTCTCAAACAACCAATAGGTCAAAGTGACATAACAAAAGAATTATAAAATACCTTGAAACAAATGAAAACAAAAACAAAGCATAGAAAAATTTATGGAATGCAAAAAAAGCAGTGTTAAGAGAGAAATTTATATCTAGATATAAATTCTTACATTAAAATTGAAGGGAGATTTCAAATCAACAACTTAACTTTTCACATTTGGAGCCAGCAAAAGAGGAGCAAACTAAACCCAAGGTAACAGAAGGAATAACAAAAGGGAGGAAATAATAAAGATTATAGTGGAGATAAATAATATATCTAATTTAAAAATAGGGAAAATCAAACCCGTATATAGTTTGACTAAGAAAAAAGAGCAAACTCAAATTACTAAAATCAGAAATTAAAGTGGGGACATTACCACCAATTATATAGAAATAAAAAGAATTATAAAGAATACTATTAACAATTGTATACCAACACATTCAATAACCTAGGTGAAATGAATACATTCCTGAAAACACACAATCTAACAAGAATGAATCATGAAGAAGTGGAAAATTGGAATAGAAATATAACTAGTTAGGAGATTGAATCAGTAATCAAAAACCTCCCAATAAAAGGAAGTCATGCGGACTTCCCTGGTGGTCCGGTGGTTGGGATTCCATGCTCTTAATCCAGGGGCCGGGGTTTGATCTCTGGTTGGGGAACTGGATTCTGTATGCTGCAGCTAAAGATCTGTGTGCCACAACTAAGACCCGGTGCAGCCAAATAAATAAATATTAAACAAAAAAAGTCATGGACAATGTGTCTGCACAGGTGAATTTCTACCTTAACATTTAAAGAATAATTAGCACCAGTCCTTTTCAAACTCTTCTGAAACATTGAAGAGGATAGAATAATTTCCAACTTATTCTATAAGGTCAGCATTACCCTGATGCAAAACCAGACAAAGACACTAGGGAACACCTCCCCACACCTGCAAAAAACAACAGATCAAGAGCCCTTGTGAATCTTGATGCAAAAGTGCAACAAAATACTAAACTGATTTCAGCATCATATTAAAGGGATTATACACCATGACCAAGTAGGGTTTATTTCTGGAATGAGAGAAAGTTTCAACATACAAAAATAAATTAATATAATACACCACGTTAACAGAATGAAGGGGAAAACCACATAATCGTTTTGATTCAGAAAGAGCATTTGACAAAATTCACCACCCTTTCATGATAAAAACAACAACAACAACAACAACAAAACACTCATTAACACAGAAATAGAAGGAAACTACCTCAATATAATAATGGTCATATGTGAAACCCCACAGCTAACATCACACTCAGTATTGAAAGCCTGAGAACTTTTACACCAAGATAAAGAATAGGACAAAGATGCCTGCTTTTGTCGCTTCTATTAAACATAGTATTGGAAGTTCTCTCCAAAACTATTAGTCAAAAGAAAATAATAAAAGGCACTCACTTTGGAAAGGAAAAAATATAACTATCTCTTTGTAGATTGCATGACCTTTTGTATAAATTTCTAATGATGCCAGGAAAAACAAACTATTAGAAATAATAAATTCAGCAAATTTGACGAATACAAAATTAAAACACAAATATTAGTTGCATTCTTACACTAACAATGAATAATCTGAAAATTAAATGAAGAATACTATTCTACTTATAATAGAATAAAAAATAATAAAATACTTAGAAATAAATTAAGGAACCAAAAGACATATATACTAAACACCGCAAAACATTGCTGAAATAAATTAAAGATATAAAGAAATGAAAACACATACAGTGTTCATAGATTGGAAAAATTAATATTTTTATGATGACAGTACCATACAAATCAATCTACAGATTCAATGAAATCCCCATCAAAATCCCAACAATGTTTTATAGAAATAGAAAAACTTATCCTAAAATTCAAATGGAATCTCAAAGGACCTTGAATATTAGAATGGTGGTTGCTAGGATTTTTAAGAAGGGAGGAATGGGGAGTTATTTTTTAATGGGTATGATGTTTCACTGTGGCAAGATGAAAAGTCTTTAGCTGGATGGTGGTGATGGTTACACACAAAGCGAATGTATATAAAGCATGTGGGGGAAAAGATTCATGGTATTGGATTTGGCAAAGATTTCTAAGATATGACACCAAAAGCACAAGCAACAAAAGAAAAATTAGATAAATTTAATTTCATCAAAATTAGTACATCTAAGAGCACTATCAACAAAGTGAAAAGGCAACCCATGGAATGGAAGAAAATATTTGCAAATCACATATCTAATAAGAGATTAATATCCAGAATATATGAAGAACTCCTACAACTCAACAACAGAAGATGAACAGCCTAAGTTAAAAATGGACAGTTGACTTGAATAGACATTTTTCCAAAGAAGATATACAAATAGCCAATAAACCCATGAAAAAATACTCACCATTGTTAATCATTAGGGAAACATAAATCAAACCCACAATGAGATGTCACTTTATATTCATTAAGATGGCTATTATTGAAAGCAAAACAGAACAAAACCCAGAAATAAAAAGTGTCAGTGAGGATGCAAAATTGGAACCTTGTACATTGCTAGTGAGAATGTAAAATAGTACAGCCTTTGTGGAAAACAGTTTGGTCGTCCCTCAAAAATTTAAACATAGAACCATCACCCAGCAATTCTGCTCCTAGACATAGATCCAAAATAAGTGAAAGCAGGGACTTGAACAGATATTTGAACACCAATATTAAAAACAGCATTATTCACAATACCCAAAAGGTGAACCAACCCAAATGTCCATCAATGAATGAATAGCTAAACAAAGTATGGTATACACATATAGTAGAACATTATTCAGTCTTAGAAATGAAATTCTGATACATGGCACAATATGGATGGACCTTGAAAACATTATGCTAAATCAAATAAACCAGAAAAACAGGACAAATATTATATGATTCCACTCATGTAAGGTACCCAGAATAGTCAAATTCACAGAGACATAAATTCCCTTTACTGGAACTATTGGGAAAGAAAACTCTTTTGGTGTTTACGTTGCCAAGCTGGTATAACATACTACTGAAGATGATTTGTTTCTTTTTTTCATAATTTAGATTATGCTTGGTTAAAAGTTAAGCCAACACAGAACAGAACAGAACTGACAGTTTCCTGATCATGTCGTTTTAATACCTGAATCCACTTGTATCTGGATTATCATTTATGTGAGCTAGTAATCCCAATCCCCTTTTAAAGCCACTTTATCTGTCACTTTCAATAGAAACAGTCCAAATACAGTAAGTTGTGGAGAATCACTGTAACTCACACTGAAGATGATTTTGCTGAAACATATCCTTATTAAGGGCTCTGCACATGGAAATAGTTTTAAGTAGCAAAATCTTGGAGCCATGTAGAGGGTGGGCCAGGTGAAAAAGAGTGAAAATTGCCAGTTCTAAGCACTTAAATAATCTCTAATGGCCCCAAGATTGGCATTCTGAATATCAGTTTTCCCTGTACTGAACTGGGGATACAGACTGTGTAGGAAGTTGTAAGTATGGTAAATGAGACCAAAATTTGTCAATTAATTGATCATAGAAGAGAATATCAGATCAAATTCATCAAATATGTACTGAATGTTTACTATGGCCCAGGTACTGTGTGGGTACTGAAGATATAAAGTTGAATAAAACAAACCCGAATAGGAAAGAAGAGGTAAAAGGATACTTAGATTATAATGTCCTAAGTGGAAAATAAACATATGTACAAAGTACAAATATAACTTATTGCTATTTATTTATTTTGTAGGGAGATTGCAAGAAAGGCTTTGTTCACAAAGAACGTGACATGTGAGCTGGATTTTGGAGATAACAGCATTATGCCTTGAAATATTTCCAAATTCTTCCAAGAAAACATGTATCTGTAGTATAGACCAGTCATTTTATGCTATTATGTAGTTGGATGTTATATTGCTCCTGATTTTAATTCCATGCACTTGTCTAAGTTCATTGGCCATGTCATGACTTTGGCAAGAGATGAAGCAGTTGACACACTTAATTCAGAATATACGTAGGTGAAAAAATGCTCTTACTCCTTTCCACTCCCAAAAAATTAATCTGATTTTCCTCAGTTTATTTTAATAAATATAAGTGTAACATGAAATAACAAAATGCAGTAGCTGTAAGACAAATTATCATTGCTTAATTAACAACCAATTAGCAATTGGGACTCTTTACTTTCCTTGGAAGAACTACTTTAATATGGTAAAAGTAATCAAGGCAGATCCACAGATATTTGTGATAGTTCCAGCATGCATTAAACCATCTATCATGTATTTATTCCATTGATGATGAGGGGGAAAAGTGCCACAATACTTTCATAGTCTTTAGGTCAGTGAATCTGTAAATCAATTGTTTTTTCCTACCAATGCTGATCATTCCAACAGTTTTCTTTCGTTGGAATGTTCTGCTTTTTTATTTGGTGTTTATTTATTCACTTCCCTTCTCATTCTTATTGCTAGAGTCAGAGCTTCACTATTGAATCAAATACCTCATTAAGAACTATTTAAAACAAATGTCTTTGGCTTCCTTGGAGTGAACAGTCTTTATTCTGTAGTAAATTAATTCTGGTAATGAACACACATCCCAGATCTTTGCAGGTAATTAGCCACTCCTGTTAAGTACAAGCCTCAGTCAATTTCTTTAGAAACTGCAGGCTGATCTGATAAACAAGTTCTGTGATTTTAGCACATTTTTCATTTGAAAAATCAGCATGTGACAGGTGTAGGAAGTGATGCAGGAAAATTTTTCAAGGTATACTTTTTGGAGAATACTGACCATAAGTGTAGAGTGAAGTCACTGAAAAATCTCAGAGCACTGTTTGCAAATGAAGTGTTGATTGTTGCCTTTCCGGTTCTGGGAGACCCTTCAGGATGTTCTTGGTAAATAGAAGCTTTTCATTCTCTTTTTTTTTTTTTTGGCATAAACATTGCACAGATGTCTGGGCTCTTTGGAATATTTCTTGAAATAAAAATTATACCAACTTCCTTTTAGAAATAGTTTAATATTCATTTGAAATACTGAAGATGAAAACATATCACTATTAAATTCAGGGATTTCTTCTCTTGTTATAACATCTTTATTGGAATATAATTGCTTTACAAAGGTATGTTAGTTTCTGCTCTATAACAAAGTGAATCAACTACACATATACATATATCCCCATAACTCTTCCCTCTTGCATCTCAATACCTCCTACCCTCCCTATTCACCCCTCTAGGTGGTCACAAAGCACCGAGCATATCTCCTTGTGCTATGTGACTTCTTCTCACTAGATATCAGTTTTACATTTGGTAGTGTATATATGTACATGCCACTCTCTCACTTTATCCCAGCTTACCATTCCCCCTGCCCGTGTCCTCAAGTCCATTCTCTAGTAGGTCTGCGTCTTTATGCCTGTCCTGACCTAGGTTCTTCATAACCATTTTTTTTTTTAGATTCCATATATTTGTGTTAGCATACGGTATTTATTTTACTCTTTCTGACTTACTTCACTCTGTATGACAGACTCTAGGTCCATCCACCTCAATACAAATATCTCAATTTCGTTTCTTTTATGGCTAAGTAATATTCCATTGTATATATGTATCACATATTCTTTATCCATTCATCTGTCGATGGGCACTTAGGTTGCTTCCATGTCCTGGCTATTGTAAATAGAGCTGCAATGAACATGGTGGTGCATGAGTCATTTTGAATTATGTTTTTCTCAGGGTATATGCCAAGTAGTGGGATTGCTCGGTCGTGTGGTAGTTCTATTTTTAGTTTTTTAAAGAACCTCCATACTGTTCTCCATAGTGGCTGTATCAACTTAAATTCCCACAAAGAGTGCAAGAGGGTTCCCTTTTCTCCACACCCTCTCCAGCATTAAGTGTAGATTTTTTGCTAATGGCCATTCTGACTGGTGTGAGGTGATGTCTCATAGTAGTTCTGATTTGCATTTCTCTAATGATTAATGATGTCAAGCATTCTTTCATGTGTTTGTTGGCAATCTGTATATCTTCTTTGGAGAAATGTCTATATAGGTCTTCTGCCCATCTGGGGATTGGGTTGTTTGTTTTTTGATATTGAGCTGCATGAGCTGCTTGTAAAATTTGGAGATTAAGCTTCTGTAGTTGCTTCATTTGCAAATATTTTCTCCCATTCTGAGGGTTGTCTTTTCATCTTCTTTATGATTTCCTTTCCTGTGCAAAAGTTTTTACCTTGCATTAGGTCACATTTGTTTATTTTTGTTTTTATTTCCATTTCTCTAGGGGGTGGGTTAGAAAGGGTCTTGCTATGATTTATATCATAGAGTTTTCTGCCTATGTTTTCCTCTAAGAGTTTTATATTGTCTGTCCTTACATTTAGGTCTTTAATCCATTTTGACTTTATTCTTGTGTATAGTGTTAGGGAGTGTTCAAATTTCATTCTTTAACAAGTAGCTGTCCATTTTTTCAGGCACCATGGCTATCTTTTCTCCACTGTATATTCTTGCCTCCTTTATCAAAGATAAAGTGACCATATGTGTGTGGATTTCTCTCTGGGATTTCTATCCTGGTCCATTGATCTATATTTCTGTTTTTGTGCCAGTACCATACTGTCTTGATTACTGTAGCTTTGTAGTATAGTCTGAAGTCAGGGAGCCTGATTCCTCTAACTCCACTTTTCTTTCCCAAGATTTCTTTGGCAATTTGGGGCCTTTTGTGTCTCCATAAATTTGAAATATTTTGTTCTCGCTCTGTGAAAAATGCCAGTGGTAGTTTGGTAGGGATTGCATTGAATCTGTAGATTGCTTTGGGTAGTATAGTCATTTTCAAAATGTTCCTTCTTCCTATCCAAGAATATGGTATATCTTTCCATCTGTTTGCATCATCTTTAATTTCTTTCATCAGTGTCTTATAGCTTTTTGCATACAGGTCTTTTGTCTCCTTAGGTGGGTTTATTCCTAGGTATTTTATTCTTTCTGTTGCAAAGATAAATGGGAGTGTTTCCTTAATTTATCTTTCAACTTTTCCATCATTAGTGTGTAGGAATGCAAGAGATTTGTGCACCTTAATTTTGTATCCTGGTACTTTACCAAATTCATTGATTAGCTCTAGTAGTTTCCTGGTAGCATCTTTAGGATTCTGTATGTATAGTATCATGTCATCTGCAAACAGTGATAGCTTTACTTCTTCTTTTCTGATTTGGATTCTTTTTATTTCTTTTTCTTCTCTGATTGCTATGGCTAAAACTTCCAAAACAATGTTGAATAATAGTGGTGAGAGTGGGCAACCTTGTCTTTTTCCTGATCTTAGTGAAAATGGTTTCAGTTTTTCACCACTGAGGATGATGTTGGCTGTAGGTTTGTCATATATGGCCTTTATTATGTTGAGGAAAGTTCCCTCTATGCCTACTTTCTGCAGAGTTTTATCATAAATGGGTGTTGAATTTTATCGAAAGCTTTTTGTGCATCTCTTGAGATGATGATATTGTTTTTACTCTTCAACTTGTTAATATTGTTTATTACATTGATTTGCATATATTGACGAATCCTTGCATTACTGTGATAAATGCCACTTGATCATGGTGTATGATCCTTTTAATGTGCTGTTGGATTCTGTTTGCTAGTATTTGGTTGAGGATTTTTGCTTCTATGTTCATCAGTGATATTGGCCTGTAGCTTCCTTTCTTAGTGACATCTTTGCCTGGCTTTGGTATCAGGGTGGTGGTGGTCTCGTAGAATGAGTTTGGGAGTGTTCCTCTCACTGCTATATTTTGGAAGAGTTTGAGAAGGATAGGTGTTGGCTCTTCTCTAAATGTTTGATAGAATTCGCCTGTGAAGCCATCTGGTCCTGGTCTTTTGTTTATTCGAAATTTTTAAATCACAGTTTCAATTTCAGTGTTTGTGATTGGTCTGTTTATATTTTCTATTTCTTCCAGGTTCAGTCTCATAAGGTTGCACTTTTCTAAGAATTTGTCCATTTCTTCCAGGTTGTCCAATTTATTGGCATAAAGTTGCTTATAATAATCTCTCATGATCCTTTGTATTTCCACAGTGTCAGTTGTTACTTTTCTTTCTTCATTTCTAATTGTAATGATTTGAGTCTTCTCCCATTTTTCTTGATGAGCCTGGATAATGGTTTATCAATTTTGTTTATCTTCTCAAAGAACCAGGTTTTAGTTTTATTCATCTTTGCTATTGTTTTCTTCATTTCCTTTTAATTTATTTCTGATCTGATCTTTATGATTTCTATCCTTTGGCTAACATTGGGGTTTCTTTGTTCTTCTTTCTCTAATTGCTTTAGGTGTAAAGTTATTTATTTGAGATGTTTCTTATTTCTTAAGGTAGGATTGTATTGCTATAAACTTCCCTCTTAGGACTGCTTTTGTTGCATCCCATAGGATTTCAATTATCGTGTGTTCATTTTTGTTTGTTTCTATGTAGTTTTTGAATTCCTCTTTGATTTGTTCAGTGATTTCTTGGTCCTTAAATAGTGTGTGTTTAGCCTCCATGTGTTAGTGTCTTTTACAGATATTTTTTTCCTGTAATTGATATCTAGTCTCTTAGCATTGTGGTCAGAAAGATATTTGATACAATTTCAATTTCATTATATTTACCAAGGCTTGATTTGTGGCCCAAAATATGATCTATCCTGGAGAATGTTCCATGAGCACTTGAGAAGAAAGTGTATTCTGTTGTTTTTGAATGAAATGTCATAAAAGTATCAATTAAGTCCATCTTGTTTAATGTATAATTTAAAACGTGTGTTTGCTTGTTTATGTTCATTTTGGATGATCTGTCCATTGGTGAAAGTGGTGTGTTAAAGTTCCCTACTCTGATTATGTTACTATCAGTTTCCCCTTTTATGGCTGTTAGCATTTGCCTTATGTATTGAGGTGCTCCTATATTAGGTGCATAAATATTTACAATTGTTATATCTTCTTGCATTTATCTCTTGATCATCATTATGTAGTGTCCTTTTTGTCTCTTGTAATAGTCTTTGTTTTAAAATCTATTTTCTCTGATATGAGTATTGCTACTCCAGCTTTCTTTTGATTTCCATTTGCATGGAATATTTTTTCTATCCCCTCACTTTCAGTTGTTATGTGTTCCAAGGTCTGAAGTGGGTCTTTTGTAGGCAGCATATATACAGATCTCGTTTTTGTATCCATTCAGCCGGTCTATGTCTTTTGGCTGGAGCATTTAATCCGTTTACATTTAAGATAATTATCAGTATGTATGTTCCTATTACCATTTTCGTAATTGTTTTGGGTTTGTAATTGTAGGTCTTTTCCTTCTCTTGTGTTTCCTGCCTAGAGGAGTTCTTTTAGCATTTGTTGTAAAGCTGATTTGGTGCTGCTGAATTCTCTTAGCTTTTGCTTGTCTGTAAAGGTTTTAATTTCTCCATCGAATCTGAATGAGATGCTTGCTGGGTAGAGTAATCTTGGTTGTAGATTTTTCCCTTTCATCACTTTAAATATGTCCTGCCATTCCCTTCAGCTTGCAGAGTTTCTGCTGAAAGATCAGCAGTTAAACATATGGGGATTCCCTTGTGTGTTATTTTTGTTTTCCCCTTGCTGGTTTTAATATTTTTTCTTTGTACTTAATTTTTGATAGTTTGACTAATATGTGTCTTGGCGTGTTTCTCCTTGGATTTATCCTGTATGGGACTCTATGTGATTCCTGGAATCCATTAATTATTTCTTTTCCCATATTAGGCAAGTTTTCAACTATAATCTCTTCAAATATTTTCTCAGTCCCTTTCTTTTTCTCTTCTTCTGGGAAGCCTATAATTTGAATGTTGCTGCATTTAATGTTGTCCCAGAGGACTCTGAGACTGTCCTCAGTTCTTTTCATTCTTTCTTCTTTATTCTGCTCTGTGGTAGTTATTTCCACTATTTTATCTTCCCAGTCACTTATCCATTCTTCTGCCTCAGTTATTCTGCTTATTTTTCCTTCTAGAGAATTTTTAATTTCATTTATTGTGTTGTTCATCATTGTTTGTTTGCTCTTTAGTTCTTCTAGGTCCTTGTTAAACATTTCTCGTATTTTTTCCATGGTATTTCCAAGATTTTGTATCGTCTCTGCTGTCATTATTCTGAATTATTTTTCAGGTAGACTGCCGATTTCCTCTTCATTTCTTTGGTCTGGTGGGTTTTTACTTTGCTCCTTTGCTGTGTGTTTCTCTGTCTTCTCATTTTGCTTAACTTACTGTGTTTGGGGTCTCCATTTCACAGGCTGCACATTCGTAGTTCCTGCTGTTTTGACGTCTGCCCCCAGTTGCTAAGGCTGGTTCATTGGGTTGTGTAGGCTTCCTGGTGGAGGGGACTCATGCCTGTGTTCTGGTGGATGAGGCTGGATCTTTTCTTTCTGGTGGACTGGTCCACCTCTAGTGGTGTTTTTCTTGGTGTGTCTGTGACCTTATTATGATTTTTGGCAACTTCTGCTAATGGGTGGGGCTGTGTTCCTGTCTTGCTAGTCATTTTGCATGGGTTGTCCAGCACTTTAGCTTGCTGGTCATTGAGTGGAGCTGGGTCTTGGCATTTAGATGGAGATCTCTGGGAGGTTTTTGCCATTTGATATTACATGGAGCTGGGAGGTCCCTGGTGGACTAATGTCCTGAACTTGGCTCTCCCACCTCAGAGGCACAGGCCTGATGCCCGTCTGGAGCACCAAGACCCTGTCATCCACATGGCTCAGAATAAAAGGGAGAAAAAAAGAAAGAAAACTGAAAAAATAAAATAATATAAAGTTATTAAAATAAAAATAATTATTAAAAATAAAAAGATTTTAAAAATAATTTAAAAAAGAAAGAAAGAAAAGAGTACCAAAGCCAAAAAACAAATCCACCAATGATAACAAGTACCAAAAACTATACTAAAAAAAATAATAATAAGGACAGAGAGAACCATAGGACAAATGGTAAAAGCAAAGCTATGCAGACAATATCACACACAGAAACACACACATACACACTCACAAAAAGAGAAAAAGGAAAAAATATATATATCATTGTTCCCAAGTCCACCACCTCAATTTGGGATGCTTCATTGCCTATTCAGGTATTCCAGAGATGCAAGGTACATCAAGTTGATTTTGAAGATTTAATCTGCTGCTCCTGTGGCTGCTAGGAAAAATTAACCTTTCTCTTCTTTGCTTGCACAGCTCCTGTGTTTCAGCTTTGTATTTGGCCCTGCCTCTGCATGTAGGTAGCCTGAGAGCGTGTGTTCTTTGCTCAGACTGGACGAGGTTAAAGCAGCAGCTGGTTAGCGGGCTCTGGCTCAATCATGCGGAGGGTGAGTGGAGGGAGGGTGGTGTATGGAATGCGGGGTGAGCCAGTCCCATCCCTATTCTGTTGTCTCTGTTTATTCTTATTTTCTTTTGCCCTACCCAGGTACATGGGGAGTTTATTGCCTTTTGGGAGGTCTGAGGTCTTCTGCCAGTGTTCAGTGGATGTTCTGTAAGAGTTGTTCCACGTGTAGATGTATTTCTGTTGTATCTATGGGGAGGAAGGTGATCTCCGTGTCTTACTCTTCCACCATCTTCCCCCTCTCCAAACTGCCATATCCTTTTTATGAGTCTTCCTTAAGTCCCCAGACCAGTGCTGCTGTGTGTGGTTGTTTAGATTGTGTACTTCACAAGGGAACTCCACATAATGGGGGTACCATTCACATTGTATACATTCTGGATTTGTATATTTTCTACAAATTTCTGAAGGATAGTACTAAAGAGCCTTGGTCTAAACAGATCAGTATACTATTAAATCTTTTTGAGAGATGGAAGTAAATTTCCCTAAGGAAAAGGAAATTTTTAAACTTTCATTTGCACAAAAATTACTGTTTCAGCTAATAGCAACCCTGACCTATATCTTTAGCTTCCCCCAGCTGTTCTTCCCTCAACACATTACAATTCCCAAATTCTTTTACATACCTGGTAACTCTTATACAGTATAGACAAATATCACCCTTTACCGACTAAAGCTAAATGAGTCGAATTTAGGAACTTTGACAGGTAAATGAGATATTGTGGAGATGTATCTTACCTAGGAATAGATTATAAATCAACCTGTACAGTGAAAGGGGTGTATGGTCAAAATTACTCTTGAAATACCATAGGAAGGCATATGTTGACAAATAATAAATAGAATCTTAATTAGTCCTATATTAGTTCTCTGCTAGTATTGGAATATATCACTATTTTCTTGTTAGTGTGTAGATGCATTGGCTTGTTGTCAAGGTCCATGGGCTATAAAATAATGTACCTTTGAAAACTTAGATTTGCATTTAGGATGTCAAAAAGCTTAGATCCTAAATGGCATACAAGGCCACTGACTAAAGGATGAACATAGTTCACTCTTGGTCTAATTTTCAATGAGTGCAGTTGCAGGCAAATTACTAGTATACATACTTGTACTGTATTTCTCTCTCTCTCTCTCTCTCTCTCTCTCTCTCTCTCCTTTCTCTCTCTCCATGTAGAGTGGGATTGGTATTGGTATAAGATAAAAAAAAGAAAAAGAAAATGCAACTTCAGCACATTTTTGGTCTGAATGGGTATTTTAATGTTCCTCAAATCATGCCATGCAGGATTTTAAAAATAAGTTTGTCTATGTGGGATGCAGGGGTCAAATCAATGGATATCTATTTGATTATTTTTAAAGTGCTCATGGTATAAAAGCAAAGATGGGGTTTGAAAAGTCTTTCAAGCCCTTCACATTTCTTTTCATAACATATCATCAGTTTTAATAATGAAACACCACTATTGCCTAATGTTCAACTATTTTCTACTATTTAGATAAACTTAATGAATAATTAGGAATTCTAAGAAGAGACACAAGAGAGATGCAATGTTATAGTAGAGAAATGGAGAAATTTTACCTGGAAAGAAACAGAGAGGGCATTTAGTCTTATCCATTGTATAGGTTATGATACTCTTGTCCAGAGTTATTAGATTAATGACGTATTTGGCTAAGGCCACAATTTAAGTAACTGCCATAAATTAATCTATCTACCTGCCTACCTATCCATCCATCCATCCATCCATCCATCAATCCATCCATCTATGCAGTCACAGTATATTGAATATCTTGTATGTACCAGGAACAGAATGAGGCACTGGGATAAAGCACAAATTAGGAACCTCAAGGGTCTTATGGCCTAGAAAGGGAGACAAATATATAAATAGGTCATTTTATTCTGTGCTATACTGTTATGATAGAGATATGCAGGGGAATAAAAGGGAGTACAAAAGAAGGTAACATAGACACTACAGAAGATGGCGAAGAGTAAGACATGGAGATCACCTTCCTCATCACATATACACCAGAAATACATCTACAGGTGGAACAACTCCTACAGAACACCTACTGAACACTGGCAGAAAACCTCAGACCTCCCAAAAGGCAATAAACTCCCCACGTACCTGGGTAGGGCAAAAGAGAAAAAGAATAAACAGAGACCAAAGGATAGGGATGGGACCTGCAACCGTGGGAAGTAACTGTGAAGAAGGAAGGGTTTCCACACACGAGGAAGCCCCTTCGCGGGTGGAGACTGCAGGTGGAAGAGGGGGAAAGCTTCAGAGCTGTGGAGGAGAGCACAGTAACAGGGGTGTGGAGAGCAAAGCAGAGAGATTCCCGCACAGAGGATCGGTGCCGACTGGCACTCACCAGCCCGAGAAGCTTGTTTGCTCACCAGCTGTGACGGGCAGGGCTGCGAGCTGAGGCTCAGGCTTCAGTCAGAGCGCAGGGAGAGGACTGGGGTTGGTGGCGTGAACACAGCCTGAAGGGGTTAGTGCACCACGGCTAGCCGGGAGGGAGTCCGGGGAAATGTCTGGACCTGCCGAAGAGGCAAGAGACTTTCTTGCCTCTTTGTTTCCTGGTGTGCGAGAAGAGGGGATTAAGAATGTTGCTTAAAGGAGCTCCAGAGATAGGCATGAGATGCGGCTAAAAGCCAGGACCCCAGAGATGGGCATGAGACGCTAAGGCTGCTGCTGCCACCACCAAGGAGCCTGTGTGCGAGCACAGGTCACTATCCACACCCCGCTTCCGGGGACCCTGTGCAGCCCGCCACTGCCAGGGTCCCGGGATCAGGGACAACTTCCCCTGGAGAACGCACGGCACATCTCAGGCTGGTGCAACATCATGCCGACCTCTGCTGCCACAAGTTCACCCTGCACTTGATACCCCTCCCTTCCCCCGGCCTGAGTGAGCCAGAGTCCCCGAAGTAGCTGCTCTTTAAACCCGTCCTGTCTGAGTGAAGAACAGATGCCCTTCATTGACCAACATGCAGAGGGGGGCCAAATCCAAAGCTGAGCCCCAGGAGATGTGAGAACAAAGAAGAGAAAGGGAAATCCCTCCAAGCAGCCTCAGAAACGGTGGATTAATGCTCTGCAATCAACTTGATGTACCCTGCATCTGTGGACTACATGAATTGACAACAAATCATACCATATTGAGGAGGTAGACTTTGAGAGCAAGATTTATTATTTTTTCGCCTTTTCCTCTTTTTGTGAGTGTGTATGTGTACACTTCTGTGTGAGATTTTGTCTGTATAGCTTTGCTTCCACCATTTGTCCTAGGGTTCTATCCATCCGTTTTTCTTGCTTTTAAAAAATATTTATTTTCTTAAAAATTATTTTTTATTTTAATAACTTTATTTTATGTTACTTTATTTTATCTTCTTTCTTTCTTTCTTTCTTTCTTTCCTTCCTTGCTTCCCTCCTTCCTTCCTTCCTCCCTCCCTCCCTCTCACCCTCCCTCCCTCCTTTCTTTCTTTCTTTCTTTCTTTCTTTCTTTCTTTCTTTCTTTCCTTTTTCTACATTTTCTCCCTTTTATTCTGAGCCATGTGGATGAGAGGCTTTTGGTGCTGCAGCCAGGAGTCAGTGCTGTGCCTCTGAGGTGGGAGAGCCAATGTGAGGACTCTGGTCCACAAAAAATTCCCAGCTCCACATAATATCAAATGGACAAAATCTCCCAGAGATCTCCATCACAACAGCAGCACCCAGCTTCACTCAATGACCAGCAAGCTACAGTGCTGGACACCCTATGCAAAACAACAAGCAAGACAGGAGCACAACACCACCCATTAGCACAGAGGCTGCCTAAAATCATAAGAAGTCCACAGACACCCCAAAGCACACCACAAGACGAGGACCTTCCCACCAGAAAGACAAGATC
Source organism: Phocoena phocoena (assembly GCF_963924675.1). Lineage (NCBI taxonomy): Eukaryota > Metazoa > Chordata > Mammalia > Artiodactyla > Phocoenidae > Phocoena > Phocoena phocoena. The sequence goes on along the minus strand of NC_089240.1, from coordinate 79,414,854 downwards.
CAGCCTCATCCACAAGAACACAGGCACTAGTCCCCTCCACCAGGAAGCCTACACAACCCACTGAAATAACCTTAGCCACGGGGACAGACACCAAAAACAACGGGAACTACGAACCTGCAGCTTGCAAAAAGGAGACCCCAAACACAGTAAGATAAGCAAAACGAGAAGACAGAAAGACACACAGCACATGAAGGACCAAGAAAAAAATCCACCAGACCTAACAAATGAAGAGGAAATTGGCAGTCTACCTGAAAAACAATTCAGAATTATGATAGTAATGATGATCCAAAATCTTGGAAGTAGAATAGAGAAAATGCAAGAAACATTTAACAAGGACCTAGAAGAACAAAATATGAAACAAGAAATAATGAACAACACAATAAATGAAATTAAAAATACTCTAGATGGGATCAATAGCAGAATAGCTGATGCAGAAGAACGGATAAGTGACCTGGAAGATAAAATATTGGAAATAACTATTGCAGAGCAGAATAAAGAAAAAAGAATGAAAAGAAATTAAGACAGTCTCAGAGACCTCTAGGACAACATTAAATGCACCAACATTCAAATTATAGGGATTCCAGAAGAAGAAGAGGAAAAGAAAGGGACTGAGAAAATATTTGAGGGGATCATAGTTGAAAAATTCCCTAATATAGGAAAGGAAATAGTTAATTAAGTCCCGGAAGCACAGAGAGTCCCATACAGGATAACTCCAAGGAGAAACATGTTGCGACACATATTAATCAAATGGTCAAAAATTAAATACAAAGGAAACACATTAAAAGCAGCAAAGGAAAAACAACAAATAACACACAAGGGAATACCCATAAGGTTAATGGCTGATCTTTAAGCAGAAGCTCTGCAAGCCAAAAGGGAGTGGCAGGACATATTTAAAGTGATGAAGGAGAAAAACCTGCAACCATGATTACTCTACCCAGCAAGGATCTCATTCAGATTTGATGGAGAAATTAAAACTTTTACAGACAAGCAAAAGCTGCAAGAGTTCAGCACCACCAAACCAGCTTTACAACAACTGCTAAAGGAACTTCTCTAGGCAAGAAACACAAGAGAAGGAAAAGACCTACAAAAACGAACCCAAAACAACTAAGAAAATGGGAATAGGAACATACATATCGATAATTACCTTAAATGTAAATGGACTAAATGCTCCCACCAAAAGGCACAGATTGGCTGAATGGATACAAAAGCAAGACCGATATATATGCTGTCTACAAGAGACTCACTTCAGACCTAGAGACACATATAGACTGAAAGTAAGGGGATGGTTAAAGATATTCTATGCAAATGGAAACCAAAAGAAAGCTGGAGTAGCAATTCTCATATCAGACAAAATAGACTTTAAAATAAGGACTATTAAAAGAGACAAAGAAGGACACTACATAATGATCAAGGGATCGATCCAAGAAGATATAAAACTTGTAAATATTTATGCACCCAACATAGGAGCACCTCAATACATAAGGTGAATAATAACAGCCATAAAATGGGAAATCGACAGTAACACATTCATAGTAGGAGAATTTAACACCCCACTTTCACCAATGGACAGATCAGCCAAAATGAAAATAAATAAGGAAACACAAGCTTTAAATGATACATTAAACAAGATGGACTTAATTGATATTTATAGGACCTTACATCCAAAAACAACAGAATACACATTTTCCTCAAGTTCTCATGGAACATCCTCCAGGATAGATCATATCTCGGTTCACAAATCAAGCATTGGTAAATTTAAGAAAATTGAAATTGTATCAAGTATCTTTTCCGACCACAACACTAGGAAACTAGATTTCAATTACAGATAAAGACCTGTAAAAAATAAAAACACATGTAGGCTAAACAATACACTACTTAATAACGAAGTGATCACTGAAGAAATCAAAGAGGAAATTTAAAAAATACCTAGAAACAAATGACAATGGAGACACGACAACCCAAATCCTATGGGATGCAGCAAAAGCAGTTCCAGGAGGGAATTTTATAGCAATACAATCCTACTTTGAGAAACAGGAAACATCTTGAATAAACAACGTAACCTTGCACCTAAAGCAATTAGAAAAAGAAGAACAAAAAAACCCCAAAGGTAGCAGAAGGAAAAAAATCAAAAAAATCGAATCAGAAATAAATGAAAAAGAAATGAAGGAAACGATAGCAAAGATCAATAAAACTAAAAGCTGGTTCTTTGAGAAGATAAACAAAATTGATAAACCATTAGCCAGACTCATCAAAAAAAGAAAGGGAGAAGTCTCAAATCAATAGAATTAGAAATGAAAAAGGAGAAGTAACAAGTGACACCGCAGAAATAAAAAAAGATCATGAGAGATTACTACAAGCAACTCTATGCCAATAAAATGGACAACCTGGAAGAAATGGACAAATTCCTATAAATGCACAACCTGCCAAGACTGAATCAGGAAGAAATAGAAAATATGAACAGACCAATCAGAAGCACAGAAATTGAAACTGTGAATAAAAATCTTCCAACAAACAAAAGCCCAGGAACAGATGGCTTCACAGGTGAATTCTATAAAACATTTAGAGAAGAGCTACCACCTATCCATCTCAAACTCTTCCAAAATATAGCAGAGGGAGGAACACTCACATACTCATTCTATGAGGCCACCATCACCTTGATACCAAAACCAGACAAGGATGTCACAGAGAAAGAAAATTACAGGCCAATATCACTGATGAACATAGATATAAAACTCCTTAAAAAAAATCCTAGCAAACAGAATCCAACAGCACATTAAAAGGATCATACAGCATGAACACGTGTCTTTATTCCAGGAATGCAAGGATTCTTCAATATATGCAAATCAATCAATGTGATACAGCACATTAACAAATTGAAGGAGAAAAACCATATGATCATCTCAATAGATGCAGAGAAAGCTTTTGACAAAATTCAACACCCATTTATGATAAAACCCTGCAGAAAGTAGGCATAGAGGGAACTTTCCTCAACATAATAAAGGCCATATATGACAAACCCACAGCCAAAATTGTCCTCAATGGTGAAAAACTGAAAGCATTCGCATTAAGATCAGAAACAAGACAAGGTTGCCCACTCTCACCACTCTTATTCAACATAGTTTTGGAAGTTTTAGCCACAGCAATCAGAGAAGAAAAGGAGATAAAAGGAATCCAAATCAGAAAGAAGAAGTAAAGCTGTCACTGTTGGCAGATGACATGATACTATACGTAGAGAATCCTAAAGATTCAACCAGAAAACTACTAGAACTAATCAATGAATTTGGTAAAGTAGCAGGATACAAAATTAATGCACAGAAATCTCTGGCATTCCTATACACTAATGATGAAAAATCTGAAAGTGAAATCAAGAAAGCACTCCCATTTACCATTGCAACAAAAAGAATAAAATATCTAGAAATAAACCTACCTAAGGAGACAAGAGATCTTGTATGCAGAAAATTATAAGACACTGATGAAAGAAATTAAAGATGATACAAATAGGTGGAGAGATATACCACGTTCTTTGGTTGGAAGAATCAACATTGTGAAAAATGACTCTACTACACAAAGCAATCTACAGATTCAATGCAATCCCTATCAAACTACCACTGGCATTTTTCACAGACATAGAACAAAAAATTTCACAATTTGTATGGAAACACAAAAGAACCCGAATAGCCAAAGCAATCTTGAGAACGAAAAGCGGAGCTGGAGGAATCAGGCTCCCTGACTTCAGACTATACTACAAAGCTACAGTAATCAAGACAGTATGGTACTGGCACAAAAACAGAAAGATAGATCAATAGAACAGGATAGAACGCCCAGAGATAAACCCATGGACATATGTTCACCTTATGTTTGATAAAGGAGGCAGGAATGTACAGTGGAGAAAGAACAGCCTCTTCAATAAGTGGTGCTGGGAAAACTGGACAGGTACATGTAAAAGTTTGAGATTAGATCACTCCCTAACACCATAAATAAAAATATGCTCAAAATGGATTAAAGACCTAAATGTAAGGTGAGAAACTATCAAACTCTTAGACGAAAACCTAGGCAGAACACTCTATGACATAAATCACAGCAAGATCCTTTTTGACCCACCTGCAAGAGAAATGGAAATAAAAACAAAAAAAACAAAGGGGACCTAATTAAATTTCAAAGCTTTTGCACAGCAAAGTAAGCCATAAACAAGACAAAATGACAACCCTCAGAATGGGAGAAAATATTTGCAAATGAAGCAAATGATGAAGGATTAATCTCCAAAATTTATAAGCAGCTCATGCAGCTCATTACCAAAAAAACAAACACCCCAATCCAAAAATGGGCAGAAGACCTATATAGACGTTTGTCCAAAGAAGATATACCGACTGACAACAAACACATGAAAGAATGCTCAACATCATTAATCACTAGAGAAATGCAAATCGAAACTGCAATCAGACATCATCTCACACCCGTCAGAATGGCCATCATCAAAAAATCTAGAAACAATAAATGCTGGAGATGGTGTGGAGAAAAGAGAACACTCTTGCACTGCTGGTGGGAATGTGAATTTGTTCAGCCACTATGGAGAACAGTACGGAGGTTCCTTAAAAAACTACAAATAGAACTACCATATGACCCAGCAATGCCACTACTGGGCATATACCCTGAGAAAACCTTATTTCGAAAAGAGTCATGTACGAAAATATTCATTGCTGCTCTATTTACAATAGCCCGGAGATGGAAACAACCTAAGTGTCCTTCATCGGATGAATGTATAAAGAAGATGTGGCACATATACACAATGGAATATTACTGAGCCATAAAAATAAACGAAATATGAGCTATTTGTAATGAGGTGGATAGACCTAGAGTCTGTCATACAGAGTGAAGTAAGTCAGAAAGAGAAAGACCAATACTGTATGCTAACATATATATATATATATATATATATATATATATATATATATATATGGAATTTAAGAAAAAAAAATGTCATGAAGAACCTAGGGGTAAGACAGGAATAAAGATACAGACCTACTAGAGAATGGACTTCAGGATATGGGGAGCAGGAAGGGTAAGCTGTGACAAAGTGAGAGTGAGGCATGGACATATATACACTACCCAATGTAAGGTAAATAGGTAGTGGGATGCAGCCGCATAGCACAGGGAGTTCAGCTCAATGCTTTGTGACAGCCTGAAGGGGTGGGATTGGGAGGGTGGGCGGGAGGGAGACGCAAGAGGGAAGTGAGTTGGGAACATATGTATATGTATAACTGATTCACTTTGTTATAAAGCAGAAACTAGCACACCATTGTAAAGCAATTATATTCCAATAAAGATGTAAAAAAAAAAAAAAAAAAGAAGGTTACATTGCTTAACTTGGTGTGGAATGGGCTGTCAGGTAAATAATCCTGGAGGAAATAATACATAAAGTAGAAGCCAATGAATAGATCAGAGACCAAGAAGAAATTGGTCAGAGGACAAAAGGAGCAAAGGCTTGGAGGTGAGAATAAACATGGTGTGTGTACGTGTGTGTGTGCTTGAACTGCATGCAGTTTTGCATTAATGGATTAGGAGTATATACTGTCAGTCAGATTTGATGGTGGGAGGGTGCGTCTGGAGAGTATGGCAGAGACAATGATGGAGATGTTCGTATTTTATGTTTAAAACTTGGGCTTTATCCTAGACTTTTTCTAGAAATCAGTCTTATGTTTAGTGTGAAATATCTGGAAAATAATTTGCAAAATTACTAGAAATATTAGAAATGTGCATATCTCATCATAGTCTTAGTAATAAAGCTCTAATAACAAAACCAGCCTACTAAGAAATAACGATAAGAATGTTTTAGAATCAAAAGAATTCCAAGATATATTAACTAAATCAGTCTTTTCCAATTTACAATATTCTTGGCTAAAACTATACATGTTAAGATTAGAGTAAAATACAGGCTTGAAGGCACACACAAATAAATGTGACACAATACATCTCACTACCCTCCTCACAAATAAAACTAGTTTGCATAGTTTATCTGAACAATCTATTATAAAGATGTATATTATGGAAAAACAATTACAGATAGATATTTCTTATATGATAAATAGATTAGGTATATCTCAGTTTTATTTATCATGTACTGTTTATTTGACTATATCAATCTAAGAAACTTTTGAGCAGGAAAGGAAACAATAAACCAAGAGAAAGGGTAACCTAGACTTCTGGTTTCCAGTTCCACATGTAAGGAGCTTGGAAGTCACCACTACATCCTAACTATAAGAAACAAGCAGAAACGACTGAAAAGTCAGCAATTCTTCTAGGATCCATAAGGAAGGGGAAGACACAGGACAAACCACAGTCTCTAGGATTGGAGAGACAGGTGAATACAGGGAGTCATGGTTTACCAGAGCAGACTCATGAGTGGAAACCACCACAGGAAGCAAAAGTGTTGAAGTCTCCTAGCTGATGGACATATTCTAAATCTTGATAGGAGTGTTGATTATATGAGTATATTCACTATCAGAACTCATTGAATTGTACCCGTAAGATCTGTGTATTTCATTTTATGTAAATTATACCTCAGTACAAAAATCCCATAAAAATACTGTTTTCACAGAATTCATAATACATGGGAAAATATTAAGCTTATAATGTTAGGCATAAAGAAATTCAAATTTGTGTGTAAAGAATAATTCTGTGTGTGTGCGTGTGTGTGAGAGTGATGAGAATACACACTAGGAAGAATTCACTTACATTTTGTGAACAGTTGTTATCATTGGGATTGAATGCTTTTGTCCTTATACATTTTTATATTCAAAAATTTCTAAAACTGGCATGCAATGCATTATAATAAAAATGGCTAAATATATAACAACTGGATATGAACTTTGGGTTGTCTCACAGTAATCTTGTAAGTCAGGGGCTATCAACCACACACTTCACTGAACCCTTAGCTCTCTGGGTTCCTTAGATAAAGGAAAAATGAAAAAGCACCTCGTGCACATTATTACTTGAACCTTAATTAAATATATGCATGCATAAAATTTTGTTTTTCCTCATTGGCTCCTGCCCCAGAAAACTCGATTTAGGAATTTGGATCTCTCAGACTGTCCTTGTATCCTTTGTTTCAAATAACATTTTCAAAACTCACCCATCTGGTCTGTGTGTTGCTGACTAATATATTAGTTCTCCCTGCCCTTTCTACTGGAACACTCTTGGGTTAAGTATATTCATTCATGAATAACTGTTTAATTATTATAATTTTGTTATTTGCAAAGTCCTGGCAGTATACCCAGAGCTATATAAGCAAAGGCATGTTTGCTGAATAAAGGGCTTACTATTGAACAAAAGGCAATTTACTGAGTACAAAGGAACATGCTTTGAGTAATGAAGGATTTCACCATGGTGCTTCAACTATTATATGCTGTGCCAAGTGACACAGCAATGGGGGTGGGGTCACTATGATCAATATTGCTTTGAGGATTTGATTTTTTTCTTGGAGCTGTATGGTGACTTTATGATCTCTCCTAGAAATAAAAGTGGAATTAGAGATTGAAAATAACTTTAAATATGGAAGAATTGATGCAGTAGTAATGTAATGGTAATGCTATTTCTCAGCTTCATGGGAATTTTAAAATCTATGTATACCTTCTAATGCCTAGATAATCTACTTTGTGACCTTACCTTCTTCATTTCTGGATCACCAGTGGCTGCTAACCCAGTGGTAGGAATTCAATAAATACATGTTAATTGGCCTAAAGATTGATAGTTGGAGCATTCTGATTCTGTGATTAGATGTAGATTAACAGCCTTATTAGTAGACATTTCCTATTTTTTGTCACATCCTTAAGATATACTGTGACCTATTTTATATGTGTAGATCACAATGTTTATTATGTAGACATAACCGATCATAATTTTGAGATCATGTCTTATTTTATTTACTTGCTAATCCCTATGTGTCTTACTAACTTCCCAAAGTCTTATCTCCTGCCCTCTAGAGAACATTCCTGTGATCTGATTCCTGCCAGTCCCCCATCTCACCCTGCCAGCCTCCTTTCCTTCATACTTTTCCTAACTACCTTCTTAACTTCAACTTTATTTATCCAGTAGCTCTTCCACTCAGAATCCTGCTGGAGAGGTGTTAGGACAATAAATAAATCTGTGTTTCCACATTAATAACTGATAATGGGTTATTCTGTTGTCTCTCCTCAGTAATTCATATGATATTTCACTCATCTGGGCATTTCAGGCTCCATGTCTGGGCTAGTAGGGAAGATATGTTTGTCTAGTACTCCTGAAATGGCACCATGTGGGTAACCTGCTGCTCTGACACCTTATCGTTTGGTTTATTATACAGTTATAATTACCTTTTCCCAGTCCTGTCACTGCTGTGGCTCAACCTCTGTTTGTTTCACGGATTGTGTGAAGCCTTTGTTCAAAATGAGTCACCTCTGATTGCAGCACACCAGGAGGCCTCTTAGCTGTTGTTTTTCAGTGTGTTTTTCATACTATCATTCTCATGGTCTTAGAATGCTTATTTTAAAAAATACATTATTATATCCCCCTCTACTCAATTATTTACATATATGTTCCTCATTAAGTTAACAGATTGAATGAATAAACAAATTAGTAACTTAATATAAAATGTTCTTGATTACCCTATGAAACACCATTTTATGAACGAGAGATGCTTCTCTTTGACATTTCTTCTATAGGTGAAAAAGACATATAAAACCTAGTTTTTCGATAAAGATGCAAAAATAATTCATCCCAGTGTGAAATATGTTTTTGGTTTTAAAAGCTTACAGACACTATTGGCAACTTTATAGAAACCTGTAGAAGAAGGTCAGTAAATTTTTTTCTATCCCTGTTACTACTTAATTATTTGGAAAGCATTTTGTTTGCTGAATTTTGGCAGACATTAATATACCCGACCTGTAAGGTTCATTATAGTGAAAGATATGTCTAATCAGTAATTCCCTAATTTGAATGTTTTCTGGTTCTTCAAAGGAATAATTGTGTAAAATCCAAGAGAGAAAGTATACTTTTGCATGCTGTTTCATATTGCTTTTATTTTTATTATATTATGCCTATTAGCATTAGAGGTTTTATATTCTAATATAGTCTATTTTTTGGGTTTCTAGTCTATAACTGTTTATTTAAATAATTATGGTAGTACCATAATGCAAAATTTAAACCTTCTCCTCTGGAACTGAATTTTTATTTTAACTTAAGGTGAAAATATCCTTAATCAAAAGTAGTAAGGTATGTGGGGATCTCAGACTCTGTGATGGTGCATTTTGTGGCCAAGACTGCTGCTGGCCTCCAGTATATATCTTCCTCTTTATCCAGAATAAACAGATCCTAATTTTTATCAGGGCACATTGACTCTTAGAATAAAATACATTGCTTCCCAGAATCTCTTGCAGTTATGTGTGGTGAAGTGACTGACATCTGATCAATTAGATTTAAGCACAAGTTTTGTGTATTTTGGAAAACCTTCTTAAACAAGAGGGAAATAACTCATACATCACTTTCTTGTTCTCGAATGCAGATATAATTTAAGGCTGATGAAAACCCTCACATCATTCCATAGAAGCATACATCTACTTCACCCTGGATAAGCTATGTTTACTGTGACAGAGTAACAAAGTGAATTCTTATTTTCACTTTGTCGTGGAGCAGGGCACCAGTATTTTCCTCTTCCAATTAGGCATTTTACTCCACCACAAAATGATAGCAGGTCACTTGCTACCTTTGTGACAGTAGATCCAAAATAAAATATTTGGATTTTATAGGTGCCAAAAGTAGTCTCTCTTTCATATTCAGTGGGGCCCCAGTTAGGGTATGTGCATAATATTATTGCATAATACCCATGGGCATGTCATTAAGAACTTTCCTAGGCAAACATTGAAGTTGTCTAGGCTAGTGCCAGTATCTATATGCAAGCTCTTGGTTCCTTGGAACATCCTTCCATTGTTTTCCTGCCCTTTTCCCTTCATGTCAAACTTTCCTTTTCTTAGTTATATTCCCTTAGGCCCCTGTTAGCTAATCTAATAAACTGAATCAAGTTAAGGTTTTAATGGTGAATGGCTTATTGTGCAGCCCTTCTCAGATAATATTTGCCTTTTAATAAAGGACTCAGTGTTTGAACCCAAAGGAGCAAATTATACAGGAACTTTAGCAAGACTATTGGGGAAGATTTAGTCATAGAATATTACAGCTGGAATGGACCTCAGAAATCTTATGAAAATGTCCTATTTCAAAACTGAGGAAACTAAGGCCAGGGAGAAAATGTCACTTGCTTGTGGTCTTAGGGCTTGTTAGTGGCAAATCAAAAACATTATGTCAGACTATTAATTCTCAGTAGAGAGCTCTTTCCACTTCCCCACAATTGGAGAAGGTAAGCCTTTTGGTAATGACCAAATCACCATCTAGAAGGCTATTTACTCCAAAAACAGAGTATTTTGCAGTCATTTTTACTATCCAACCAAAGAAGAATTTATGTAAAAATGATATTAAAAGTAATTTCTACTTACTAAACTTCAAATCTTGTATATTTTTAATACCATTTGAAATTGAAAATAAATTAAATATCACCTCAAAGAAAATAAAAGTATTTTAAATTTTAGAATATACTTTTTCTAAGAAAACATGTCCCCTTGTTCAAGTTAATAGTATGTACTGTCAAGGGATTTAGGCTTCTTAATGAAGTCATTTGTTCTACCATACTTATAATAAGGCATAGTATTATGTATGAAGAAACTAGGAATACTATCTGACATTTTGTGTTCTCAAAACTTATGCCTGCCTATTTAATGACATGTGATTTTTCATTTTTACAGTTTTATTCCTCCAAAAATGAACTCTCTGTTATTTTCAGAAACAGTGTGATATGGTTGACATTGTGGTCTTAGTTTTGCTTTTGCAGATATTACCTTTTATCTCTGATCTTTCCTGAGAACTTCCTGGCTAGTTTATAACTGAAAGTAATGAATTTCCCAGTAGATACAAGTATACATCCTTATTTAGTAGAAGTCCTTTGCCATTTGGCATGAATATAAATGACTACACATGACAGGCAAAGGTAATTTCAGTCATAAAGCATGATGTTACTTCACCTAAATAACCATGAGTAATAACAGATAAGTCCTTTTAATTTAGCATCTAGTACTTGGGAAAGCCCCACAGAGTCCTGCTCAGTTTCATGCCTGCTTGAACTAGTACAACTAAGCAAAAGCAATTGAATACAAAGGTTAAAGTAAAAGAAACTGAGCCAGTATGGAGACAGATTTGTTCTTCCTGATTACACACTAAGTTTCTGTGATGGACCAAGCATTGTAATAGGCCTAGAAAAACAAGGATATCAAGGATCTTCCTTCTGGTTTGCAAGGAAATGAACTCTCTGAAATTCTCAGGATTGAGTTTATGTACATTTGGCAAATAGCCACATTCATTTTCATCCTCTTCCATTTTCGTAGTGGCTCATTCTTGAGCAGGGAAGAGGCTCAAGGAATTGGAGGACCTTCAAGATGGCGGAAGAGTAAAACATGGAGATCAGCTTCCTCCCCACAAATACATCAAAAATACATCTACATGAGCATCAACTTCTACAGAACACCTACTGAATGCTGGCAGAAGACTTCAGACTTCCCAAAAGGCAAGAAACTCACCACATACCTCGGTAAGGCAAAAGACAAAACAGAGACAAAAGAATAAGGACGGGACCTGCACTAGTGGGAAGGGAGCTGTGAAGGAGGAAAGGTTTCCACACACTAGGAAGCCCCTTCGTGGGCAGAAACTGCAGGTGGTGGAGGGGGAAGCTTCGGAGCCATGGAGGAGAATGCAGCAACAAGGATGTGGAGGGAAAAGGGGAGAGATTCCCGCACAGAGGATTGGTGCCGACCAGCACTCACCAGCCCGAGAGGCTTGTCTGCTCACCTGTCGGGACGGGTGGAGGCTGGGAGCTGAGGCTTGGACTTTGGTCGGAGCGCAGAGAGAGGACTGGGGTTGGCAGCGTGAACACAGTCTGAAGGAGGCTAGTGTGCCACAGCTGGCTGGGAGGGAGTCTGGGAAAGAGTCTGGACCTGCCTAAGAGGCAAGAGACCATTGTTTGGGGGTGCGTGAGGAGAGGAGATTCAGAGCACTGCCAAAATGAGTTTCAGAGATAGGCACAAGCCACAGCTATCAGCGCGGGCACCAGAGACGGGAATGAAATGCTAAGACTGCTGCTGCAGCCACCAAGAATCCTGTGTGCAAGCACAAGTCACTATCCACACCTCCCCTCCCGGGAGCCTGTGCAGCCTGCCACTGCCAAGGTCCCGTGATCCAGGGACAACTTCCCAGGGAGAACAAACAGCATGCCCCAGGCTATTGCAACGTCACACAGGCCTCTGCCTCTGCAGGCTTGCCCCACATTCTGTACCCTTCCCTCCCCCAGGTCTGAGTGAGCCAGAACCCCTTAATCAGCCCCTCCTTTAACCCTCTCCTGTCTTGGCAAAGAACAGACACCAGAGGGTGACTTACATGCAGAGGCTAGGCTAAATCCAAAGCTGAACCCCAGGAGCTGTGCAAACAAAGAAGAGAAAGGGAAATTTCTCTGTGTAACCTCAGGAGAAGCAGATTAAATCCCCACAATCAACTTAATGTATCCTGAATCTGTGGAATACCTCAATAGGCAATGAATCATCCTAAAATTGAGGCAGTGGACTTTGGGAGCAATGATAGACTTGGGGTTTGCTGTATGCAACTGACTAGTTTCTGATTTTTATGTTTATCTTAGTTTAATTTTAGTGCTTGTTATCATTGGTGGTTTTGTTGATAGGTTTTGTTGCTCTCCTCTCTTTTTTAATTACATTTTTTATATTAACAATTTTTAAACAAATTTTTATTTTAATATTTTATTTTATTTTTTCTTTCTTTCTTCTTTCTCTGAAGGTGAGAGGCCCTAAACTATGGCGTGGTTAGTTTTTATGGGCTGGGTAATTTCATAGGCTAATGAGTTGCTTTTGCTATATTTGGTAAATTGGTGAAGCCACTATGAAAAACAGCATGGAGGTTCCTGAAAAAATTAAAAATAAAATTACCATATGACCCAGCAATTCCACTTCTGGGTATATATCTGAAGATAATGAAATCACTATCTCAAACAGATATCTGTACCCTCATGTTTATTATTACAGCATTATTTACAGTAGCCAAGATATGGAAACATCCTAAGGGTTGATTGATGGATGAATGACAAAGAAAATATTACACACACACACACGCCCACACACACACACGCACACGCACACACACAAAATGGAATATTATTCAGCCATAAAATAAATCAAATGCTGCTATTTACCACAACATGGATGAACTTTGAGAGCATTATGCTAAGTGAAATAAATACAGAGAACAGATTGGTGGTTTCCAGAGGTGAATGTTGAGAGGTTCACGAAGTGCGTGAAGGTGGTCAAAAGGTACAAACTTCCAGTTATAAGACAATAAGTTCAGGAGATGTAATGTACAGCATGGTGAATATAGTTAACAATACTGTACTGTATATTTGACAGTTGCTAAGAGAGTGGATCTTAAAATTTCTCATCACAAGGAAAAAATATAACTGTGCGGTGATGGATGTTAACTAAAATTATTGTGATAATCATTTTGCAATATATACATGTATCAAATCATTATGATGTACACCCTAAACTAATACAGTGTTATATGTCAATTACATCTCAATAAAACTGGAAAAATAATTGAATGTAATAAAATAAAATATAGGAGTTTAAATTTTAAAAAATAAATGATGAGTCCATTTATAAAGAAAATCATGCCTTCTTCACATCACATTTTTCAAAGTAGGACAGGGAACAAACTCTGAAGCAAGCTTTGAGATATCAATTTGAGGTAGTTAGACACTACTACTTTTGTCTTCATTTAGTATACATTGGTAAATGTAATGTTGGAGGGATTTTATTCTTATTTTGATTGTGTCTTTTATTTGTTACTTAATTGGTCACTGTGGATGGTATCTGCTCTAACAAGTAACTTTTAACAAAACTATCATTTTATACTTGCCCAGTCATTCCAAATTCTGTCCTTTTAGTATAACAGATTTTCCCATCATTACTCCCTTGCTTCGACTTTACTTGTGGAAATCATAGTTTGCTGAGGTAGCAAGGAGCTCTGTTATTTTATAATTTCTTCAGTCTTACAGTGTCCAGGCAGCATGGATGATTCCTTAAGCTATATGACAAAAAATAATTATTTTGCTCTAATTAAGAGGTAGGTAGGAAATTTATCTATGTTTTTCCCCCATTATTTTATCTTTCTTCTGATCTTTGCTGTTTTTTTAAATCCCATAATGCTTCATAAAGAAGTACTTTTATAAAAATTCATCTCAAAATGCTTTTTGAAATAGTTACTGTAGACTAGATATCTCATTAGTGAACTCTGCTTAACTCTCTTATAAGTGATGTATGCCATTTTGGCTTTCAGAGTTACTCACCAAAATGTTCTGGTAGATTTTTTTTTCAGGCAAAATATGTTTTAGAAAAAAATTAATATGTTTTGTTGGTGAAAAATATTGGAGGTAATGGTTCTAGTTCTTTGATCTTTGAGCACACAGATTCTGGCAGCAGAACTTGGGGGTGCTACAAAGTACTTTTACATCCACTATCGTATTTGACCTTACAGATACATTGTTGAGGTAGGTATTAGTTTTCTACCAATTCTGCAAATAATGAAACTAAGACATAGATTAGTGATGTTGAGCACCTTTTCATGTGCCTGTTATTCAGATACTTTGCCTATATATATATATAAAAGTTTCATTCTTTGGTCAATCTTCCAGGCATAATAATCTTGAAAATATGAGCTAGAAGCTTTAGCATCATTGCAGTTGCTTCCCAACCTTAACAGGTAGGACGGGAGGAAAGATAAATAATATTTATTGAACTATTACAATATTCCACGAATTACACTAAGTACTTTGCATGTTATCTCATTTAATCCTTAGAAAACTCTGAACATAGATTTTATTCAAAACTTCTTATGAGGAAATTAAAAGTTTGACTGTAGTCTTTCCCAAGACCACATTCTAAAGATCATGTACACATCTTCTATCAACTTCCCACAAAGAATTTAAATTTGTGGTAATTGATTACATAGTAATAGAAAACTGGTACAACTTTCTTCCTTGTGTGATCATGGTAGAGATAATAAATGTGTCTAGTGAACTCATGGAAAAAAGGATAGGAAATAAAGCTTCAGATGGCAAAATGTGGAGTTCAAGTTTTAGTCTATTCTTCTTATGTAGACATGGAGAGCATATGGTAGTTAATTCACGCAGAAAGCAGAACACACACACAAAAATATAGTCCCTGCTTATCATCTAAAATAATCAGCCACATAAATATAATAGATATATTTTATTAGATTTATGGAAAATTGTCTCTGTACTGTAAAACAGTAAACAATCTGAGCTGTACTGATTATGATGAACACAGCATTCATGAGGTGACTATCTTCCAGTCATTTATTCTCATCTTTTATTCCCTGCTTTATTTTTAGAAGTAGTCAAAATCATTCTCTTATTAACAAACCAGTGACAGCCTGTCCCTTTCTATTACCATGGAAAGGAATCCTAGATAGTAAAAGTAAAAGAAGAAAGCAAGTGTCTAGAAGAGCCCCCAGTGACTCATGATAAATATTCCATAAACTTGTAATTAAGTCTCTATTTATTTTCAATGTTTGTCTTTTTCAAAGCTGTTACTTTAATTTGAGCAAATTATAGTATTGACTGTACATCTTATTCCATTGTTTATTGCCTATTGACTAAATGGTCAATGTAGATAGAACAGTGCAAAGGTAATCAGTATGAAAACTAGTTCTACATTGTTCATAACTCTGAATATTTTTCATACAGTGGTTGTGGTTTCTCATTTTTGAGACCAGTTTTCTCACAGATGTAGACACTATGGGTAATATATGAGGTATGTTTGCCACTGGCTTTTCAACATCCATGAACATGTCACTCTAATTTTCAGGAAATGTTAAAGACCACTTAATTTTTCAAAGAGGGTATTTTGGCTTAGAATATCCCATACAGAGCAAGAAAGTTTCCAAGGAGGGTGGTGAGGTATCATATGATATCCTCATATGATAAACAGTACTTTTATTGGAAAGAAAAATAAATACAGAATCATGACTCCTGGCCAGGTGGCAGCTGCTGTATAAACAATCAACTAAAATGGCCCCTGGCCATCCTCAGATAAAAATTCCAACAGCCATTAAGTTAAACTATGATCTTCTCAATTTTGCATGTGCAAACTTCAGCAATTTAAAATGAGTACTTTTGGTAAAAGTGCAATTTATTAGTTTGTAGGAGAGGCTAGGAGGAAGTTACATTGTGTGTCTTCAATAAATTGTGTTGGGAAAACTGGACAGCCACATGCAAAACTTGAAACAGAACCACTATCTTACACCATGCACAAAAATCAACTCGAAGTGAATCAAAGACTGGAACATAAGACTGGAAACCATAAAACTCCTGAATAAAACATAGGAAAAAAATTCCTTGATGTTGGTTTTGATAATAATTTTCTGTAGTTGACTCTAAAAGCAAAGGCAACAAAAGCAAAAATAAACAACTGCGACCACATCAAACTAAGGGGTTTGATAAGGGGTTGATATCCAAAATATGTAAAGAACTCATAGAACTAAATAGACAAAAAGCAATCAGATTAAATATGGGCAAGGAAACTGAACAGAAAGGATTCCAAAGACATATAAATAGACAACAAGTAAATGAAAAGATGCTCAACATCACTAATCATCAGTGAAATGGAAGACAAGAGTTAAGTGCTGGAGAGGGTGTGGAAAAAAGGGAACCCTTGTACACTGTTGGTGGGAATGAAAATTGCTGCAGTCACTATGGAGGCTCCTCAAAAGATTAAAAATAAGACTACCATATGATCCAGCAATACCACTACTCTATATATCTGAAGAGAACATAATCACTATTCCAAGGAGATATCTGCACCTCCATGTTCACTGTAGCATTATTTAAGATAACCAAGATATTGAAATAATCTAAATGTCCATCGACCGATGAATGGATTTTTACAAAGATATATATATATATATATATATATATATATATATATATCCACAACAGAATATGATTTAGCCATGAAAAAGAAGTTCTGGGGGAGTTGAGGAAGATGGCGGAAGAGTAAGATATGGAGATCACCTTCCTCCTCACAGATACACCAGAAATATATCTACACGTGGAACAACTCCTACAGAACACCTACTGAATGCTGGCAGAAGACCACAGACCTCCAAAAAGGCAAGAAACTCCCCACGTACCTGGGTAGGGCAAAAGAAAAAAGAATAAACAGAGACAAAAGGATACGGACGGGACCTGCACCAGTGGGAGGGAGCTGTGAAGGAGGAAAGGTTTCCACACACTAGGAAGCCCCTTCGCGGGTGAAGACTGGACTGCGGGTGGTGGAGGGGGGAAGCATCGGAGCAACAGGGGTGCAGAGGGCAAGCAGAGAGATTCCCACACAGAAGATCGGTGCCAACCAGTACTCACCAGCCCAAGAGGCTTGTCTGCTCACCCACCGGGGTGGGCAGGGGCTGGGAGCTGAGGCTCGGGCTTCGTTCAGATCGCAGGGAGAGGACTGGGGTTGGCGGCGAGAACACAGCCTGAAGGGGTTAGTGCACCACAGCTAGGTGGGAGGGAGTCCGGGAAAACGTCTGGACCTACCAAAGAGGCAAGAGACTTTTTCTTCCCTCTTTGTTTCCTGGTGCGAGAGGAGAGGGGAATAAGAGCACTGCTTAAAAAAGCTCCAGAGATGGGCGTGAGCCGCGGCTATTAGCACAGACCCCAGAGACCGACATGAGACGCTAAGGTTTCTGCCACCGCCACGAAGAAGCCTGTGTGCGACCACAGGTCACTATCCCCACCTCCCCTCCCGGGAGCCTGTGCAGCCCGCCACTGGAAGGGTCCCGGGATCCAGGGACAACTTCCCCGGGAGAACGCACAGTGCACCTCAAGCTGCTGCAACGTCACGCTGGCATCTGCTGCTGCAGGCTCACCCCACATCCGTACCCCTCCCTCCTCCCGCCCTGAGTGAGCCAGAGCCCCCTAATCAGCTGCTCCTTTAACCTGATCCTGTCTGAGTGAAGAAAAGACACCCTCAGGCGACCTACATGCAGAAGCGGGGACAAATACAAAGCTGAACCTGGGGAGCTGTGCGAACAAAGAGAAAGGGAAATCCCTCACATCAGCCTCAGGAGCAGTGGATTAAATCTCCACAATCAACTTGATGTACCCTGCATCTGTGGAATACCTGAATAGACAAAATATCATCCCAAATTGAGGAGGTGGACTCTGGGAGCAAGATATATTATTTTTTCCCCTTTTCCTATTTTTGTGAATGTGTATGTGTGTGCTTCAGTATAAGATTTTGTCTGTGTAGCGTTACATTCATCATTTGTCCTAGGGTTCTGTCCATCTGTTTTTTTTGTTTGTATTTTTACTTAAATTTTTTTTTATTTTCTTACTAATTATTTTTATTTTAATAACTTTATTTTATTTTACCTTAGTTTATTTTATTTTCTTTTCTCTGCATTCTTTCTTTCTATTTTTTCTCTCTTTTATTCTGAGCCATGTGGATGAAAGGCTCTTGGTGCTCCAGCCAGGAGTCAGTGCTGTGCCTCTGAGGGGGGAGAGCCAAATTCAGGACACAGGTCCTCAAGAGACCTCCCAGCTCCACATAATATCAAATGGTGAAAATCTCACAGAGATCTCCATCACAGCGCCAAGACCCAGCTTCACTCAATGACCAGCAAGCTACAGTGCTGGACACCCTATGCCAAACAACTAGCAAGACAGGGACACAGCCCCACCCATTAGCAGAGAGGCTGCCTAAAATCATAATAAGTCCACAGACACCCCAAAACACACCACCAGATGTGGAGCTGCCCACCAGAAAGATGAGATCCAGCCTCATCCACCAGAACACAGGCACTAGTCCCCTCCACCAGGAAGCCTACACAACCCATGAAACAACCTTAGCCACTGGGGACAGACACCAAAAACAACAGGAACCAGGAACTTGCAGCCTGCAAAAAGGAGGCCCCAAACACATATTGCTTATAACAATAAGCAAAATGAGAAGAAAGAAAACCACACAGCAGAGGAAGCAGCAAGGTAAAAAACCCACCAGAACAAACAAATGAAGAGGAAATAGGCAGTCTACATGAAAAAGAATTCATAATAATGATAGTAAAGATGATCCAAAATCTTGGAAATAGAATACAGAAAATGCAAGAAACATTTAACAAGGACCTAGAAGAACTAAAGAGGAAACAAGCAGCAATGATCAACAGAATAAGTGAAATTAAAAATACTCAATAAGGGATCAAGAGCAGAATAACTGAGGCAGAAGAACGGATAAGTGACCTCGAAGACAAAATACTGGAAAAAACTACTGCACAGCAGAATAAAGAGAAAAGAATGAAAAGAGCTGAGGACAGTCTCAGAGATTTCTGGGACAACAATAAATGGACCAACATTCGAATTATAGGGGTTCCAGAAGAAGAAGAGAAAAAGAAAGGGACTGAGAAAATATTTGAAGAGATTATAGCTGAAAACTCCCTAATATGGGAAAGGAAATAATTAATCAAGTCCAGGAAGCACAGAGTCCCATACAGGATAAATCCAAAGAGAAACACGTCAAGACACATATTAATCAAACTGTCAAAAATTAAATACAAAGAAGACATATTAAAAGCAGCTAGGGAAAAACAACAAATAACACACAAGGGAATCACCATAAAGTTAACAGCTGATCCTTCAGCAGAAACTCAGCAAGTCAGAAGGCATTGGCAGGACATATTTTAAGTGATGAAGGAGAAAAACCTACAACCAACATTACTCTACCCAGCAAGGATCACATTCAGATTTGATGGAGAAATTAAAACCTTTGCAGCAAGCAAAAGCTGAGAGAGTTCAGCACCACCAAATCAGCTTTACAACAAATGCTAAAGGAACTTCTCTAGGTAAGAAACACAAGAGAAGGAAAAGACCTACAATAACAAACCAAAACAATTAAGAAAATGGGAATAGGAACATACGTATTGATAATTACCTTAAATGTAAATAGATTAAATGCTCCCACCAAAAGACACAGATTGGCTGAATGGATACAAAATTAAGACCCATGTATATGCTGTCTACAAGAAACCCACTTCACACCTAGAGACACATACAGACTGAAAGGGAGGGAATGGAAAAAGATATTCCATGCAAATGGAAATCAAAAGAAAGCTGGAGTAGCAATTCTCATATCAGAGAAAATCGACTTTAAAATAAAGACTATTACAAGAGGCAAAGAATGACACTACATAATGATCAAGGGATTGATCCAAGAAGAAGATATAACAATTTTAAATATTTATACACTCAACATGGGAGCACCTCAATACATAAGGCGAATACTAACAGCCATAAAAGGGGAAATCAACAGTTACACAATCATAGTAGTGGACTTTAACACCTCACTTTCACCAATGGACAGATCATCCAAAATGAAAATAAATAAGGAAACACAAGTGTTAAATGATACATTAAACAAGGTGGACTTAATTGATATTTATGGGACATTCCATCCATAAACAACAGAATACACATTTTTCTCAAGTGCTCATGGAACATTCTCCAGGATAGATCATATACTGGGTCAAAAATCAAGCCTTGGTAAATTTAAGAAAATTAAAATTGTATCAGGTATCTTTTCTGACCACAGCGCTCTGAGACTAGATATCAATTAAAGGAAAATATCTGTAAAATAAACAAACACATGTAGGCTAAACAATACACGACGTAATAACCAAGTGATCACTGAAAAAATCAAAAAATACCTAGAAACAAATGACAATGGAGACACGATGACCCAAAACCTATGGGATGCAGCAAAAGCAGTTCTAAGAGGGAAGTTTATAGCAATACAATTCTATCTTAAGAAACAGGAAACATCTCAAATAAACAACCTAAACTTGCACCTCAAGCAATTAGAGAAAGAAGAACAAAAACCCCCAAAGTTAGCAGAAGGAAAGAAATCATAAGGATCAGATCAGAAATAAATGAAAAAGAAATGAAGGAAACAATAGCAAATATGAATAAAACTAAAAGCTGGTTCTTTGAGAAGATAAACAAAATTAATAACCATTAGGCAGACTCAGCAAAATAGAAAGGGAGACGACTCAAATCAATAGAATTAGAAATAAAAAAGGAGAAGTAACAACTGACACGGCAGACATACAAAGGATCATGAGAGATTACTAGCAGGAACTCTATGCCAGTAAAATAGACAACCTGGAAGAAATGGACTAATTCTTAGAAATGCACAACCTGCCGTGACTGAACCAGGAAGAAATAGAAAATATGAACAGACCAATCACAAGCACTGAAATTGAAACTATGATTAAAAATCTTCCAGCAAACAAAAGCCCAGGAACAGATGGCTTCACAGGCAAATTCTATCAAACATTTATTGAAGAGCTAACACCTATCCTTCTCACTCTTGCAAAATATAGCAGAGGGAGGAACACTCCCAAACTCATTCTAGGAGACCATCATCACCCTGATACCAAAACCACAAAAAGATGACACAAAGAAAGAAAACTACAGACTAGTATCACTGATGAACATAGGTACAAAAAACCTCAAAAAAATACTAGCAAACAGAATCCAACGGCACATTAAATGGATCACACACCATGATCAAGTGGGGTTTATTCCAGGAACGCAAGGATTCTTCAATATACGCCAATCAAACAACGTGATACACCATGGTAACAAATTGAAGGAGAAAAACCATATGATCATCCCAATAGATGCAGAGAAAGCTTTTGACAATTTCAACACTCATTTATGATAAAAACCCTGCAGAAAGTGCGCATAGGGAACTTTCCTCAACATAATAAAGGCCATATATGACAAACTCACAGTCAACATCATCCTCAATGGTGAAAAACTGAAACCATTTACACTAACATCAGGAACAAGACAAGGTTGCCCACTCTCACCACTCTTATTCAACATAGTTTTGGAAGCTTTAGCCACAGCAATCAGAGAAGAAACAGAAATAAAAGGAATCCAAATCAGAAAAGAAGATGTAAAGCTGTCACTGTTTGCAGATAACATGATACTGTACATAGAGAATCCTAAAGATGCTACCAGAAAACTACTGGAGCTAATCAATGAATTTGGTAAAGTAGCAGGATACAAAATTAATGCACAGTAACCTCTGGCATTCCTATACACTAATGATGAAAAATCTGAAAGTGAAGTTAAGAAAACACTTCCATTTACCATTGCAAGAAAAAGAATAAAATATCTAGGAATAACATACCTAAGGAGACAAAAGACCTGTATGCAGAAAATTATAAGACACTGATGAAAGAAATTAAAGATGATAAAATAGATGGAGAGATCTGCCATGTTCTTGGATTGGAAGAATCAACATTGTGAAAATGACTCTACTACCCAAAACAATCTACAGATTGAATGCAATCCCTATCAAACTACCACTGTCATTTTTCACAGAACTAGAGCAAAATATTTCACAATTTGTATGGAAACACAAAAGAACCCGAATAGCCAAAGCAGTCTTGAGAATGAAAAACGGAGCTGGAGGAATCAGGCTCCCTGGCTATACTACAAGCTACAGTAATCAAGACAGTATGGTTGTGGCACAGAAACAGAAATATAGGTCAGTGGAACAGGATAGAAAGCCCAGAGATAAACCCACGAACATATGGTCACCTTATCTTTAATAAAGGAGGCAAGAATATACAGTGGAGAAAAGACAGCCTCTTCAATAAGTGGTGCTGGGAAAACTGGACATGTAAAGGTATGAAATTAGGACACTCCATAACACCATACACAAAATAAACTCAAAATGGTTTAAAGACCTAAATGTGAGGCCAGTCACTATCAAACTCTTAGAGGAAAACATAGGCAGAACACTCTATGACATAAATCACAGCAAGATCCTTTCTGACCCACCTCCTAGAGAAAAGGAAATAAAAACAAAAATAAACAAATGGGACCTAATGAAACTTAAAAGCTTTTGCACAGTAAAGGAAACCATAAACAAGGCCCAAGGACAACCCTCAGAATGGGAGAAAATATTTGCAAATGAAGCAACTGACTAAGGATTAATCTCCAAAATTTACAAGCAGATCATGTATCTCAATATCAAAAAAACAAACACCCCAATCCAAAAATGGGCAGAAGACCTAAATAGACATTTGTCCAAAGAAAATAAACAGATTGCCAACAAACACATGCTAGATATCTCAACATTATTAATCATTAGAGAAATGCAAATCAAAACTACAATGAGATATCATCTCACACCAGTCAGAATGGCCATCATTAAAAAATCTGGAAACAATAAATGCTGGAGAGGGTGTGGAGAAAAGGGAACACTCTTGCACTGTTGGTGGGAATGTTAATTGATACAGCCACTTTGGAGAACAGTATGGAGGCTCCTTAAAAACTAAAAATATAAGTACCATACGACCAAGAAATCCCACTACTGTGCATGTACCCTGAGAAAACCATAATTCAAAAAGGATCATGTACCAAAATGTTCATTGCTGCTCTATTTCCAATAGCCAGGACATGGGAGCAACCTAAGTGTCCATCATCAGATGAATGGTTAAAGAAGATGTGGCACATATATATGATGGAATATTACTCAGCCATAAAAAGAAACAAAATTGAGATATTTGTAGTGATGTGGATGGGCGTGGAGTCTGTCATACAAAGTGAAGTAAGTCAGAAACAGAAAAACAAATACCATATGCCAACACATATGTATGGAATCTAAGGGAAAGAAAAAAGGTCATGAAGAACCTAGGGGTAAGACGCGAATAAAGACACAGACCTACTAGAGAAAGGGCTTGAGGTTATGGGTTGGGTGAAGGGTAAGTTGTGACAAAGTAAGAGAGTGGCATGGACATATATACACTACCAAACGTAAAATAGCTAGGGAGAAGCAGCCACGTAGCACAGGGAGATCAGCTCGGTGGTTTTTGACCACCTAGAGGGGTGGGATAGGGAGGGTGGGCAGGAGCGAGATGAAGAGGGAAGAGATATGGGAACATATGTATATGCATAACTGATTCACTTTGTTATAAAGCAGAAACTAACACACCATTGTAAAGCTATTATACTCCAATAAAGATGTTAAAAAAAAAAAAGAAATACAGCTTAGAAATCATAAAAAAAAGAAAAGAAGTTCTTCCTGCCCTTTGCAACGACATGGATAAAATTTGAGGGCATTAATACTAAGTGAAATAAGTCAAACAGAAAGACAAATGCCATATGATCTCACTAATATATGGAATCTAAAACAAAGCAAAACAAAACAAAACAAAAGCAACAACTAAACTCATAGATACAGAGAATAGATTGGTAGTTGCCCGAGGTGGAGGGTGGGGATGGGAGGTGGTCAAAATGTTTCATTTTTAATGATTTTCTTTGACAGAATAACTTTACATCCTTCTAAATTCACATTTTTATTTTAATGATTTAAAAATGAAATAAAGGGCTTCCCTGGTGGTGCAGTGGTTGAGGGTCTGCCTGCCGATGCAGGGCACACAGGTTCATGCCCTGGTCCGGGAAGATCCCACATGCCGCGGGGCGGCTGGGCCCGTGAGCCATGGCCGCTGAGCCTGCGTGTCCGGAGCCTGTGCTCTGCAACGGGAGAGGCCACAGCAGTGAGAGGCCCGAGTACCGCAAAAAAAAAAAAAAAAAAAAATAAGAAGAAGAAATAAAATACACCTATATAATACATTATTCCTTTGAATCCAGAACACCTCCCTTGTCCTAAATTTTGGAAAGAGACTTAACATACAGAAGTGACCTCTTCATGTTTCCTGGAATAAACAGCACAGTAGAAAGAGAGCTTAGGATCCTTGGCTGAAGTCTTGGTCTTAAATCACTTGTGGAAGGGAATTTGCATGCTTCAAGCATACTAGGAAAGCTCTCTATCCAAAATACATCTCCACCTGAAGTGGGATGCCATCCTTGACAATTCTTTGTATTAAGCATTTTCTTCACCTGACATTCTTATTTTGACATTTAATATTCCTGGTATGATTTACACTCTAAACCATCAATATATTCAAATGAGTTTGTCAGCTCACTTTCTTTAATATATTCAAATGAGTTTGTCAGCTCACTTTCTTTTCAAATGAGTTTGTCAACTCACTTTAATCAACCTTGTGAGATTATTAGACACCTGTTAAAAGGGACCTTGTACTTTGGAGAAGAATTATTCAAACAGAGAAGTAGGGAATGCTGAAAATAAGTTTTCCCTGGAATCAGCCATGAATGGCTCTATATTTATTATTTCCTACATTAGCATGATTGATATAACTGACATAAGGCTTATCTCTAGACTTTAAAAAATTTGTTTCTATGCCTGGTTCTCTCTAAAACTATCTTGACTCAGGTCTGTTGTCCTTGATTTTCTAATATTATTCTTTCTCCAATGTTTTCTTTTGGACGACTGGCTTTCTTAGAGCTCCTTTACTTGAAATGAAACAGTATTTCTGGGAAAATTACAATCCAGAACATTTATAGAATTGTTTTTATCAACCACCAAATCCTGGCTAGAGTGATTCACATTATCTACCAACAAAATCACAACACTACTACTAATAATAACAGTATTAATTATATATAACAGTTATTGGGATTTATTATATGTTAGGCATTCTTCTGAGCAGTTTGCCTGGATTATCTTATATAATTTTCAAAATTACCCTATGAGGTAGGTATTATCTTCATTTTTTAGGATGATGGAACCAAGACACAAAGAGTTTCCAAAACTTTCCTAGGGTCACACAAACAACCTGCAAGCAGACAGTGCCAGATTTTGAACTCACATCTTCTAAGAACAGGGCCTAGGTACCTTTACACTGTGTAATATTTCTTATACAGAAAATATTTTCAATACTTTTAGCATAGCAGTAGTTCTATGAACACAGTGGTCCTATGTTAGTTAGCACATTTACATAGCATAAATACTACTCAGTATAACAGAAACCATTATTATTACAAATTTCCAGCATGCAAAGCTGGTAATTCATCTATACACATTTCTTTTATTAGGAATAATTTTTTATTCTGTATTAGAAAAATTTGAAACCAGCATGCCATTCCAGATTTTCATTATTAAGTATAAATTATATAATAATTTGGCTTAAGTGGCTGAACTCTAATCAGCTTGTAATTTATTGCACAATAGCACAAGTAGTATCACATGAAACCAGAAAGAGAGGCAAAATTTTGGTACGTGTGTTTTAGAATAATGAATATTTTGTCTTGATTCTTTTTCAGTACATTTTAATTAGGAGTAAAATGTTGATCACTAGCTTGACTGAATGGCTCTCTGAGAGCCATAGTGGAGCATAAGACAGACTATATGCTTCTTATCTGGATTAAGTGAATTATTCTTTTTTTTAACATCTTTATTGGAGTATAATTGCATTACAATGGTGTGTTAGTTTCTGCTTTATAACAAAGTGAATCAGTTATACATGCACATATGTTCCCATATCTCTTCCCTCTTGTGTCTCCCTCCCTCCCACCCTCCCTATCCCACCCCTCTAGGTGGTCACAAAACACTGAGCTGATCTCCCTGTGCTATGCGGCTGCTTCCCACTACCTATCTATTTTATGTTTGTTAGTGTATATATGTCCGTGCCACTCTCTCACTTTGTCACAACTTACCCTTCCCCCTCCCCATATCCTCAAGTCCATTTTCTAGTAGGTCTGTGTCTTTATTCCCATCTTGCTCCTAGGTTCTTCATGACCTTTTTTTTCTTAGATTCCATATATATGTGTTAGCATATGGTAGAGTGAAGTAAGTCAGAAAGAGAAAAACAAATAAGTGAATTATTCTTAATGGCAAATAATGAAAAACTTTTATCCATTTTTATTGTTATACACAAGACCTTTTTTTCTTGAGTTAGAAAACAATTTCCAGCTAGTAATGAGTTATTTCTGCCTGTTTATATCCCAGTGAGGATTATTTCCCATTAGTTTTGTAGACATGACACATTTCCCCCCAAGTAATCAATAGAATACCTAGGCAACATTGAATATCTCCACATATGGAAAATGACACTGAGAAATGTTTTGGTATCCCTAAGTTCACTCAACAATTTGGCAGATGATGAATATATGGCCAAGAAATTTAGAGTTTAATCTAAAGTGTTTGAATTATTATAAAGAATTATACATGATACCATTTAAAGAGCAGGAGAAATATATTTTAAATGCAATGGAAAATAAGATACATTATGTTCATGTCTGTCATTTGAATGCAGCTTGGGAACTATAAATAAAATAAGAAACTGGTCATGTCAATCAATACAACTCTTGGTGAATTTGTGTTCACATCACAAATTATACTTATTGGTATACCAGATTATCCAAAGACAGAACGAGCCATGGAAATGGAACTCTCCTTTTGTCACTCTGAGTAGCAATCTCAACTGCCTCTCCCTACTTACGTTCTTTATTTTTATTCTTTTCTCTCTCTGTCCCACTCTTCCTTCCATCAATTTTTCCAAGAATATTTACAATTTCTAAAATATCTCAAATAACAGAGAAAATTATTACTGAATAATATATATAGACTTAATAAATTATTGTTGAATTAATATGTTATTGTGCTGAACTAGAGTATGTTGTATTACAAATACTCTATACCTCTTCCCCCAAATTTAAGAAGGGATAATTTTTTAAACTCAGGATTCAAGACCAGGATTAAGACTCAGGATTCATAACCATATGCCATTGCTATATAAGAGATGGTAGGGTGAAATATGTGTTGCAGAAATAAACAAAGATGATATCAAGGAACCCGGGAGGGGGAGGAAACTAACAGTGTTGTGGGTATGAAGTCAGTAAAATCACATCATGAAAACTTTTTCTAATTACCATTATATTTAACCTCTTTAGAATCAAGTTGTATGGGGCAATATAACATCATTTGTCCAGTACAGGTAAATGCAAATGAAGTATAGTGCTTTTAGTAGAACTTAGACACAACCTTGAAGATCAGATGATTCATGAGAGATGGATGAATCACAAATTTGCTGGGTGGATTAAGGCCCTGACCTTGTAATTTTGAGGGGGAGACTAAAGGGTAAATCTTCTATTATGACATGAATTTTTAAAACTCTGTGTTGTACTTTTAATAAACTTCAGAAAAAATAATGAAAATTCATCAAATATTTTCAAGATCCATGTGTTTTAATACTCTCGCAAAAAGAAAATGTACAGTTATGACTGTACAGTTAGAGAGAAAAATAAAGAATTTTTTAAATCTAGATATCATCATTACTTCTTTCAATTCAGATTTTCAGAACTTATCTATAGAACATAGCTATATTATCATTACACTGCTTACCATATTCTTTGGATTTTGTCAAATGAATCTGACTGTAGTAAGATATTTTGATCAAGTAGTGAAGGGAGTCAGTATAGTTTTAATTGCATAATTTTCCTTTAGATGCCTGAACTAATTCTTATAGATAATGGGAGTCAGACATACAGGGGTATTTTACAAATTTCTTGTGTTTTGGGGAATGCCTAATTAAAATTGCAAGATCAGTTCTTTAAAGTGATACAAAGGAAGTTCTTGGAGAAAGGAGACAGAGATTAGAGGATAGATCGACACAGGCAATGAGCCTGAGAACAGCTTGGATAATGTTAGAAACTGAATGGAAAGAAAGTGGGTAGCAGCGGAAGAAATATCACCTGTGGCATAACTAGGATGAGTTCCTACATGAAACATGCTGATAATTCTTAGGCTTTTGAGGTGTGGGGACAGGCTTGCTCAGGGAAGGGCTGAAGGGGACCGGCCTAGTGTCCCACAATGCTTTTCAAACTTGAATTTGGCAAATACAGGCCTCAGTGTCCAAGAGAATCTAATGTTGTGAAAAGGATGTGGCGTTGGAATTGCAAGAGACAGACATTACTCGAATGAGCAATCAGTATATTTACACTGTGATCCCTTCAACTGACAAGGGAGACAAACAGTGCAATTGATCTTCATATCCCTTCTCTAGTGTATTTTAAAAAGCATTACAAATGGTCTAGTAGACTAGAACTTTGTTCCTATAGAATATTAAATCACAAGTCAGGTTGAACTTAGGTGGAATCCCAGTTGTATGGCCTGAACATAGAGGAATGTCTTAGTCTGTTTGGGCTGCTATAACAAAACACTGTAGACTGGGTGACTTATAAACAACAGAAATTTATTTCTCAAGTTCTTGGGGAGTCCAAGATCAAGATTCAGGCAAATCTAATGCATGGTGAGGTCCTTCTCCCTGGTTCACCATCTTGCTATGCTCTGCATGGTGGAAGTGGGGAGGGAGTTCTCTTGGTCCTGTTTCTTAATGACACTAACTTCATTTGTGAGGGCTGAGCCCTCAGGACCTAATCACCTCCCAAAAGTCACACCTCCTAATGCCATCACTTTTTTTTTTTTTTTTTTTTGCAGTACGCGGGCCTCTCACTGTTGTGGCCTCTCCGATTGCAGAGCACACACACGGACGCGCAGAGCAGGCTCCGGATGCGCAGGCCCAGCAGCCATGGCTCACGGGCCCAGCCGCTCCACGGCATGTGGGATCCTCCCAGACCGGGGCACGAACCCGTGTCCTCTGCATCGGCAGGCGGACTCTCAACCACTGCGCCACCAGGGAAGCCCCCTAATACCATCACTTTTAAGGGTCAGGATTTCAAAATACAAATTTGAGGGTGTCAGCTTAAAGAAAAACTCACAACACAATAAATGTGAGTTTAGGTTTTATTCAAGGTCTTGCTGAGGACTACAGCTTGGGACAGCTACTCAGCTCTGAGGAAACTGCTGGGAAGAGGTAGGGGAGAAGTCAGTTTCTATATGACTTTTGGCTAGGAAATATGTACAGTCAAGCATACATCATGGTAAAAGATTGCTGGTAATCACAAAGGACAGATACCTCAAGTTAATGATTTTAGTGCTTTTTCTATGTATGGGAAGATGCAAGAATCTGGGTTCATTAAAATTCTTCCTGTGATATACATTTAACTCTCGAAGGGGCCTGCTTTTCCAAAGCACAGAGTACCTCATCCTGTTACTGTCTTAGTTTCTGCTCAGAGTGCACTGTTGGTCAGTGACTGCAGTGGGTTATGACTTAACCCTTGTAGAACTGGGTGGTGAGCAATGCTCTTTGTTCTTCTTTGTTCATGGGGGGTGGGGGCGGGGGCTGGGTGGTGGAACACAAACATTCAGATTATAGTAAGGAAGGTGTGAGTGTTTATTCCGGAGACACAAGAGCCCAGGTCTGTGATAGGAAGAAAAATTCCACTATAAATTGCTTTGGTTTTTCTGTTAAGTGAGAAGAATTTCTGGGCTAGGTGGTAACCAAAGAACCAACAGTACAATGAGGCCTCTCTTAGCCACTGTGCAGCTGTGATGATGTGTTATGAAATGACATTCCCCAAAGCCAAAAGAATATCATCTAAAGCAAAAACCAAGTTTAATCAATTAATGAGCCTAATACAAAAGAGATCCATCTGTAAAGCGAGTACTGTAGTCTGAAAACAAAGCAAAATACAAATGAGTACCAGCCAAATAGTCAATATAGTTAAAGGTGACAGGAGTGGATAGTGGGTGTACATATTTTCTCAGCTAACGAACAACCAATTTTTATTTGGCCATTATTATGGTTAGAGCTTAGGTGTATAGGACAATTAAAATGGTCAGATTTTGATCATTTTGGATTTTTCATCAAGCTTGCTTGTTATAGGCATCATTGATTCAAGATGAGAAGGGCTGATCTATGTTCCTTGGAAATTGAGAAGAAACTAATAAGGTTTTCTTCCATTCCACTTAGCATAGACTTCTCAGCTCTCTGCATAAACACCCTCCACCCCCCAAAAAAGTACAAGAAAAGACTTTGGTTTGAATTCCATTTCAGTTCAGTTCTTTTACTATCTCATACCTTAGAAGAATTAATCACTTTAATGAGGGAAGAATTACACAGAGCATTAAATAAGTATTACATAGATGAATATCAGTTTCAGACATACATCACTATTGCAAGTCTTCAATGGTTCAGTTAAGTAACCAGTCATGTTTGATTTCTCGAGGTCATAGCTGAGTGTGTTGTATTAACCAAGGAGAGGTTCAGATAAAAGTAGGGTTGGATGTGGTGAATTGTTTCACTTATTTAAAGTAACTAAAGACAATATAAGAATTATGTCAGCTGGACAGTGGGTAGGTTTTAGAAGTAGAAAGTCGAGAACACTTGACTGTAGAGTTTTATTACAAAGGCGCTATCAAAAGGGAGATATATTGTCCTATTGTCCCATATTCTATGGGGCTATATGCATTTCTGAATAAGATACTCCTGAGGGTACTTAACATAATTTTATTTGGGACTAAACACAGGTTTGAAAGGAAAGTTTAAATCAAACATGTAGCTTAGTACTATAATATGGTTCACAGTAAAATATTCTATCCAAGTTGGATATTCTATCCAAGGGCTTGGTTAAAGCCATAATTTTTAATTTTACAACTGGTAAAACTGAGTGGAGTTAATTATTTTTAAAACCTTAGGCATTCAAACTTTTATCATCATCGTGCAGATTGACGTGCTTGAGGGAACCTGAAACCAGAGTCTTCTGAGGAATACAAGATGACGAGAAACATTTTGTTAAGTTGAAGCTTAAATTTCCAAGGTAACAACTAGTACTATGCATTTAATTGTACTCTCTCCTAATTCAAATACTCTTAGGAAGTAAGTTTCTCGCTGCATATAATTATGTATGTTAAATACACCTTGGGAACATAATGTTAATTCTCTGAACCAGGGCATAACTGTTTATCTTCATTAGTTGTGTTTGGTCCAAGCAAATGGTTGGACATTCTCAGCTTGCTTGCATAAGATTTATCACTCAATCAATATGCTCTCCAAAGAATTTATCAAATTATATAGTTTGAATTGTGGAATTATACAGGTGCTTTACTTCAGCTATTTTGCCATTGTCAAAATCCAACCTCAGAATAGTTTGGCTAAAGGAAGCCAATGATTATAAATTATTTTCCTTGAAATCTGAATGTTTCTTTTCCACATTTGGTATTGGGGAGCCGCAGTTCTTAATATAGGTCCATGGGCCTGTTACCGACCTGGGTTTTTGTACTCTTTAATCAATAGAAATTGATTACGAGGACAGAGGAGAAATTCAGGCAAGGCTTTATTGGGACTTGTGCTGCAGCAGGGTGGAGCAAAAACAAGTAACAGTTTCCCTTCCTTGCTCTCCGATTAGGGGGGCCTAGCTGGTTCCTTAAATGGGGTGAGGGTGGGGGCAGATCAGTGATTAGGGCCGTAGGGGTGGCTTAGGTGATCTGCCAACCCTCTTGGTGGTGCTGTGTGCAGGGATCATGCATGGTGCCTGCTTTTGCTCCCTGCACCTCAGCAGTGTCAGCTCGGTTTTGGCCTTTTTGTATCTTGCTCATACTTTGCCCGAACTGTTCACATGTGCAGTTATTTTTAGTGCCTTATAGTTTCTTTGTATTCCGCTGCTGGAGGAGATGTTTGTCCATGTGCAAGCACTGTAGTAAAGGGTCCCAGGTCCCAGGTCCTAGCCTGCCTCAGACCTACGAAAATACAGGAAATATTTATATTTGCATTCAATATTTTATGAATAAATGAAACTGTATTATCTAGAGAAAAGATTCAAAATTTTCATGAGATATTCAAAGAGGTCTGTGAACCAAAAATTGATAAGAACACCTTACTTACAGCAAATGACCAATTTTCATCTCAAGGATTGCTTCTAACTGAAATTTAAGTAACAGTATTCAAAGTATGAGTGAGTTAAAGAAATAAAGACTACTTGGAGAGAGTTTCATTCATTTAAAAGTTCTCAGTAATCCTGCCTTAAGCATAATCTCCAAACAGGTGTCATTCTGAGAGATAAGAAGAACATTCGGGTGCCCATGACAGCCTTGATTTGTGCTCCCTCAACTGAGGTGCCTAGTTTACTCCTTCACATGGAAGTTCACCATCGCAGAGTATTCTTAGTTTTACAACTGCTACATGGCTTCCATGTGGCAGCTCTGGAGAGTCGTCATCCAATTGTACTGAAATGAAGGTTACAACAATTTCTCTTGTGACTTTCCCAGCAACCTACACCATTCTGTCAGTCAGACAGTATAGCAGCATAATGACCCTATCCTCGAAGGCCACTTGATAGGTCCACATGATACAGCCTAAGAGGGTATGATTATGCCATTTCTTTCCAGCATACGCGTGTTTATTCATTGCTTTAAACCATCGTGTGTGTATTTGAAGCTCTTTCCAAGTACTCCTTTACATCTGCCTAGTAATTAGGATAGGATCAGCTGAGATGTCCCTGCTTCTGCTCCTCCGATTTTAAATGGAGATAAACAAAGGTGGATGTATTCCTGTGACAGCTGTGCTTTCAGGAGAGTCTTTGCTGTTTCAAACTGACAGGAAAATGAGGCTGCATCTTTCAGTCTGTTTTATTCCAGCTAGTAGAGTCTTTCTTGATTTCTTTTGTGAGTTCACTGTTATAATGTGCTTGATTTGTATATTTTGAACTATATCTTATAAGTGACCTTTTAATTTCTGCTTTAAAGGAAAATAGAGAAATCTTCGTGGGGTTAAATGAATTTTTGGAAGCTATTTTGGTTCAGCATTAAAAATCAGGAGGGATGCTTATTTCTCATTTCTCAAAATGAATTTTACCAGTAGGACTGGTAGTGAGTGAATTGGGAGTAAGATATTATCATTTTGCTCCATGAAGAAGAAACAGGGAAAAAGGGGATAATATAATGGTCATACTAGGGAAAAGAGATGGGTCCTTGGGGACATGAGCTCTCTCTGATATCTTCTACGTTTATGATTCTGTCTACATAAAATCATGACAACTCAATGGGAATAAATTATTAGTCAATATTCTGATCAGATTGCATACATCATATCAAAATATAAAGTTGACTTCCCCCCATACTCCCAATTATCTTTTCTTTTCACATACTGCTTTATCAATAAAAATTACCAGCACCAATACATATGATATTGAGTTTATATTTTATAAATCAGAGACACCTCACTGATTTTCTTTGGATTATATTTACAAATAGAAAAATATGTGCATGTATTAGAGAGATGGTTCAAATGGGTTAAAATTGATTTGAACCTGGTACGTTAGGATTAACACAGTTTTTCTTAGCAGCCAAGAAGGAATTCTGCCTGCTACTTTGGCTATGTAGCAATCTATTTAGTTTACTCATTTTGAGATTTTTGATCATCAGGTATTTTTTGGGGGTGGGTGGAATGTGGAGGAGAGTCATATAAACAGACATAAACATATTCTGAACTGCTGTGATCTATGGACATTTATAATATACATTGAGTCTTTTGTAATCTCAAAAATGACAAAATACCAGTTTTTCTGAAAGTGGGACAAATGGTTAAAAATATTTTTTATGTATAGGAATGGGAAAAATGGCTAAGGAAGAAAAGATAATGTGGAAAATTAAATCTACAAATATTTGCTTCTATGGTTTTCTGATTTGCTTAGTGAGTCAGTAATAGTTACACTCTTTTCCATTTGTTAAAATTCCAATGAAGAGTAAAAAGGAGAGACTAGATTTGAAACAAAACAATGACAAAACAAAACAAAACAAACAAACCAAAAGATTTAAATAGACTGAAATTGACAGAAACCTGAGTCCAACTAGAAATAAGCTACAAAGTAACTTAGAAAAGAGAGTACACAGAAAAGAAGGGAAGCCACCATCAGGTACCCATGGAAAGACTTCCCACTTTGTACATATCCTGTCTCTGAAAACATCAATCCATTGCCTTCAAATGTGCACCAATCTTTTTTTCTTTTCTTCTTTGAGCAGTAAATGTGTAATGAAAGAAATTACCTCCAACAACTGCACAAATAATATGCTGAAGTAATTAATCCCAATAAAGCTATTTTTTTGGCCAGGTTAGGTTAAAGACAATTTTCTGTTAATGGCCGAAGTTCAGAAGAAATAAGTAACGAGAGAAAATATTTATTTTTTAATCATAAATCAGCATTTGAATCTGAAAAATAACTCAATAATTCAATGTTCCTACAAACAGCAGTGTGGAAGGAGGGCGTATGTAGTTGAAGCACATGCAAGGAGGTGAAGACTTGGTGACTATAAAGACACTGGCACCATTAATTTTTAGTGCTAAATTTGATTTTCATATTAATTGAATTAAAGTTGTGAAATTTAGGTTTTGTGTGTTTACAATTGTGGCATCGGAAATTCATGTTTGGGGTCAACATTGGTGGATGAATGTAGTTATACTTTTTGTTGACATAACAGATTTTTAGTGTTGTGGCATAATTAAGTGTACTACATTATCAAATAAATTTTTTTTATCTATTCCCCTGATAATAATAAAGTAAATCTTATATAAAAGTTCCCTTTATTTAATAGCTAAGTGCTTTGTCTCCCAGTATGTAACACATTTATAAAGCATTGTAGAATTTAACATTTTTAACCAAACTCACTATATAAAAGTACCAAAAAATGTAGTAATACAGACTACTATAATTCTACCTTTTCCGTGTGTGTGTGTGTGTGTGTGTCTGTGTGTGTGATTATAGGAGTGTGCTTCCCTTTTGGAATTGTTCTTCTGGACAATACAATCCATGAAGTCCTAATGGGAACCCAGGAACAGCAATGATTTATGGCTTTATATCACTCTTGGGCATACACATCAATATGAAACACCTACAAATTATATTGTATGTTGTAAAAAGCCATAAATTGTCAATCTTCTTGTGTATTATA
Organism: Phocoena phocoena; assembly: GCF_963924675.1. Taxonomy (NCBI): domain Eukaryota; kingdom Metazoa; phylum Chordata; class Mammalia; order Artiodactyla; family Phocoenidae; genus Phocoena; species Phocoena phocoena. The sequence continues at coordinate 79,378,924 of NC_089240.1, read as the reverse complement.
ACCATTAAATGCTTTTGTACCTAACTGCAAGTGTGATTTTCTATAGTTCCATTACATATTCTCTCATTAATAATTTCAGCATCTGCTGAATGGAGAACTGTAGATGTAGTGGCTGATTAGGTAGCACAGTTGCCTTAAAGCTGCAAAGTCAGAGATTAAACTACTTTCCAGTGAAAATATAACGAACTACCAGCCAACAACTTTGTCAGTGGACATTTCTGAGTAACAATTAAACCGGGTTGCCTTTTTCATTTACCTTGTTTATATTTACATAATAGAAATCAGTGAAAATTCATCTAAACAGAGAATGTTAACTTCCAATCAGTGAGACTAAGTCTTGGAGGAAAAAGCTTGTAACTTTTCTGTAGGTAATCATGTTCAAAATTAGTACATGATTTTCAAACACATAAATGTTCTCTTTCTTTAGCCTTTGAACTATGATAGAAAATCTCTACTTGAAAACCTTTCAAACACTTTCAAAATCTTTATATTAGTATGACAGAATATAAATAAAAAATCGGCCAGATATTCAGATGCCTGGCCATAAATGGTCAATGGCTTTTCAAAGATTTATCTGGTTATATTTGCATTGAACAGTATCTCACAAAATGAAAACAAACAAACAAACAAAAACTCTCATGTACATCTTACCTTAAAATACTCCAGAAAACTAGGTTCTATTATTTAGGACTCACACTTAACATGAAGCTTAACTTTAACATATTTTTTCCTTTTTAAATCTACTACCCACTTCCTGTGTTTCTGGCAATAAATATCACCAATATAAAAATTATAACAAACATCATGGAAATTAAATTCAAATGAGTCAAAGAATTTTCTTTTTCTAGTTTTCTTTCTATTCCCTGTGTAAGATCAATCTTTCCCCTGAAGAGGAGTTCAGCATTGCTAGATTTAGCAAGGATTTGAAAGCTTTCTTAGTCTTGCCACACTTTTTTTTTTTGAAGGGAAATTTACTTTATTTTATTTTATTTTTGAAATGAAACCTACATTTATATTTATTTGTATATTTTAAACTTACTTTTTTAACACCTTTCTTGGAGTATAATTGCTTTACAATGGTGTGTTAGTTTCTGCTTTATAACAAAGTGAATCAGCTATACATATACATATATCCCCGAATCTCTTCCCTCTTGCGTCTCCCTCCCTCCCACCCTGCCTATCCCACCCCTCCAGGTGCTCACAAAGCACCAAGCTGATCTCCCTGTGCTATGAGGCTGTTTCCCACTAGCTATCGATTTTACATTTGGTAGAGTATATATGTCCATGCCACTCTCTCACTTTGTCCCAGCTTACCCTTCCCCCTTCCCGTGTCCTCAAGTCCGTTCTCTAGTAGGTCTGCGTCTTTATTCATGTCCTGTCCCTAGGTCCTTCATAACCACTTTTTTTTACATTCCATATATATGTGTTAGAATACGGTATTTGTTTTTCTTTCTGACTTACTTACTTCCCTCTGTATGACAGACTCTAAGTCCATCCTCCTCATTACAAATAACTCAATTTCATTTCTTTTTATGACTGAGTAATATTCCATTGTATATATGTGCCCCATCTTCTTTATCCATTCATCTGTTGATGGACAGTTAGGTTGTTTCCATCTCTGGGCTATTGTAAATAGAGCTGCAATGAACATTTAGGTACATGACTCTTTTTGAATTATGGTTTTCTCAGGGTATATGCCCAGTAGTGGGATTGATATTACATGAGGCTGGGAGGTCTCTTGTGGAACAGTGTCCTGAAGTTGGCTCTCCCACCTCAGAGGTACATCACTGACTCCTGGCTGGAGCACCAAGAACCTTTCATCCACACGGCTAAGCATGAAAGGGAGAAAACTTAGAAAGAATGAAAGAAAGAAAGAGAGAGGATAAAAGAAAATAAAGTAAGGTAAATAAAATAAAGTTATTAAAATAAAAAAATTATTATTAAGAAATAAATTTTTTTAAAAAGTAAAAAAAAGAAACGGACGTATAGAACCCTAGGACAAATGGTGAAAGTAAAGGTATACAGACAAAATCTCACACAGAAGCATACACATACACACTCACAAAAAGAGGAAAAGGGGAAAAAATAATAAATCTTGCTCTGAACGTCCACCCCCTCAATTTGGGATGATTCATTGTCTATTCAGGTATTCCATAGATGTAGGGTACATCAAGTTGATTGTGGAGATTTAATCCTCTGCTCCTGAGGCTGCTGGGAGAGATTTCTCTTTCTCTTCTTTCTTCGCACAGCTCCCGGATTTCAGCTTTGGATTTGGCCCCGCCTCTGCGTGTAGGTCGCCAGAGGGTGTCTGTTCTTCGCTCAGACAGGACAGGGTTAAAGGAGCCTCTGACTGGGGGCTCCGGCTCACTCAGAACGGGGGGAGGGAGGAGTACGAAGTGCGGGGCGAGCCTGCGGCGGCAGAGACCGGCATGATGTTGCACCAGCCTGAGGCGCGCCGTGTTTTCTCCCAGGGAAGTTGTCCCTGCGTCCCGGGACCGTGGCAGTGGCGGGCTGCACAGGCTCCCCGGAAGGGAAGTGTGGAGAGTGACCTGTGCTCGCACACAGGCTTCTTGGTGGCGGCAGCAGCAGCCTTAGCGTCTCTTGCCCGTCTCTGGGGTTTGCGCTGTTAGCCGTGGCTCGCGCCCGTCTCTGGAGCTCCTTTAAGCAGCGCTCTTAATCCCCTCTCCTCGCGCACCAGGAAACAGAGAAGAAAAAGTCTCTTGCCTCTTTGGCAGGTCCAGACTTTTTCCCGGACTCCCTCCCGGCTAGCCGTGGTGCAGTAACCTCTTCAGGCTGTGTTCACGCCGCCAGTCCTCTCCCTGCGCTTCGAATGAAGCCTGAGCCTCAGCTCCCAGCCCCACCCGACCAGGCGGGTGAGCAGACAAGCCTCCTGGGCTCGTGAGTGCCGGTCGGCACCAGTCCTCTGTGCGGGAATCTCTCCGCTTTGCCCTCCGCACCCCTGTGCTGCACTCTCCTCCACAGCGCCGAAGCTCCCCCCCTCCGGCACCGGCAGTCTCTGCCCGCGAAGGGGCTTCCTAGTGTGTGGAAACCTTTCCTCCTTCCCACTGGTGCAGGTCCCGTACCTATTCTTTTGTCTCAGTTTATTCTTTTTTCTTTTGCCCTACCCAGGTATGTGGGGAGTTTCTTGTCTTTTGGGAGGTCTGAGGTCTTCTGCCAGCATTAAGTACGTGTTCTGTAGGAGTTGTTCCACGTGTAGATGTATTTCTAATGTATATTTGGGGAGGAAGGTGATCTCCACGTCTTACTCTTCTGCCATCTCCCCCCTCTCCTAAAACCGCATTTTAAAGATATATCTAGTTTCGCTGGTTTAACTGGATTTATCAGTCAATTTCAATAGCATTTCAATAATTGAATCAGCTATCAGACTTAGTCACACTGGCTACTTTGTGCTTTTGTAGAAAAAGCCTGAATGAATGAATAATGTATTTTTTAAAAATACGTTTGAAAACAATGAATTTAATTTGAAAACTCTATTTCAAATGTGAAAGTGAACTTATCTTGTCTATTATATGAATTTGGTCAGCTTTCAAGGTAATTGCTCACAGCATGGTCCTTTCTCAGTGCATTTTTAAACAGATAGTTTTAATGAGTGTATATGCAAGACACAATTTCTATGTATGTACATTTACACAGTAAAAATCAACCAATTGAGATGAAATAATACTAGATTGTGGTTCTTCATGGTATAGCCTGTCAATCCATTTCCTTTTAAATAATTGTGGTTTTTAAAAATAATTTTGTTATATAAACCAATCTATTCTTTCATATCATACGATGACTTTTCTTTAGGTCAATTGATTAAATGTAATGTGTTCATTAAGAAGGCAAAGTTGTCTTCTTTCTAGGGCTTGAACTCCTGTTCTGCCTTAGTACTTTGAAAAAACAAGTCTGCAATTCTTTTTCTTGGGGACTATTTAAGAGGTGCCATTAGTGATGGTGAGTTTTACAGTGCCTGTTGCAGTCTATGGACTGATTGAGGAAGCAAAATCAGGTAGATGATAGGAAGTGGGAAAGTGGCTATAATAATGTTTTGAACACAGCGGCATTAAGGGGAAGAGATAAACTGACAGGCAATTCAATGGAGGTCTCAAGGAAAGGTGGCAAAGGGCAATACATGTAGAGTGGAAAACTAGCCGTTCATTCAATAGCAAAAGCAAAGGCAACATAGTATGTCCACAATTTACTCATTCACACAGTAGGGGGTGGAGGTAGGTTGAATAAGACATTTCGTCTTTATCTACAAAGAAAATATTAGTGGCACTCTTTGGGATAGAAAGATCAGAGTACTTTTATTTAAATTAAGACTAATTTTTTACAGCAGTTTAACTTTTACAGCAAAGTTGGAGAGAAGGTACAGAGAGTTCCCATACACCTCCTGCCCCCACATACATAGCCTCCTCCATTAGCAACATCTCCCACCACGGTGGTACTTTTGTTACAATGGATGAGTCTACACTAACACATCATAACACACAAAATCCATAGTTTATAATACAGTTTACCAGGTGTTGTACATTCTATGGGTTTGGACATATGTGTAGTGGCATATTTTCATCATTATGATAACATACAGAGCATTTTTACTGCTCTAAAAATCTTCTGTGCTCAGCCTGTGCATCTTCCCACCCCAATCCTGGAAAACACTGATGTTTTTACTTTCTCCATGGTTTTGCCTTTTCAAGAATGTCCTGTGGTTGGAATCATTTAGTATGTAGCCTTTTCAGATTGGTTTCTTTCACTTAGTAGTATATAATTAAGGTGACTTCATGTCTTTTCATGGTTTGAAAGCTAATTTTTTAGCATTAAATAATATTTCATTGTCTGGATATGCCACAGTTTATTTATCCATTCACCTTCTGGAGGATACCTTGGATGATTCCAAGTTTCGGCAATTAAACATTCGTGTGCAGATTTTTGTGTGGAGATAAGTTTTCAATCCCTTCAGGTAAATACCAAGGCATGTGATGACTGGAATGTATGGTAAGATTATATTTAGTTTTGTAAGAAACTACCAAACTATCTTCCAAAGTGATTGTACCATTATACATTGCCACCAGCAGTGAATTGTACAGTGAATGTACAACATGCATTCCTACCACCTATTCCTGTTGCTCTACATCTTTACCAGAATTTGGTGCTTCAGAGTTCAGATTTTTGAAATTCTGAAAAGTGTGTAGTCATGTCTCATTATTACTTTATTTTGAATTTCCTTGATAACATATGATGTTGAGAACTTTTTATATGATTGTTTTTGATCTCTATATCTTCTTTGGTAAGGTGTCTGTTAAGGTCTTTGGCCCATTTTTAAATTAGGATGTTTGTTTTCTTATAACTGTGTATTAACTGTCCTTTTTATATTTTGGTTAACAGCCCTTTATCAGATGTATCTTTTCTCCCAGTCTGAGTCTTGTCTTCTAATTATCTTGATATTATTTATTGCAGAGCAAAAGTTTAAAATTTTAATAAAGTCCAACTTATCCATTATTTCTTTCATGGATTGTGTCTTTGATATTATATCTAAGAGTCGTGGCCATCATTTAGGTTTTCTCCTATGTTATTTTCTAAAGTTTTACACTTTTGCATTTTCCCTATGTATAGGTCTATGATTCATTTTGAGTTGATATTAGTGAAAGGTAAAGACCTATATTTAGATTCATTCATTTGCATGTGGATGTCCAGTTCTTCCAGCACCAATTGTTGAAAAGACTGTCTTGGCACCATTGTATTGCCTTTGGTCAAATATCAGTTGACTATATTTATGTGGGTTTATTTCTAGGCTATCTGTTTTGTTCCATTGATCTATTTGTCTATTCTTTCACCAATATCACATTATGTTGATTACTGCATCTTTACAGAGAAATCAAGTGTGGTCAGTCCTTCAACTTTTTATTCTCCTTCAGTATTGTGTTGGACATTCTGTGCTTTTTGCCTCTCCATATACATTTTAAAATCAGTTTGTCCATACCTACAAAATAACTCCCTGGGATTTCAAATAAGATTGCATTGAATCTACAGATCAAATTGGGAAGGACGGACATTTTGATAATATTGAGTATTCCTATCCATGTACATGGAATGTCTCTCCATTTATTTAGTTCTTATTTGACTTCATTCATCTGAGTTTGGTAGTGTTCCTCATATATACTATGTGCATTAAAAAATGATTTATACCTAAGTATTTCATTTGTGGGGCACTAATATAAATTGTATTTATATTTGTTTTTAATTACAGATTCTACTAATTCATTGGCGGAAGGAGGTATATAAGAAAGCAATTGAGTTGTGTATATTAACCTTCTATTCTGCAACCTTGCTTTAATCACCTGTTAGTTCCAGGACGTGTTTTTTTGTTGTTGTTGATGATTCTTCAGACTTTCTAACATATGATCATGTCATCAGTGAATATAGATAGTTTTATATCTTCCTTCCCAATATGTACTGATATATATTTTATGTATTTTTCTCCCCTTATTGCATTAGCTAGGACTTCCAGTACAATGTTGAAAAGGAGTGATGAGAGGGGACAGTTTTACCTTGTCCTTGATCTTAGCGGGAATGCTTCTAGTCTCTCATTCTTAGTTATGATGTAAGCTATAGGTTTTTTGTAGGTATTCTTTGTCAAGTTGAGGAAATTCATCTTCTATTTCTAGATTACTGATAATTTTTATCATGAATTGGTATTAGATCTCATCAAAAGCTTTTTCTGAGTCTATCAATGTGATTATGTAATTTTCTTCTTTAGCCTATAAATGTGATGGATTATATTAATTGATTTTCAAATGTTGAACCAGACTTTCATACTGGAATAAATCCCAATTAGTTGTGGTGTCTAATTCTTTTTGTATACTGTTGAATTTGATTTGATGATATTTTATTGAGGATTTTTGCATCTATGTTAATGAGAAATATCTATGGTATTCTTCTCTTGTAACATCTTTTTCTGGCTTTGGTATTAGGGAAATGCTGACCTCATAGAATGAGTTAGGAAGTGTTACCTCTGCTTCTATCCTCTGAAAGATATTGTAGAGGATTGGCATAATGTCTTCCTTAAATGTTTGGTAGAATTCACTGATTAATCCATGTGGGACTGGTCCTTTTTATTTGAAAGGTTTTTAATTATTGATTCCATTTCAATTCAAATTGTCTATTTTGTCTTCTGTGGGTTTTGGTGAGTTGTGTCTTTCAAGGAATTCATTGATTTCATCTAGGTTATCGAATTTGTGGGAATAGAGTTGTCACATAATTCCTTCATTGTCCTTTCAATGGCCATAATAATGTCCCCTCTTTCATTTTTGATATAGTAATTTGTGTCCTTTCTCTTTTTTTCTTATTAGCCTGGATATATATGTATCAATTTTATTAATCTTCTCAAATAACCAACATTTGGTTTCATTGATTTCTCTATTGAATTCCTATTTTGATTTTATTGATTTCTAATCTAATTCTTACTATTTCTTTTCTTCTGCTTACTTTGGATTTAATTTGCTCTTTTCCTAATTTTCTAAAATGGAAAATTAGATTATTGATTTTAGATATTTCTTCTTTTCTAATATATGTATTAAATGTTATAAATTTTCCACTAAGTACTGCTTTCACCACATTTCACACATTTGATACATTGTGTTTTAATTTTCATTCAGTTAAAAATAATTTAAATTTTTTCTTGAGATTTCTTCTTTGCCCCATGTGCTACATTGATGACTCCAACTATGATGGTGGAGTCATATATTTCTCTTTGAAATTCTATTAGTCTTTGCCTCATGTAGTTTGACATGCTATGGTTAGGTGCACATATATTAAGGGTTGTTATATCTTCCTGTAGAACTTACCACCTTATTATTATGCAATGCCTTTTTTTCTCAATGATAATTTTCCTTGCTTTGTGTCTGCCCTGTCTGAAGTTAATATACTTACTCCTGCTTTATTTTGATAAATGTTATCATGGTATATTTTCTCCATCTATTTACTTTGATCTATGTGTCTTTATATTTAAAGTAGGCTTCCTGTATACAACCTACAGTTGGGTATTGCTTTTTTATCCACTCTGACAATTGCTGTCTTTTAATTGTTGCATTTAGACCATTAATGTTTAAAGTAATCATTGATATTGTTGAGTTAATATCTGCTATATTTGTTATTATTTTCTATTTGCTGTTCCTGTTCTTTGTTCCTGTTTTTGTCTCTACTCTTTTACAGCCTTTTGTAGTTTTTTTTTTTTTTTTTTTTTTTTTTTTTTTGTGGTACGTGGACCTCTCACTGTTGTGGCCTCTCCCATTGTGGAGCACAGGTTCTGGACGTGCAGGCTCAGCGGCCATGGCTCTGAGGCCCAGCCGCTCTGCGGCATGTGGGATCTTCCTGGACCGGGGCATGAACCCGTGTCCCCTGCATCGGCAGGCATACTCTCAAGCACTGTGCCACCAGGGAAGCCCAGCCTTTTGTAGTTTTTTCTTTTTTTTAATAAATTTATTTATTTATTTATTTTTTTGGCTGTGTTGGGTCTTCGTTTCTGTGCGAGGACTTTCTCTAGTTGCGGCGAGTGGGGGCCACTCTTCATCGCGGTACGCAGGCCTCTCACTGTCGCGGCCTCTCTTGTTGTGGAGCACAGGCTCCAGATGCGCAGGCTCAGTAGTTGTGGCGCACGGGCTTAGTTGCTCCATGGCATATGGGATCTTCCCAGACCAGGGCTCGAACCCGTGTCCTCTGCATTGGCAGGCAGATTCTCAACCACTGCACCACCAGGGAAGCCCCTTTTGTAGTTTTAATTGAGTATTTTATGATTCCTATTTCTCTCCTTTCTTAGCATATCAGTTATACTTATTTTTTTAGTGGTTGTCCTAGATCTTGCAATGTACATTTACAGCTAATGCCAGTCTACTTTCAAATAACCTTATACCATTTCATGGTAGCATGAGTAACTTCTAACAATATTTCCTAATTCCTCCTTCTTGTCCTTTGTATCATCACTATCATTCATTTCACTTATATTTAAATACACATAAGCACATACAAGCATGCATAATTGAATACATTGTTGTCATTATTATTTTGAATGAAATGTTAACTGTTAGGTTAGTTAAAAATAAGAAAAATAAATGTTTTTATTTTACCTTAACTTATTCCTTCTTTGATGCTCTTCCTTACTTTATATAGATCAGTTTCTGACCTATAATCTCCTTCTCTCTAAAGAACTTCTTTTAACATTTCTTTAAAAGCAGGTCTACTGGCAACAAATTGCCTAATGTTTTGTTTGTCTAAGAAACTATTTATTTCTCTTTCGTTCTTGGAGGATAATTTCGCAGACTACAGACTTCTAGGTTGGTGGGTTTTTTTCCTCTCAACACTTTAAATATTTCACTCAACTCTATTCTTGCTTCCATGGTATAATTCTTACCTTTTTTCCTCTATAGGTATGCTGCGTTTTTCCTCAATTCCTTTGAGGGTTTTATCTTTACCTTTGATTTTCTGTTGTTTGAAAATAATATGCTGAGGTGTAGTTTTTTTGCATTTGTCCTGTCTGGTGTTCTGTGAGCTTCCTGCATCAGTGATTGATATCTGACATTAATTTGGGGGAATTCTCAGTCATTAGTGTTTCAAATATTTCTTCTCTTCTTTCTCTCTTTCTTCTCCTTGTGGTATTAGTATTATGAGTATGTTATATCTTTTGTAGTTATCCCACAGTCCTTGGACATTCTGTTCTGTTTTATCAGTGTTTGTTCTGTTTGCTTTTCAGTTTTGGAGGTTTCTCTTGAGACATTCTCAAGCTCAGATATTCTTTCCTCAATTATGTCAAATCTACTAATAAGCATATCAAAGGTACTCTTCATTTATGTTGCAGTGTTTTTGATCTCTAGCATTTCTTTTTGGTTCTTTCTTAGGATTTCCATAGTTCTGCTAATATTGTCTACCTGTTCTTGCATGATACTGTATCCATTAGAGCTCCTTGCATATTAATAATGGTTGTTTTAAATTCCTCATCTGATAATTCCAACATCCTGATAAGCATCTAGTTATAATGCTTCCTATATTCCTTCAAAACATGTTTTTTTTTTTGTCTTTTGGTATGCATTGTAATTTTTTTCTTGATAGCTGGACATAATACACTGGGTAAAAGGAACTTCTAGAAGTACACCTCAGTAATGTATTTGTGTGTGGGGATAGATGAAGCATTCTGTAGTCCTATGATTAGGTCTCAGTCATTCAGTGAGCCTATGCCTCTGTACTGCAAGCTTTAGAGGAGTTTCTCAATTTTTTTCTCCTCAGTTAGGTGGCACATTAATATGGCTAGAGTGAGCTGGAGGTGGATATTTCCCTTCTGCTACATGTCAGGATACAGGTAGCCAGAATTGAGAGTTTCCCTTTCCTCAGTCTCTGACAATAGCCCAGCAGATTAGGCCCTTATTATCTCTTTTTCTCTGAGAGCAGGCATTGTTAATAAGAATAGAGTTTTCTGGTGTATTTCAAAATTGTTCTCTTTCTCCTCCTCCTGCCAGAAGTAAAGGGAGATTTTTCTCCAATGTTTAGTGTAGAGACCTGGTCAAGCTCATATAAGTAAATCTCATGCTATTGTAGGTGACCCCTTATGACTGAGCTGCCTTGGAAATTTTAGCTCTTTGACTTCTGAATACTGAGTCTCCAGTGATTCATCAATTACAGTTCAGGTTTTCCTACCCAAGCATGGGTTCCTGTGGTTGTTTCCACTTCTTAGTCTGCTCTGGTAAATGGTGACTCCTTGTATTCACTTGTAGGTCTCTCCTATATTGAGGGTAGTGGTTTGGCCTGTGTCTTCCCTTGCCTTAGGGTCCAAGAATAATTGTTGATTTTTTAGTCTGTTAAGCTTCTTTCTTGTAGTTAGGATGAAGTGTTGACTTCCAAGCTTCTTACATGTGGAACCAGAAACCTGGCCAATGTACTCTTCACAGCCATTGTCTCTTCCATGAAAAGACACTAGCATCTCATTTTATTTTCCCCAGTTCCATATATTTGCTTCTAAACTGTAGGCATTTTTGTGAAAATACATATATCTGTGTGCACATAAATTTTTTATTGCCTTTGAAAAATAATGTCTCATTCTGATCACTTTCCCATGTTCTTATGAGAATGTTTCTCTTGAGTTTCATTCAGTCTTTCCAAGGAAACACCATACTCAAGGGGAAAAACACAGAAGCAAAAGTAATACAAATTTTAAAAATCCATTTAGGTCTTTTTATATTAGTCAAATAGAATAATATTTCTATTCCCAACCATAGTCAAAGTTATTTAAACAAAAATAGAAGCTCTGATTCTGGCACTACTATTGATGTTGAATTAAAGGATGTAATTGTTCCTGGGAAGTGATTCTTTTAAGGCCAAAAGTGAAAGATACATGAAATGTTTGGATATTTCTGATTGACTGATTCCTAAGTACATACCATTTTGAAGTGTGCTTTTCCCAGCACATAGGCTATAATATAGATATTGGATATTATTACTCAGAGTGGGACTATATGATTAGAAAACTGTATATTTGTTTAAGGATACTTATATTGATCATTCTTGTCAGGGATGGATAGATCATAGATAATGTGCATCATAAAATGACATGTTAATACTGTACACAAAATTCTGTTTCTCTCTCTCTCTCTCTCTCTCACACACACACACACACACACACACACATGACTGTACATGTTCACACACACTAAATGCCCTTTAGTTATAAGACAGGTAGCTGATCCTGTAAGAAGAGAAGAGATTGTTCATTCATTTAAAATTTTTATTTGATTTATTTATTTTTTATACAGCAGGTTCTTATTAGCTATCTATTTTATACATATTAGTGTATATATGTCAATCCCAATCTCCCAGTTCATGCCACCACCACTACCCATCCCCCAGGTTCAGTCATTTTTAATTATATTTTTCCCTTTGCATATTATTTGGTTGCTAAAAGTTGCTTTTCTAAATTTTTTCATTAAAGTTTGGTTACAAATCCAAGGCCCTTTTATGAAAAGCCTAGTCATTCAATGAATTCAAAAGCAAGCACTGTTAAAGTATACCTGGTGGTGTTAGTAGGCATCTGGCTAATCTAAGTGGGTCCTCATCATAACACTTTTTCTGAATGAGCTTATGGTTTCTCTCCTATGTGAAGTGTCTAGGCTTGTTGTACTCTTCAGGGTGTGGAATCTAATAAGAAACTATTAGGATCAGAAAGATCTGGCCTTAAATATGGTGTTCTGATTCAGTAGCTGTGTGATATCAGATAAGCCACAAAACCTCTCTGAGATGTCTTCTCGGCTGTGAAATATATTAACTTACAAGATTGTTATGAGGATGGAGTATCATCTCTGTCACTCCCTCCTGATTTGCAGATTCAGAAAAACCTACTGAAACTTAGTTAGGATTATATAACTATGATTTAACATATTTTTTTCTTTATGCTTTGTTAAATGATGATGAGGTCAGGTTCAAAGAAACAGGTAGGTTTTAAAAGAGTAAGTTCCAATTTGGTGGTAAGACTAAGGTGGTTATAGAAAATGACACAAAACTAAGAGTTTGTATTATGCAGAACAGCAGCATTAATATATTGATAGAGACAAGTTGTACATGCAAACCATTTACAATTATTTATTAAATCATTCAGTCTTTGTGGAAGTAGAAAAATGCTGTCAAACCTATTTTCTAGGTAATAACTTGTATCACAGTTAAGGTTTAAAGCAGTGATGATAGAAATCTAAAATTTTTGCTTCTGATGATTTTTTCCTTGGCTGTATTTTCTACCCTTTTTCCATTTAGTGATAAAAGAATTCTCAGTGTTTCCGATGGCAAAATCCAAAACCAGTATCAGAACTAAAGGACATAATGCAGAAGTTCTGACTGAAGTGCAGTAAATATTTTATTAGTAGAATATTGAGCTCACTACTCCCGATTTTGGAGGGTATGTAAAGAGTCATGTGTTGGCTAGGCTTTGAGGCATAGTATTTCCTTAATTATTACAAAGCAAGATATTAACAAAAGATAATTGAAGAAAGCATCAATTATTGATGTTTTATTTTAGAGATGGTCTCTCAATAAGCATTTTCTTCCTGTGCTAGGCAATGTTGGGTAATATTAGAAGGCAAATCTTGCCTACCCATTGTGGAACTAGTGCTCTCCTTTCTCCTCATCTCTTTCTTGTGAGCTATATCGCACTCGTGTGAATCAGTTACATATGTGCATATTAAAAATAATAAAAAACAAACATTTGTCTATCTACAACATAGGTTTAGAAACAATATCTTAATTATTCCTTAGAAACAAAGTTCTTATGTGCGCTATTTACATTGCACTCCCTTTCTCCAGAGTTAACCACTCCCTCATTTTTCTTATTAATATTTATCTTGCTTTTCTTTATAGTTTAACCAATGATGTATTTATCTCTAAATAAAATATTTTTATTATTACCAATTCTTAAACTTTAAGTTTAAGCATAATGTATGAATGTATGTATTCTTCTGTGCCTTGTTTCTTTCTCTGAATGCTTTTTCTTTTTTTAGTATCTGGTACATTGCTATCTGATGGTTTTAATTTTTTTATTTTGGTAAAATGTACATAACATAAAATTTACCATTTTAACCATTTTTAAATGTAAAATTCAGTGGCATTAAATACATTCTCATTGTTATGCAACCATCACCACTATCCATCTTCAGAACATTTTCATCATCCCAAAGTAAAACTCTTTACCCAGTAAACAACTCCTCATTACTCCCTTCCTCCAACCCCTGGTACCAGCTAGACTACTTTCTGTTTCTATGAACTTAACTATCCTTGGTGCATCATATAAGTGGTGGAATCATACAATATTTATCCTTTGGTGTCTGGCTTGTTTTACTTAGCAAAATGTCTTCAAAGTTCATCCATGTTATAGTATCTATCATAATTTTGTTCCTTTTTAAGGTTGAATAACATTCCATTCTATGTAGGGGTCACATTGTGTATATCCATTCATCCTCATCCCTGTCTCCTTGAGATGGTGCGTGATGCCTTTCCTCAGGTCTGAGCTTCAGGGAGGAGGGTGGAAGGGAAGGACCTTCTCTGAGAGGAAGCCCCCAGCTCAGCACGTCAGGTCCTGCAAGGGCTGGCAGGAGTGAGGTACCTGCACCACATAGCTCATGCCCTCCCATCCCCACCTGGGAGACCTTGGGGCCTGTGGTCTGTGACTAGCATGAGTCAATAGACGTTTGGATTGTTTCCACCTTTCAGCTATTGTGAATATTATTAATTTCAGCTATTATTATTAATTTAAGCTATTGTGAATATTATTAATGTTCAGCTACTGTGAACATTAGCATAAAAATATCTGTTCAAGTCCCTACTTTCAATACATTTGGGTATATACCTAGAATTCGAATTGCTGGATCATACTATTATTCTGCTTACTTCTTCGAAGTACAATTATACTGTTTTCCACAGCAATTTCACCATTTTAGATTTGCACCAGCAATACACAAGGGTTCCACTTTCTCCACACACTTGCCAACACTTATTTTCTTTTTAAATAGCCATCCTAATGGGTATACATAGGTGATTTTGAAAGTCTTAATTTCACAGAATCTCACTCCAGCTTTTCTTTCTTGATTTATATGTTCTGTTGGTATGTCTCCCCCGATAATGTCATGCCTCAACCATATATGGGCATGTAATCCTCCTTCAGCTTTCCCAAAAAGTGAGGCCCATTTTCCCACCTGATATCCGAGAAGGATGAGACAGAAACCAGTCCTGCAGGCAGCCCTCAAACAGATTGGGGTGTTGCAAATAAGCTCTGCTCTGCTCCTTTTGGGCTGAGGGATCAGGAACTGGGAGACTGTCTCCTCCAGACCAAGACCATTCCACACCGCTGGGAAGGTTATGAGGCAGGGGTGAATAAATATGCCATGAAAATTACTACTGATTTTAATACAACTTTTTCTGGATTGGGCCTGTATTTGTTTGCTGTAGAATTTTAAATGTTTTCCAGAGTTCCTATAAGATATTTTTCAGTCAGTTTATGGTTGCTTTATGATGGGCCTGGAGCTTCCTGGTCTGCCATATTGCTGATGTTACTCTGAATATTACTGGAGTCATTCATATATGTGTGTGTGTGTATATATATATAACTGTAGTTCATTAATTTTCTCTCCAGTGTAGTAGTTGAAACTATACACCAATACAGAGAATAGACAACATAACAATATTGAGACTTTTGACCTAAGAACAAGGTATAACTCTATATTTATTTACGTCTTTTCAAAATCTCTCCAATATTTTACAATTTTCAGCATGCATTTCACAGATTTTGTTGTATTTTTTCATATTTTTGAAGCTAAATATTTTGCATGTTTGATGCTATTTTAAATGGTAATGTTTTTATTTCAATTTCTGATTGCTTATTGCTACTTTATAGAAATATAATTGAATTATTGAATTTGTATATTGCTTAGCATCCTGCAACCTGTGATAAACTTACTTATTAGTTCTACGCTCTTTTTTTGTGTGAATTTCATCAAATTTTCTACATAAAAATCTTATTGTCTGCAAATAAAGGCAGCTTTACGTCATCCTTTCCAATCTGAGTGCCTTTTACTTATTTGTTTCTTTCTTGATTGAACAGGGTAAGATTACAATGCTGAATAACAGTACTGATAGTGGTCTTGGGGGAAAAGAACTCTCTTTTACCATTAAGATTGATGTTAGTGTAGATTTTTTGTATATGTCCTTTTACAGGTTGAAGAAGTTCCTTCTACTTTCCTGAGAGATTTTATCAGGAATAGATACTAGATTTTGTCAAGTGATTTCTCCGCATCTATCGAGATGATTCTATGTTTTTTATAAAACTTATTAATATGGAAAATTATATTGTTTTTTTTTTTTTTTTTTTCGGTACGCGGGCCTCTCACTGTTGTGGCCTCTCCCATTGCGGGGCACAGGCTCCGGACGCGCAGGCTCAGTGGCCATGGCTCACAGGCCCAGCCGCTCCGCGGCATGTGGGATCTTCCCGGACCAGGGCACGAACCTGTGTCCCCTGCATCGGCAGGCGGACTCTCAACCACTGCGCCACCAGGGAAGCCCTATATTGATTTTTGAATGTTAAACCATCTATGCATACCTCAGATGAACCCCTTTGGTCATGATGTATTATATTTATATATTGTTGGATTTGATTTGGTAAAAATTCAATGAGAATTTTGCATCTGTATTCAAGAGGAATATTAGTCCATAATTTTATTTTCTTGTAAAGTCTTTGACTGTTTTTGATATCAGGATAATGCTGGCCTTATAGAATAAATTGGAAGTATACTTTCTTCCTCAATTTTCTAGGAGATTTTGTGTAGAACTGCTATTATTTCTTCAATAAATGTTTTACAGTATCAAGCAAAGAAGCTATCTGGTCTGGAGTTTTCTATGTGGGAAGATTTTTAAGTATGAATTTCATTTATATAATGTATAGAGAGCTCTTTAAGTTATTGATTTTTAAATATTATATAATTTTCAGGTGTACAATATAGTGATACACAATTTTTAAAGATTATACTCATTTATAGTTATATAAAATATTGGCTATATTTCTTGTGCTGTACAATATATCATTGTAGCTTGTTTATTTTACACATAATAGTTTGTACCTCTTAATCCTCTACCCCATCTTGCCCCTCCCCCTCCCTCTCCCCACTGGTAACCACTAGTTTGTTTTCTATATCTGTGAGTCTGTTACTTTTTTGTTATATTCACTATTTTGTTTTATATTTTAGATTCCACATGTAAGTGATAATATACAGTACTTTTATTTCTGTATCTTATTTATTTCACTAAGCGTAGTACCCTCCAAGTCCACTCATGTTGCTGCAAATGGCAAAATTTCATTCTTGTTTTGGCTGAGTAATAGTCCATGGTGTGTGTGTGTGTGTGTGTGTATCACATTTTCTTTATCCATTCATCTGTTGATGGACACTTAAGTTGCTTCCATATGTTGGCAATTATAAATAATGCTGCTATGAACATTGGGGAGCATGTAACTTTTTGAATTAGCGTTTGCATTTTCTTTGGCTATATACCAAGGTGTGGAATTGCTGCATCATATGAGAGATCTATTTTTAGTTTCTTGAGGAACCTCCAGACTGTTTTCCACAGTGGCTGCACCAATTTGCATTCCCACTAACAGTGTATAAAGTGTTCCCTTTTCTCTGCATTCTCGCCAACATTTGTTATCTGTGGTCTTTTTGATGATAATCATTCTGACAAATGTGAGGTGACATCTCATTGTTGTTTTGATTTGCATTTCTATCATGATTAGAGATGTTGAGCATCTTTTCATGTGCATGTTGTCCATCTGTATATTTTCTTTGGAAAAATGTCTATTCAGGTGTTCTACCCATTTTTTAATTAGGATTTTTTAAAATTGATATTGAGTTGTATGAGCTGGTTATATATTTTGGATATTAATCCCTTATAGGTCATATGATTTGCAAATATTTTCTCCCATTTGGTGGGTTGTCTTTTTGTTTGGTTGATGGTTTCCTTTGCTGTGCAATAGCTCTTAAGTTTAATTAGGCCTCATTTGTTTATTATTGCTTTTATTTCCTTTGCCTTAGAAGACAGATTTGAAAAAATATTGCTACAATTTATATCAAGAAGTTGTTCTGCCTATGTTTTCTTCTAGGAGTTTTATGGTTTCTGGTCTTACATTTATGTCTTTAATCTATTTTGAGTTTATTTTTATAAGTGTTGTGAGAAAATGTTCTACTTTCATTCTTTTATATGTAGCTGTCCAGTTTTCACAGCATCACTTACTGAAAAGACTGGCTTTTCTCCACTGTGTATTCTTGTCTCCTTTGTCATAGTTTAATTGACTGTAAGTGCATGGATTTATTTCTGGGCTCTCTATTCTGTTACATTGATTTATGTGTCTGTTTGTGTACCAGTACCATACTCCCAATGAACAGAACTCCAGGACCAGATGGATTCACAGGTGAATTCTACCAAACATTTAGAGAAGAGTTAACACCTATCCTTCTGAAACTATTCCAAAAAATTGCAGAGGAAGGAATACTTCTGAACTCATTCTATGAGGCTGCTATCACCCTGATACCAAAAACAGACAAAGATATCACAAAAAAGAAAATTATATGCCAATATCATGGATGACATAGATGCACAAATTCTCAACAAAATACTAGCAAGCAGAATCCAACAATACATTAAAAGGATCATACACCGTGTTCAAGTGGGGTTTACCCCAGGGATGCAAGGAATTTTCAATACCTGCAAATCAATCAATGTGATACACCACATTAACAAATTGAAAAATAAAAACCATATGAAACTGAAGATGACACAAATAGATGGAAAGATATATCATGTTCTTGGATTGGAAGAATCAATATTGTTAAAATGCCATACTACCCAAGGCATCCTACAGATTCAGTGCAATCCCTATCAAATTACCAATGGAATTTTTCATGGAACTAGAACAAAATCTTTAAAAATTTGTATAGAAACACAAAAGACCCCCAATAGCCAAAACAATCTTTTTTTTTTTTTTTTTTTTTTTTTTTTTTTGCCATATGCGGGCCTCTCACTGTGGTACATGGGCCTCTCACTGTTATGGCCTCTCCCCTTGCGGAGCACAGGCTCTGGACGTGCAGGCTCAGCGGCCATGGCTCATGAGCCCAGCCACTCTGTGGCATGTGGGATCTTCCTGGACTGGGGCACGAACCCATGTCCCCTGCATCAGCAGGTGGACTCTCAACCACTGCACCACCAGGGAAGCCCCCAAAACAATCTTGTAAATCAACTATACTTCAATAAAAAACAAACAAATAAAAAACCAAACTAAAAATGGCAACCAAAAAGGAAAGTATTTGCCTTCATTTCTGAAGAACGTTTACTGGGTAAATTATTCTTGGTTGGCAATTTATTTCTTTTAGCACTTTGAATAACAATCCCATTCTCTCCTAACCTGTAAGGTTTCTTTTGAGAAATTAACTCATTGCTTTATGAGTGTTCTCTTGTATGAGAGAATTTTTTCTCTTGCTACTTAAATTTTTTTCCCTTTTCTTTGATTTTAGAGAGTTTATTATTATGTACCTTGGAGAGTATTATTTAAGATTGAAGTTTTGTGGTAGCCTATTAGCTTGATGAACTTGGATGTCCAAATCTCTCACTAGATTTGAGAAATCTTCAGCCATTACTTATTTAAGTAAGCTTTCTACTCCTTTCTCCTCCTTTGTTCCTTCTGGGCCTCCAATGAGGAGTACATTACTTATCTTAATGGTTTCCAGTAAGTTCAGTAGGCTTTCTTCATTTCTTTTCATTATTTTTTACTTTTTGCTCCTCTGATTGGATAGTTTCTATTAATCTATCTTATACCTGAGTGATTGTTTCTTCTGTTTGGTCCAGTCTGCTGTTGAAGTTCTCTATTGATTTCTTCAGTTGAGTCATTGTTTTTTTCAGCTATAAAATTTCTGTTTGGTTCTGTTTTTTGTTTTCTCTCTCTTTGTAGAACTTCTATTCTTTTCTTGTACTGTTTTACTGAAATTGTGAAATTGTTTTTCTGTGTTCTCTTGTAGCTCTATGAGCATCATTCGAACATCATTGAAAAGTTGGTTTCATCATTTCAGTTTTTTTATTGAGAAATTCCTAGATCTGGATCTTCATTTCTTTGGGACCTTCACTGGATGTTTACTGTGTTACTTTAGTGGTCATGTTTCCCTGATTCTTCATGATCCCTTTAGCTTTGTGTAGGTATCTATGGATTAAAGAAGCAGTTACCTCTTCCAGGCTTTATGGCTTGATTATGGGTAGGGGATGCTTGAATGTGCTATGATCCCAGGTCTTATGGTGGAGGTTGCCAAGTGTGGAGTCATGACTCATCACTGTGTTTGGGTGGGTGTGATGTGTCTTCTGCTCAGGCTGCTGGTATCCATAGTGTTGACAATTGTGTGGTCTATGGTGAATACTTCAGGGGGTCCTCAGTGCCTGCAAGAGATTTTGGGGTCCTCAGCAGTGCCTCTAGGTCCAGTATCTAGGGACCAGTCAGGCAGAGGTGATGACCAGAGTCAATGGCATACACTCATCTATGGAAACCTATTGCAAGTGCCTATAAATGGCAGGGGCTAGTTGCCAACACACACACACAGTGGTGTGGGCAAGTGTATGTGGCATGGACCAGAGCCAACTACAGGCTCATTGGCAGCTACAGGGACCCTGGCTGTCTGCATGCTTTCCAGTGTGTGCCCACACTCCCTTTGGGTGTGTGCTATTTACTGCAGGTTGAAGATGGGTGTCAGGATGATAGTGTGCAGGTGCACAGCTGTGGTGGTTATCTCCAAGCATGAACATGGTGGTGAAGACATCCAGGTGGTTGAGATTGGTTTCTGCATTTGTGCAGCTTCAGAGGCCTGAGATGGTTGCTGTTGCGGTTCAGGGCACTGGTTGGGGAGGCAGGGAGGGAGTTAGAGGGATTCAGGTGGTTGACATTCACAAAGGTGAATACATGGGTGAAAACTGGTGGAATCTGTAGGGGTTCTGCAGAAGCTGTGCCAGAAGTTGGTTTCATCAGTGGTGAAATCTCCTGAGTTTGTCTGCAGAGCTGGTCTCTATGAACTGCAATTACTTCTATTGCATGATTGCATTCATAGCTTCTGCTTTTCTTCCTTGTTTCTGTATGTCTCAGCTTTTCCTGTATGGATGGGGTAAATCCAAAGTGGGACCTTTGTGCCATACCCTAAAAGGCTAGAAAAGCTGGTTGCTCACTCCACTTAAGACAGTTGGTTTAAAGTCAGCTAGTAAGTCCAAAGTCTGTGCCATTTTGGGACGATTTCTATTAATTTCTTGTGCTTTTTCTTTTTCTTTTTCCTTTTAATGGGCTGTAGTTTCTTGTTTCTTTGTGTGTCTAATAATATTTGTTGAAGACTGGTCATTTTGAATATTATAACTTGGTTATTCTGTAAATCATATTCTCTCTACTTCCTAGGATTTTTAAAAATTTGCTTTACATCATAGCTATTTGTTTGTTTAGTGACTTTTCTAAACTATTTATGTATAAACACTTTTATCGATACATTGTGTGGTCTCTGAAATCTATGTTCTTTTAGTTTAGTGATATGGCAGTACTTTGACAGAGATTTCCTTAAATGCCTGGAGTCTCAAAAAATTAAGAAGAAAAAATATTACATAATCTCCAGATGTTGAAGATTGACTGTGTTTTGCACTCTGATTCTTACCCAGGCTGTTTACCACTATGCCTTAGCCTTCTCTTCCCACATTGAACCAAAAGATTAGCCAGATATGAAAGCTTATGGGCATCTCAGGTCTTTCCTGAGCATGTGTCCTATCCTGGGCATGCATGTAGTTTGCCAGAGTCCATGGTATATGTGAGGGATTTTCAAAGTTCTGATTCTGCAGTGTACTTCAATCCCCACCATTTGACCTTTTTGTTTTGTCTTATTTGGTTTTGCCCCAGATAGCAGTAGCATTTTCATTTTTCATTTAATATTTTATAGAAATGTCCTTCATGCAGCTGCTTCTCCACCATATTCTAACTCTGAGTTTAACAAAACAAAAGCATGCCCCTCGTGTCAGTAGACATATGGGAACATATGTATATGTATAGCTGATTCACTTTGTTGTAAAGCAGAAACTAACACACCATTGTAAAGCAATTATACCCCAATAAAGATGTTTAAAAAAAAAAAAAAAAAAAAAGAAACCCGTAGACAGCTCACAACAGATAAACACATTTCCGTGGAAACAAGGTCTGCTCTGCTTCCTCTGGAATCAGGTGCCACAGTAGGCATGTGGGCTGCTATTTCCAAGACCATTACCATACTGGAGAGGGCTTTTGAACAAGGGTAAGGTAAACCACACAGAGATATACTACTGTGTTTCAGTGGATTTTCTCCTGATTAAGAATTCATTTAGTTGCTTCAAACCTTTGACTATCTTTCCAGAGTTCTGATAATATTGATTCTGACATTTTTTGTCAGGTATTCCAGTGTTTTCCCTGGTGTGACTTGATAAATTTTTGATGATATTTTTATTATTATCTTACAAATTACATTATTTAATGAATAGAACACAATTTTCCCTGATGGTTTCATTGTAATTAAATACATTCTATATGAATAATGAATATCCAACTGTGACTTTACATAACCCATTAAACTTATTCTTGAAAAGTTACATATAGATGATCAACTTACATTCAATTTTATTTTCTTGGCTTTTGTTACAATTTCAGATATATCTAACTTTGGGGGAAACTGCTTAATGCAAGATATATAAAAAATATACTTCAATATTTCCATTCACCTCAGGGAACATTTTGACTTCAAGCATGCAGTCTACGTACATTTAATTTGACAATATAACCCCTGCAAAAAGTCAAAGGAACAGTCAATCTATGTGTTCTTTCCATCTGATCAGGAAGCATATATACATTTAAATGTGCTGCAAATCTAATTCTCACTTTGTGGAAAGTCCTTACTGTGCCATTGGCTAGGTAGATGAATTTTCTGCTATAATCTAGGGTAAGCTAGTTCAGCATTATCTTGCTACAGTTATTTTTTAAATATTTCTTTTGACTTTTCTTCATATGTCAATTTGGTCAGGGTATATTTGCATTATTCAATCAACTTAAAGTAGATGTTGCCATGAAAGTATTTTGCAGACCTAGTTAAACCCCTTAATCAGTTGACTTTAACTAAGGAAGATTACCCTGCTTATTATGGGTAACCTGAATCAATAATTTGAAGGACCTTAAAATCAAGGCTGAAAGTTCCCCCCAAAAAAGAGGTAAAATTTTGGCTGTGGAAAAGCAGCTTTGGATTTTGCCTATGATTTCTAGCTTGCCAATGATCTTCCTTTCCTCTTGGCTTGTTCTATGGAATGTGGACTCTTAGCCAGCCCATATAATGCTTAAACCAATTGCTTGTACTAAATCTCTTGACAGGTAGTTAGATACAGATATAGATACAGATTAAAATACACACATAGATATAGACATCTTGTACTGCTCTTGTTAAATCCTGACAAATATAGATTTCAGTACTGGAAGTTTGGTGCTGCTTTAACAAATACCTAAAAATGTGGAAATGGCTTTAGGATTGGGTAGTGAGCAGAGGCTGAAATAAAGGAGCATGATATAAAAGATTTAGATTAGATAGCCTTGAACATACCATTGATAGAAAAATGGACTTGGAGGACAGCACTAGTGATGGCTCAGAAGAAAGTGAGGAGAATATAATTGGAAACTTGAGGAAGAGGATCTTCATTATGCACTGGCAAATAACTTAGTGAAATTGTTTCCTGCAGTTTTGTGGAAAAAAAAAATTGTAACTGATGGGTTTGTCATTTAGCTAACATTTCCAAGAAAAGTATTTAAAGTATGGTCTGGTTTGTTCTTGCTGCTTGTAGTAAAATGGAAGAGGAGAAAGACAAATTGAGACAAGAATTGTTAAACAAAAAGGAGCTAGGACTTGATAATTTGGGAAATTCTGAGACTAACCATATGGTAAAAGATGTGAATATTAATAAATTCATTGTCAGGAAAGTGTTCCCTAGAGAAAAGTCTGAGTGTGGGTTTACAAGCTTTTAATAAAATCTCAGAAATATCAAAATATCAGAGTACGCAATCATACAAAAGGCTCTCTGAAGAGATTAATGGTATGCCTCATAGATCTTCTTAAACCAAAGGACCTATAGGAAGCTGAAGCGTGTTATCACTCAACCATCTCAGCGGAAACCAAATATAGAAAAGGGTCAATCTCAGAAATATCTATGGAGGAGGCTTTGGACTAATGGAGTGAATTTCTGTGACAAACGTGGGACACCCACAAAATTCTTGATAATTTTACATCACAGAAATACTCCAGCTTGGACTGAAAGGTACATAGCGACTGAAAAATGAGAAAAGGCCATTGAATTTCAAAGATTCAACTGAAAGGAAAGAAGCAAAGCTGTAAACACATGCTACCTTTTATGATAAGGATGACTCTCAGAGGGCCTAGAAATACAAAAGATCTTTCCAAGGCCTTGAAACCTAAAAGAATTTGCACAGCTGAATTTCAAAGTTGTTTTGGACCAGTGACTTCACTTTACCCTCTGTTTCTCCCCTGTTCAAACCTTTAATCAGAATATCTATAACTCTTTTCCTATGTGTGTCCCAGCTTTGCATTTTAAGACAGATGACTTGTTTTAGTTTCACAGGTTCAAGGATAGAGAGTAATTGTGCACAGGATGAATTGATAGTTAATATAGATTATTTAAGCGATGATATTTGGGTCTTTTGAACTGATGAGATTTATATGAGATTCTGGACTTTTCTCTTTTACTATTATGTAAGCTTCAGGTGCGCAACGTTATAATTTGACATCTGTATACACTACAAAGTGATTACCGCCAAAAGTCTAGTTATCATCAATCTCCATATAATTGACTCCCTTCACACCTTTTGCCCACATCCCAGCGTGCTTCTCTTCTGGTAACCATCAATCTGTTCTCTGTATCTATGACTTTGTTTTGGTTTGTTAACTTGTTCTGTTTTAGATTCCACATATGAATGAAATTGTGCAGTATTTGTGTTTTTCCTCATGACATTTCACTCAGCATAATACCCTCTAGATCCATCAATGTTGTCACAAATGACAAGGTTTCATCACGTTTTATGGCTAAGTGGTATTCCGTTGTGTACATATATCACATCTTCTTTACCCATTCATTGACTGATGGACACAGGTTGTTTCCATATTTTTGGCTATCATAAATAATGCTGCAATGAACATAGGGATGCATATATGTTTCATAATTAGTGGATATTTTTCCCCCTACAGATAAATACCCGGAAGTGGAATAGCTGGATTGTATGGTAGTTCTAGTCTTAATTTTTTGAGAACCCTACATACTGTTTTCCAAAGTGGCTCCACCAGCTTACAAACCCACCAATGGTGTATGAGGGTTCCCTTTCCCCCCCATTCTTTCCAACACTTGTTATTTCTTATCTTTTTGATAATAGTCATTCTGACAGGTGTGAGGTGATATCTCATTGTGGTTTTGATTTGCATTTCCCTAATAATTAATGACATTGAACATCTTTTCATGTGTCTGTTGGCCATCTGTATGTCTCCTTTGGAAAAAATGTCTATTCAGATGCTCTCCCAATTTTTAATTGGGTTATTTTGTTGCTCCTGCTGAGTTGTATGAGTTCTTTATATACTTTGGATATTAACCCCTTAACAGATACATGATTTGCAAATATCTTCACCCATTCAGTAGGTTGCCTTTTCATTTTGATGATGGTTTTCTTCACTGTGCAAAAACTTTTTAGTTTGATGTGGTCCCATTTGATTATTTTTGCTTTTGTTTCCCTTGCTTTTGAAGTCAGATCCGCAAGAACATTTGCTAAGACTGATGCAAATGAGTTTACTGCCTATGTTTTCTTCTATGAATTTTATGGCTTCAGGTCTTACATTCAAGTCTTTAATTTATTTTGAGATAATTTTTGTGCATGGTGTAAGACAGTGGTTTAGTTTCATTCTTTTGCATGTGGCTGTTCAGTTTTCCCAGCATCATTTATTGAAAAAACTGTTCTCTCTCTACTGTATGTTTTTTTCTTTCTCCTTAGTCATAAATTAATTGATCTTATAAGTGTGGGCTTATTGCTGGGCTCTCAATTCTGTTCCAATGATTTATGTGTCTGCTTTTTATGCCAGTACTATACTTTTTTGATTACTATAGCTTTGTAGCATAGCTTGAAATCAGAGAGTATGATATATCCAGTTTATTTTTCTTTCTCAAGATTGTTTTGGCTATTCAGGATCTTTTGTGATTTCATATAAATTTTAGAATTATTTGTTCTAGTTCTATTAAATATGCCATTGGAATTTTTATAGGAATTTCATTAAATTTGTAGATTGCTTTGGGAAGTATGGACATTTTAACAATATCGATTCTTCTGACTGATGAGCACAGAATATCATTCCATTTATTTGTGTCTTCTATAATTTCTCTTATCAGTGTCTTATAGCTTTAAGCATATAGGTCTTTCACCTCTTTGGTTACATTTATTCCTTGGTATTTTATTCTTTTTGCTGCAGCTGTAAATGGGATTGTTTTCTTAATTTCTCTTTCTGATAGTTCAATATTAATGTATAGAACTCCACAAAGTTATATATTGATTTTGTATCCTGTGACCTTACTGAATTCATTTATTAGCTTTAACAGTTTTCTTGGTGGAGTCTTTAGGGTTTTCTAACTCTAGTGTCATGTCATCTGCAAATAGTGACAGTTTACTTCTTCCTTCCTGCCTTGGATACCTTTTATTTCCTTTTCTTGACTAATTGCTATGGCTAGGACTTCCAATACTGTGTTAAATAGAAGTGATGGCAGTGGGCATCCTTGTCTTGTTCCTGTTCTTAGAGGAAACGCTTTAAGCTTTTTGCCATTGAGAATGATGTTTCTTATGGGCTTGACATATATGACCTTTATTATGTTTAGGTATGTTCTCTCTATACCCACTTTGTTGAGAGTACTTATCATAAATCAATGTTGAATTTTATCAAATGCTTTTTCTGCATCTATTGAGATGATCATATAATTTTTATCCTTCATTTTGTTAATGTTCTGTATCATGTTGATTGATCTGCAGATGTTGAATCATCCCAGCATCTTCAGAATAAATCCTACTTGATTATGATAATTTTAATATATTTTAAAAATTATTTGCTAAAATTTTATTGATGATTTTTGCATGTATGTACATCAGAGATATTGGCCTGTAGTTTTCTTCATTTCTGCTGTCCTTGTCTGGTTTTGATATAAGTATTATTCTGTCCTCATACAATGAGTTTGGAAAGGTTCCCTCCTCTTTAATTTTCTGGAAGAGTTTAGGAAGAATAGGTATAAATCTTGAATATTTGGAAGAATTCACCTGTAAGCCCATCTGGTCCTGGACTTCTCTTTGTTGGGATACTTTTGGTTAATGATTTAATATCCCTATTAGTAAGTGATTTATTCAAGTTTTCTATTTCTTGGTAGATTGTATGTTTTTAAGAATTTGTTTTTTTCTTTCATGTTGTCCAATATGTTGATGTACAATTGTTCATAGTATTTTCTTATGATCCTTTGTATTTCTGTGGTATCAGTTGGAACTTTTTCTCCCTCTTTTTTATTTGTTTGAGCCTTCTCACTTTTTTTTCTTAGTCTAGCTAAAGACTTGTATATTTTGTTTACCTTCTCAAAGAACTGGCTTTTAATTTTACTGATATTTCTATTTACTTTTTAATTTCTATTTCATTTATTTAAGCTCTGATCTTAATTATTTCCTTCCTTCTACTAACATTGGTATTCATTTGTTCTTCTTTTTCTAGTTTCCTTAGGTGTATAGTTAGATTGTTTGAGATTTTTCTTGTTTCTTGAAGTAGGCCTGTATTACCATGAACTCCCCTTTTAGAATTGCTGTTGCAACACCCCATAGATTTTGGTATGTCATATTTCTGTTTTCATTTCTCTGTATGTATTTTTTGATTTCTCCTTTGATTTCTTCAATGACCCTTTAGTTTTTCAGTAACATACTGTTTAATCTCCATATTTTGTGTTTTCTCCCATTTTTCTCTTATAATTGACTTCTAGTTTCATACCACTGTGGTTAGAAAAGGCACTTGAGATATTTCAATATTCTTGAATTTATTGAGACTTGTTTCATGGCTTACCAGGTGATCTATCATGGATAATGTTCCATGTGCACTTGAGAAGAATATGAATTCTGCTATTTTTGGATGGAGTATTCTATATAAGTCTATTAAGTCTATCTAGTCTAATATGTTGGTTAAAGCTGATGTTTCTGTATTGACTTTATATGTAGATAATCTATCCACTGCTGTGAGTGGGGTGTTAAAGTCCCTACTCTTATTGTATTGCTTTGAATTTATTTCTTTAGGTTCATTTATATTGATATTTGCTTTATATATTTCGATGATCCTACATTGAGTGCATGTATATTTATAAAAATCATATCTTCTTGCTGAATTGACCTCTTTATCATTATGTAGTGCCCTTCTTTGTCTTTTTCATTTAAATATCTGTATTGGAGTATAATTGCTTTATAATCATGTGTTCTTTTCTCAGAGGCACAGGCCTGACACCTGGCCGGAGCACCAAGGCCCTGTCAGCCACATGGCTCAGAAGAAAAAAGAGAAGAAAGGAAGAAAGAAAGAAAGAAGAGAGAGAGAGAGAGAGAGAGAGAGAGAGAGAGAGAGAGAGAGAGAGAAAGAAAGAAAGAAAGAAAAGAAAGTTATTAAAATAAAAATAATTTTAAAATTTTATTAAAAATAAAAAATTAAAAAGTAATAAAAAAAAAAGAAAGAAGAGAGCAACCAAACCAAAAAACAAATCCACTAGTGATAACCAGTGCTAAAAACTATACTAAAACAACAACAAAAAACTGGACAGACAGAACCCTAGAACAAATGGTAACATCAAAGCTATACAGACAAAATCACACAAAGAAGCATACACATACACACTCACAAAAAGGGAAAAAGGAAAAAAATATATATATATTTTGGGAAGTCTGTGGTCTTCTGCCAGTGTTCAGTAGGTGTTCTTTAGGAGTTGTTCCACATATAGATGTATTTCTGATGTATTCATAGGGAGGAAGGTGATCACCATGTCTTACTCGTCCGCCTTCTTTGTCTTTTATTACAGTCTTTGTTTGAAAATCTTTTTTGTCTAAGTATAGCTACACCAGCTTTCTTTTTATTTCCATTTGCATGGAATATCTTTTTCCAACCCTTTGCAGTTAGTCTGTGTGTAACCTTACTTCTATAATGTCTCACTTTTTTTTTTAAATACATTCAGACACTCCATGTCTTCTGATTGGCAAATTAAGTCCATTTGTATTTAAAGTAATTATTGCTACGTATGTACTTATTCTCATTATGTTAATTGTTTCTGGCTGTTTTTCAGTTCATCTCTGTTCCTTTCTTCTTCTCTTTCTTCTCTTGTGGTTTTCAGGCTTTTTAAAATTATTATGTTTAAATTCCTTTCTCATTTGCATTTACTACATGTTTTTTTCTTTGTGTTTACCATGAGGTTCACATATAGTATCTTATGTATATGGCAGTCTCTTTTAAGTTGAGGGCAACTTAACTTTGAACACATTCCCAAATTTCACATTTTTACTCCCCTTCTCCATATTTTACATTTTTTGTGACAAGTTTTACATCTTTTTTATATATTTTATGCTTCTCTTAAATAAATATTTTAATTTCAGTTAGTTTTACTACTTTTGTCTTTTAACTTCCATACTTGCTTTATAAGTGATTGATCCACTACCTTTGTTATATATTTACCTTTTCCAGTGAATTTTTTTTGCTTTTGTATGTCTTCTTATTATTAATTAGTGCCTTTTCTTTTCAGCTTAGAGAAGTATCTTTAAAATTTCTTGTAAGACTAGTTTAATCATGAAGAACGCTTTTATCTTTAACTTATCTATAAAACTCTTATTTAATCTCTCCTTAAATTCTGAATGATAATCTTGCTGGGTAGAGAATTCTTGGATGAAATTTTTTTTCCTTTCATTGCTTTGAATATGTCATGCCACTCCTTTTTGTCCTGTAAAGTTTCTCCTGAAAAATCTGCTAATAGCTTTATGTGGTTTCCCTTATACCTATACCCTTATATGTGATAAGTTGTTTTTCTTTTACTGCTTTTCAGATTCTCTATTTATCCTTAACTTTTATCATTTTAATTAAATATAATGTGTCTTGGCATGATTCTCTTTGGGTTCATCTGGACTTCCTGGACCTGTATGTCTGTTTCCTTCCCCAGATTAGGAAAGTTTTTAGCCATTATTTCTTCAAATAATTTTTTTGGCCCTTTCTCTCTCTTTTCTTCTTGGATCCCTATAATGTGAATATGTTCTTCTTCTTAATGTTGTACCAGAGGTCCCTTAAGATATCTTCTTACATTTTAGTTCTTTTTCATTTTATCACTCTGTCTGGATAATTTCCATTGCTCTGTTTTCCAGTTCATTGATGTGTTTTTCTGCTTCATCAAGTCTGTTGTTGAACACTTCGTGTATTTTTCAGTTCAATTATAACTTCCGTTTATTATTTTCTTATTTTTCTTTTTGTTAAAGTTATCATTGTGCTCATCCCTTCTTCTCCCAAGTTCAGTGGGCCTCTTTATGACTGTTACTTTTAATTACTCATTAACTGGGCTGCTTATATCCATTTCATTAAGGTCTTTTTCTGGGGATTTGTCTTGTTCTTTGGTTTGGAACATATTTCTCTGTCTCTTCATTTTGCCTGATTCTGTCTATGTATATTTAGTTAAACAGCTATCTCTCTTAGGCTTCAAGGAGTGTTCTTGTGTAGGAGATGATTTGTGGGGCCTAGAAGCATAACCTTCTTTGGCCACCAGACACAGGCACTCAAGGGGTGTCCCTTGTTTGGGCTGCATGCACCCACTGGCTGTGGTGAGGCTGTGGATGTTGCACAGGGAAGTCAGGGTATGATACACTTGCTCAGCTCTGTTGTGGCACAACTGATGTAGCATGGGGTAGATGGGGATCAGGGTGTTTCCCAGCCTGGTTGCAGCATGGCTGTTCTGTGGGGAGGCAGGGCATGGCACAATTGCCTGGCTTGGTTGTGGCACAGCTGCTGCTTTAGGATGGGTAGGGCTCAGAGCAGTCTCATGACCTTGTTGCAGTTCAGCTGCTGTGCAGGGAGGGTGGGATACAGTGTGCTCACACAACCTGGTTTTGGCATGGCTTCTGCAGGTGGTGGGCAGGGGCTCAGGTTGCTCATCTGTTCTGGTTACTGTGCAGCTTCTGTGCAAGGAAGGCATGGAATAGTGTACTTGCCCAGCCTGGTTGTGGTGCTGCTGCTATGCGGAATGGGTGAGGACTCCCAGGATCTTCCTGTGCCAATTTTGGTATGGCTTCTGTGTGGGGAGAGTGGGGCACAGTGTGCTTGCCTGGCCTGGTTGTGGCATGGTTACTGCACAAGGTAAGTGGGGGCTCTGGGTGCTTGCCTAAACACGTTGTGGTGTGGAGTGGGCAGGAGCACATTAACTGGTGTTAGTAGGTTAGTGGGAGGGCACCAAAAATGGTGCCGTCCAGCTCCGCCAGAAAATTAGAATAAGATGTAAATATTGTGCCTGCCAGTGCTTCCATCCCTGGAGAAAGTCGAGAAAGTTCCAGGAGGTTCCTGCTTCTCCAACTTTAAGTTCAGTAAGTGAATCTCCCTCACTTCTGGTCTAGGTGCTTTCAAACTGTTGCTTTAGCTCTGGATCTCAGGGTGAATGGGTCTGTGCATGAGCCCTTTAAAAGCAGGTTCTATGTTCCCTATGGTTCTGTGGTTCTCCTGGACTCAATCTCCATTGATTTTCTAAACCAGAAAATTTGGGGTCTCTCTTTCTAGTGCCAGATCCAAGGGTCAGTGTGTCTCGTGTGGGGTTCAATCCCTTCACTCCTGGAGGGAAAGTTTTGTATTTTGGGGGATCCCTCCGTATTTTGGGTCATTGCTTTTGGGGGAGGGTTTGCTTGGTGAGACAATGACTATGTCTCTCCTACCCATTGAAATGTATCTCTTTTATCTTTTGTTATGGAGGTGCTATTCATCTAGTCATCAGATCCTTTCAGAAGAAAATTATTCCATATGTAGCTGTAAATTTGCTGTGTCCATGGGAGGAGGTGAGTTCATGGTCTTCCTACATTGCCATCTTGAAGTTGATGTTATAATGAGATCAGACATTTGGGGACCTTAGGATGTGATGACTGTATTTCGCATTTGGTAAAGATGTGCACATTTGGAGGCCAGAAGGAAGACTATGGTAGGCAGAATGATCTCCCAAAGATGTCTGTGCTCTAAACCCTGAAATCTCTAAATATGTTATATTCTATTGCAAAAGGGACTTTGCAGATATTCTCTGAGGTTTCAGACCTTAAAATAGGGAGATTATCCTGGATTATCCAGGTGGGTCCACTCTAATGATATAAGTAAGATATGAGAAGCACAGAAATTTCTCTGGCTGGAGTGAGAGATATGACAGACTCCTGAGTAAGAGTGATTTGACTCCCTGTTGCTAGAGAGAACACATGGAATACTTGGGAATGAATGTGAACAACCTTTAGGAGCAAAACTGGCCCACAACTATCAACTTGCAAGTAAACAGGTTCAGTTCTACAGCCAAAAGGAACTGAATTCTGCCAACAGCTTGAATGATCCTGGAATCTCATTCTTCCCCACATCCTTCCAAAAGGAACATAGACTTATCAATACCTTGATTTCAGCACTGTGAGACTCTGAGTTAAGGACCTATGTTCACTCACCCAGGCTTCTGACATACAGAAACTTTAAGATAATAAATTTGTTTTGTTTTAAGCTCTTATTATTTTAGTAATTTGTTATGGCCGTGAAAGAAAGCTAATACACTTTGTGTAGGTCACCACTTCCAAAAGTGTGGTCTGTGGAGCCCTGGGTGTTACTGAGATTATTTCAGGGCTCTGCAAGGTCAAAATTATTTTCATAATAATATTAAGAAATTATTTTACTTTTTACTTTCTACTGGGTGGACATTTGCACTGATAGTGCAAAAGTAATGTTGAGTATAACTCTTGGTGCCTTAGGCAGTGACATCAAAGGGTATATGAACTCACAGGGAAAAAAAAACAAAAACAACAAATAGTTTCACGTAAGAATTTCCTTGATTAACAAGTAAAAATAAAGCAGAAACTAACACACCATTGTAAAGCAATTATACTCAAATAAAGATGTTAAAAAAAGAAGTAAGAATTATTCATTAAAAAAACTCGACCCTAGAATACATTTCTTTTTAACATTCTGTATGACAAAATTAGAAGTGTGTAAAACCGCTAGTTTTCAATAATGAAATTAGATAGTTGTTTTGAGGAAAAGTAATTATGCAGTTGTTGTTGTTACGTGCATAACTAGTGACTTTCTTAAGGATCACTATTTTTACTTAAGCAACTGACAGAAAAACTATGCTATTCAAACATGCAGATTTGACAGACATTTTGTTAAAAATGGACAAAATAAACCCATGGTTTTAAAGAAAGCAACTTAAATTATTTTTTCCAATGATAAAATTTGAGCTTTCAGGTGGAAATTAGAAGTTTGAAAGATATATCCACCACTGTGAGATTGAAAGCTTCTCAATATCTAAAGACTTTTCTTATGATATTGGTGAAGATGCTCCTGAATGTGACTTTTTGATGTTGTATAATGATGTGCCAACATTTGGATGTTCTGCATAACTCATTGAACTACTATTTTCCAAATGAACAATGCATGATATTGAAAAATAGTGAATGGATGAAATATCCATTTATATTGCAAAAATAGGCTAATCGATTTTAATGTTTACCATGTGGTCTGATTCCACATTGTCAGGATCCTTTAAGAAACTACCACTTGGGAAGTTTTGATGTAATATTAAAGGTGGATATTCATAATTATCTGAAAAATGTTATCAAAATGCTCCTTCCTTTTTCAAATAAAAATCTCTATGAGGTCATATTTTCTACATGTGCTTCAACCAAAGCAACTAATCCAACAGAATGAATGAAGAAACAAGTATAAGATTCTAGCTAAAATTATTAAAACAGACATAAAGACTTTGGCAAAATATTTTTATAATGATAAAGATATTTTATTTATAAAACGTGTACTTTATAAATTTAGTAATGGGTTTATTATTATTTTAAATGAACTAATATATGCACTTTTAATTTTGAATTTTAATTTCTAATATTGCATATATCAATAAGTGTATGCTATGTAAATGAAAGCACATTGAGGTATCAGTAATTTTAAGATTGTAAATCGGTCCCAGACTAAAAAATATGAGAATTACTGGTAAAGACTATAAACTGGGTGCTCCAGTTTCAATCCTAATTAGCATTAAACTAAATACCCTACTCAGGAAGACATTGGTGAATACTTAGATAAATATTTGTATGTGTTAAATTACTGCACAAGGGTTTTAAAAATCTCTTAGGTACTGTGAAGCCAGCTTCTTTACTTTCTTTAAGATTTCCTTCTGGGCTGAACTTGTAAAAAGTGAACATTAAAGACACCCGGATTTTTTTCTTTTTTGACTTTTATTTATTTATTCTTAACATCTTTATTGGAGTATAATTGCTTTACAATGTTGTGTTAGTTTCTGCTGTATAACAAAGTGAATCAGCTATATGTATACATATATATCCACATCTCTCCATCTTGCGTCTCCCTCCCACCCTCCCTATCCCACCCCTCTAGAGCTGATCTCCCAGTGTGAGGCAGCTGCTTCCACTAGCTATCTATTTTACATTTGGTAGTGTAAATATGTCAATGCTACTCTCTCACTTCGTGTCCCTAAGTCCATTCTCTACGTCTGCATCTTTATTCCTGTCTTGGCCCTAGGTCCTTCAGAACCATTTTTTTTAAGATTCCATATATATGTGTTAGCATACGGTATTTGTTTTCCTTTTTCTGAGTTACTTCACTCTGTATGACACACTCTACGTCCATCCACCTCACTACAAATAACTCAATTTCATTTCTTTTCATGGCTGAGTAATATTCCATTGTATATATGTACCATATCTCCTTTATCCATTTACCTGTCAATGGACACTTAGGTTGCTTCTATGTCCTGGATATTGTAAATAGTGCTGCAATGAACATTTTGGTACATCTATTTTGAATTATGGTTTTCTCAGTGTATATGCCCAGTAGTGGGATTGCTGGATCATATGGTAGTTCTATTTTTAATTTTTTAAGAAATCTCCATAATGTTCTCCATAGTGTTGTATCAATTTACATTCCACCAACAGTGCAAGAGGGTTCCCTTTTATCCATACCCTCCCCAGCACTTACTGTTTGTAGAGTTTTTGAGGATGGCCATTTTCACCAGTGTGAAGTGATACCTCATTGCAGTTTTGACTTATATTTCTCTAATGTTTAGTGATGTTGAACATCCTTTCTTGTGTTTGTTGGCAATCTGTCTATATTCTTTGGAGAAATGTCTATTTAGGTCTTCTGTCAATTTTTGGAATTGGGCTGTTTGTTTTTTTGATATTGAGCAGCATGGGCTGCTTGTATATTTTGGAGATTAATCTTCTGTCAGTTGCTTAATTTGCAAATATTTTCTCCCAGTCTGAGGATTGTCTTTTCATCTTGTTTATGGTTCCCTTTGCATTGCAAAAGCTTTTAAGTTTCATTAGGTCCCATTTTTTTATTTCTGTTTTTATTTCCATTTTTCTATGACATGGGTCAAAAAGGATCTTGCTGTGATGTATGTCTTAGAGTGTTCTGCCTATGTTTTCCTCTAAGACTTTTATACTGTCTGGCCTTACATTAAGGTCTTTACTCCATTTTGAGTTTATTTATGTGTATGGTGTTAGGGAGTGTTCTAATTTCATTCTTTTACCTGTAGCTGCCCAGTTTTCCCAGCACCACTTATTGAAAAGGCTCTTTTCTCCATTGTATATTCTTGCCTCCTTTATCAAAGATAAGGTGACTATATGTGCATGGGTTTATCGCTGGGCTTTCTATCCTGTTACATTGACCTATATTTCTGTTTTGTGCCAGTACCATACTATCTTGATTACTGTAGAATAGTCTGAAGTCAGGGAGCCTGATTCCTCCAGCTCCATTTTTCTTTCTCAAGATTGCTTTGGCTATTCGGGGTCTTCTGTGTTTCCATACAAATTTTGAAATACTTTGCTCTAGTTCTGTGAAAAATGCCATTGGTAGTTTGACAGGGATTGCATTGACTCTGTAGATTGCCTTGGGTCATATAGTCATTTTCACATTGTTGATTGTTTCAATCCAAAAACATGGTAAACCTCTCCATCTGCTTGTATCATCTTTAACTTCTTTCAGCAGTGTCCTATAGTTTTCTTCATACAGGTCTTTTGTCTCCTTAGGTAGGTTTATTCCTAGATATTTTATTTTTTTTTGTAGCAATGGTAAACGGGAGTGTTTCCTTCATTTCTCTTTCAGATTTTTCATTATTAGTGTATAGGAATACAAGAGATTTCTGTGCATTAATTTTGTATCCTGCTACTGTACCTAATTCATTGATTAGCTCTGGTAGTTTTCTGGTAGCATCTTTAGGATTCTCTATGTATAGTATCATGTCATCTACAAACAGTGACAGCTTTACTTCTTCTTTTCCGATTTGGGTTCCTCTTATTTCCTTTTCTTCTCTGATTGCTGTAGCTAAAACTTCCAAAACTCTGTTGAATAAGAGTGGTGAGAGTGGGAAACCTTGTCTTGTTCCTGATCCTAGAGGAAATGGTTTCAGTTTTTCACCCTTGAGCATGATGTTGGCCATGGGTTTGTCATATATGGCCTTTATTATGTTGATGTAAGTTCCCTCTATGCCTACTTTCTGGAGGGTTTTTATCATCAGTGGATGTTGAATTTTGTCTAAAGCTTTTTTTTGCATCTATTGAGATGATCATATTGTTTTTTTCCTTCAATTTGTTAATTTGATGTATCACATTGACTGATTTGCATATATTAAAGAATTTTGCATTCTTGGGATATACTCCACTTGATCATGGTATATGATCCTCTTAATGTGCTGTTGGATTCCGTTTGCTTGTATTTTGTTGAGGATTTTTGCATCTATGTTCATTAGTGATATTGGCCTGTAATTTTCTTTTCTTGTGACATCTTTGTCTGCTTTTGGTGTTAGGGTGATGTTGGCCTCATAGAATGAGTTTGGGAGTGTTCCTTCCTCTGAAATATTTTGAAAGAGTTTGAGAAGAATGGGTGTTAGCTCTTCTCTAAATGTTTGATAGAATTCACCTGTGAAGCCATCTGGTCCTGGACTTTTTTGTGTTGGAAGATTTTTAATCACAGTTTCAATTTCAGTGCTTGTGATTGGTCTGTTCATATATTCTATTTGTTTCTGGTTCAGTCTTGGAAGATTATACCTTTCTAAGATTTTGTCCATTTCTTCCAGGTTGTCCATTTTATTGGCATAGAGTTGCTTGTAGTAGTCTCTTAGGATGCTTTGTATTTCTGCTGTGTCTGTTGTAACTTCTCCTTTTTCATTTCTAATTTTATTAATTTGAGTCCTCTCCCTCTTTTTCTTAAAGAAGTTTGCCCATTTTTATATTGGGTTATTTTATTTTGTTATTTGGTTGTAGATGATTCTTATATATTTTGGACATTAACCTTTTATTAGATATAGAATTTGCAAATATTTTCTCCTATTTCATAGGTTGCCTTTTCATTCTTTTGTTTCCTTTGCTGTGTAGAAGGTTTTTAGTTTGATATAGTCCCACTTGTCTATTTTTGGTTTTGTTGCCTGTGCTTTTGGTGTCAAATCCAAGGAATCATTGTCAAGGCAAGTATCAGGAAGCTTTTCCTTTAATGTTTTCTTAAAGGAGTTTTACAGTTTCATTTTTTACATTTGTCTTTAATCCATTTTGAGTTGATTTTTGTTAAAATATCCATACTATCCAAAGCACTCTGTAGATTCAATGCACTCTATCAAAATCCCAATTGCATCTTTTACAAAAAGTTTCTTAAGGCTGTGAAATGACTCTGTGTGATACCATAATGGTGGATGTCATTATAGATTTGTCCAAACCCATAGAATGCACAACACCAGAGTGTACCCTAATGTGAACTATAGACTTTGGATGAATATGGTTGGTCAATGTAGGTTCATCAATTGAAACAAATGTACCATTTTGGTGGGGGATGTTGATAATTGGAGAGGCTATGCAAGTGTGGAGGCAGGAAGTATGTGGAAAATCTCATTACCTTCCTCTCAATTTTGCTGTGAACTTAAAATTTCTCTAAATAATAAACCCTTTAAAAAACACATGCTCCCCCCACTAAAAAATGTTTGAAAGAATTATGTTAAGGATTGTTCTAACATTTCTCATACTAATATAGACTTTAAGAAACCCCAACACTTTCCACTTCTCAGAACCTCCTTCTCCTGGTGTCAAAGTGGCTGTGGTAAAATATACCCCCATTACAAGCTACTGGAAATAAAGCTCTTCCTTAGGTAAAATCTTCTGTTTTAAGACACAAAACTTGACAGATATATGGTGCAAATGATAGTTTTGAGCCTGAATATGGGCTGTTTTTGTTTACCCATCTTTTTTTTTACTGTCCTAGTGGCACCTACTGAGATATTTTGAAAGGTTCAGATTCAGTTCTTAGTCACCTGTTTGTGGCTATAAAAACGAGGGGAAAATCACATTTATCCTATTTTCACATAATCCCAATATTCCTTCTCAACATTCTAATTGAGAGTTTGTGATAAAATGAAACCAAGGAAAATAGTGTTAGCTGATGAGACTTTGTCAAATACAAGATTCTATCACTATTTTAGAATATATTTTAGAAATATAGATATATATTATTGGATTTTAGAAAGTTTGGTTTATAGGAGGATAAATGGATTTAACCTTGGTTATAATCTAATCTGAGCACTCCATTTCTGCTGAGGAAACTGACTGACAGAGAAGTTAAGCAACTTGTCTAGGGTGAATAGAATACACAGAACTGTACTAGACCCTAAATACTGTATTCCCTATGTGTTTTTCTGCTACTTCATAATTTAGATTAATTAATTAGTGTGTATAGATTCAAAGATTAGTATAACTGTGAACTCCAGAGAGTTAGAATTACAGTATGAATTGACTTACACAGCCAATGGGAAGTTAAACTTAGTAAATATCACTTGATATTCACAAATTATTTTACAAATAATCACTTTACTCTTATTTTTCCTGTTTTACTTTTTGGTGCTAGGTAGAATAAGTAGAGCTTTTTAAAAATCTATTTTAATTTTTCAAATTTTTCAAATATTTCCTTAGTAATGATAATAAATCAGATTAAGACTAGAGCTCAAACATTTTTGGAACTTTTTTTCCCAATTTTTCCACTGGGATAACCTTTTAAAATAAACAACACCATGTGCTCAGAATGCCCATTATGTTCACACCATTACAATACAGACATTTTTTAAGCTTTTGTTAAGGTATATTTACAAAATGTCTGTGACATGTGAATACTGTTTTCTGGATTATTGAGAAATATGAATATATGCCTAATTACAGTTTAAAATGAGATTACTTTTATGTTTAACATTTGAGTGTATGTCCAATTTAATAGGTTTACATGTCATATGCATATGTTAAATGACAGGATGCAACATACTGAAATACATGCATAATAGACTATTGTCAGAAAACTATAAAACCCCACTTGTTTGAAATCTTCTAATTTCTTTCAAAAACAGATGTCTGCATTTTCATGCACTCTATTACTGTTATTGTGTACCTTATTTTTAGTGTCTTGTAACAGACTAATCAGTGCTTTGAGGGCCCATCATTCTGAGCATGAAGTATTGTACACTATGAAAATAGTGTACATTAGACTAAATTATCTGACTGCAGGGAATAACCAGAAGTTGTACTTTTTAAATAGAATTTTGATATTTCTGTGTCATGTTTTTTACTTTCAGCTAAAAAGTAAATAGAAATGAATTGGACAGACGATCGGTGCCGACCAGCACTCACCAACCCGAGAGGCTTGTCTGCTCACCCGCCGGGGCGGGCGGGGCTGCGAGCTGAGGCTCGGGTTTCGGTTTTGGACGGAGCGCAGGGAGAGGACTGGGGTTGGCGGCTTGAACATAGCCTGAAGGGATTAGTGCACCACGACTAGCCGGGAGGGAGTCCGGGGTAAAGCCTGCACCTGCCGAAGAGGCAACAGACTTTTTCTTCCTTCTTTGTTTCCTGGTGCGCGAGGAGAGGGGTTTAAGAGCGCTGCTTAAAGGAACTCCAGAGACGGGCGCGAGCCGCGGCTAAAAGCGCGAGCCCCAGAGACGGGCGCGAGCCGCGGCTGAAACCGCGGAGCCCAGAGACGGGCGGGAGACGCTGGGGCTGCTGCTGCCGCCACCAGGCGGGCTGTGTGCGAGCACAGGTCACTCTCCGCGCCCCTCTTCCGCGGAGCCTGTGCAGGCTGCCACTGCCGGGTTCCCGGGATCCGGGGACAGCTTCCCCGGGACAACGCACGGCGGGTCTCAGGCTGGTGCAGCGTCACGCCGGCCTCTGCCGCAGCGTCACGCCGCCTCTGCCGCCGCTGGCCCGCCCCCGCACGCAGTGCCCCTCCTTCCCCCATCCCCCAACCCCCGGCCTGAGTGAGCCGGAGCTCCCGAATCAGCGGCTCCTTTAACCCCGTCCTGTCTGAGCAAAAAAACAGACGCCCTCCAGCGATCTGCGCGCAGGGGCAGGGCCGGGTACAAAGCTGAGCTCCTGTGAGCTGTGAGAGCAGGGAGGAGAGGGAGAGGTCTCTCCCGGCAGCCGCGGAGGCGGCGGATTGAAGCTCCACAATCAACTTGATGTGCCCTGCATTGTGGAATACCTGAATAGACAGGGAGTGATCCCAAATTGAAGAGGGGGAATTTAGGAGCGAGATCTGTGATTTTTTTCCCTTTTCCTCTTTTTGTGAATGTGTGCATGTATGCTTCTGTGTGAGATCTTGTCTGTATACTCTTGCTTCCACCATTTGTCCTAGGGCTCTATCCGTCCATGGTTTTTTTTTTTTAAAAAAAAAAAAATTTTTTTTTAATAATTAATTTTAATTGTAATAACTTTATTGAACTTTACCTTCGTTCTTTCTTTCTTTCTTTCCTTCCCTCCTTCCCTCCTTTAGACAGCAAATCACCCCAGGTTGAGGGGGTGGTCTCTGGGAGCAGGATTTATGATTTTTCCCCCTTTGCCTCTCTTTGTGAACGTGTATGTGTATGCTTCTGTGTAAGATTTTCTCTGTATAGCTTTGCTCCCAACAGTTGTCCTAGGGCTCTATCCGTCCATGGATTTTTAAAAAAAAATTTTTTTTTCTTAATAATTAATTTTAATTGTAATAACTTTATTGTACTTTACCTTTGTTCTTTCTTTCTTTCTTTCCTTCCTTCCTTCCCTCCTTTAGACAGCGAATCACCCCAGGTTGAGGAGGTGGTCTCTGGGAGCAGGATTTATGATTTTTCCCCCTTTGCCTTTCTTTGTGAACGTGTATGTGTATGCTTCTGTGTAAGATTTTCTCTGTATAGCTTTGCTTCCAACATTTGTCCTAGGGCTCTATCCGTCCATGGTTTTTTTAAAAAAAAAATTTTTTTTTCTTAATAATTAATTTTAATTGCAATAACTTTATTGTACTTTACCTTCGTTCTTTCTTTCTTTCCTTCCTTCCTTCCCTCCTTTAGACAACGAATCACCCCAAATTGAGGAGGTGGTCTCTGGGAGCAGGATTTATGATTTTTCCCCCTTTGCCTCTCTTTGTGAACACGTATGTGTATGCTTCTGTGTAAGATTTTCTCTGTATAGCTTTGTTTCCAACATTTGTCCTAGGGTTCTATCTGTTCTTTTTTTTTTTTTTCTTTTCTTTCTTTCTAAATATTTTTTAGTACAATAACTATATTATACTTTATTTTATTTTTACTGTATCTTCTTTCTTTCTGTCTTTTTTCCTTCTTTCCCTCCTTCCTTCCTCCCTTCCTCCCTCCCTCCCTCCCTCCTTTCTTTCCTTCTTTGCTTCTTTCTTCCTTCCTTCCTTTCCTCCTTTCCTTCTTTGTTTCCTCATACCTCTACTAATTCTCTCTACATTTTCTCCTTCTTTCCCTCCTTCCTTCCTTCCTCCCTACCTCCCTCCCTCCTTTCTGTCCTTCTTTGCTTCTTTCTTCCTTCCTTCCTTTCCTTCTTTCTTTCCTCACACTTCTACTAATTCTCTCCACTTTTTCTCCCTTTTATTCTGAGCCGTGTGGATGAAAGGCTCTTGGTGCTCCAGCCCAGGAGTCAGGGCTCTGCCTCTGAGGTAGGAGAGCCAACTTCAGGACACTGGTCAACAAGAGACCTCCCAGCTCCACATAATATTAAACGGTGGAAATATCCCAGAGACCTCCATCTTAACACCAGCACCCAGCTTCACTCAATGACCAGCAAGCCACAGTGCTGGACAACCTATGCCAAGCAACTAGCAAAACAGGAACACAACCCCACCCATTAGCAGAGAGGCTGCCTAAAATCATAATAAGGACACAGACACCCCAAAACACACCACCAGACATGAACCTGCCCACTAGAGAGACAAGATCCAGCCTCATCCAGCACAACACAGGCACTAGTCCCCTCCACCAGGAAGCCTACACAACCCACTGAAACAACCTTAGCCACTGGAGACAGACATCAAAAACAACGGGAACTACGAACCTGCAGCCTGCAAAAAGGAGACCCCAAACACAGTAAGATAAGCAAACTGAGAAGACAGAAAAACACACAGCAGATGAAGGAGCAAGATAAAAACCCACCAGACCTAACAAATGAAGAGGAAATAGGCAGTCTACCTGAAAAAGAATTCAGAATAATGATAGTAAGGATGATCCGAAATCTTGGAAGTAGAATGGACAAAATGCAAGAAACAGTTAACAAGGACCTACAAGAACTAAAGATGAAACAAGCAACGATGAACAACGCAATAAATGAAATTAAAAGTACTCTAGATAGGATCAATAGCAGAATAACTGAGGCAGAAGAACGGATAAGTGACCTGGAAGATAAAGTAGTGGAAATAACTACTGCAGAGCAGAATAAAGAAAAAAGAATGAAAAGAACTGAGGACAGTCTCAGAGAGATCTGGGACAACATTAAACGCACCAACATTCGAATTATAGGGGTTCCAGAAGAAGAAGAAAAAAAGAAAGGGACTGAGAAAATATTTGAAGAGATTATAGTTGAAAACTTCCCTAATATGGGAAAGGAAATAGTTAATCAAGTCCAGGAAGCACAGAGAGTCCCATACAGGATAAATACAAGGAGAAATACGCCAAGACACATATTAATCAAACTGTCAAAAATTAAATACAAAGAAAGCATATTAAAAGCAGCAAGGGAAAAACAACAAATAACACACAAGGGAATCCCCATAAGCTTAACAGCTGATCTCTCAGCAGAAACCCTACAAGCCAGAAGGGAGTGGCAGGACATACTGAAAGTGATGAAGGAGAAAAACCTGCAACCAAGACTACTCTACCCAGCAAGGATCTCATTCAGATTTGATGGAGAAATTAAAACCTTTACAGACAAGCAAAGGCTGAGAGAGTTCAGCACCACCAAACCAGCTTTACAACAACTGCTAAAGGAACTTCTCTAGATAAGAAATGCAAAAGAAGGAAACGACCTATAATAACGAACCCAAAACAATATAGAAAATGGGAATAGGAACATACATATCGATAATTACCTTAAATGTAAATGGACTAAATGCTCCCACCAAAAGACACAGATTGGCTGAATGGATACAAAAACAAGACCCTTATATATGCTGTCTACAAGAGACCCACTTCAGACCTAGAGACACATACAGACTGAAAGTAAGGGGATGGAAAAAGATATTCCATGCAAATGGAAACCAAAAGAAAGCTGGAGTAGCAATTCTCATATCAGACAAAATGGACTTTAAAATAAGGACTATTAAAAGGGATAAAGAAGGACACTACATAATGATCAAGGGATCGATCCAAGAAGAAGATATAACAATTGTAAATATTTATGCACCCAACATAGGAGCACCTCAATACGTAAGGCAAATACTAACAGCCATAAAAGGGGAGATTGACAGTAACACAGTCATAGTAGGGGACTTTAACACCCCACTTTCACCCATGGACAGATCATCCAAAATGAAAATAAATAAGGAAACACAAGCTTTAAATGATACATTAAACAAGATGGACTTAATTGATATTTATAGGACACTCCATCCACAAACAGCAGAATACACATTTTTCTCAAGTGCTCATGGAACATTCTCCAGGATAGATCATATCTTGGGTCACAAATCAAGCCTTGGTAAATTTAAGAAAGTTGAAATTGTATCAAGTATCTTTTCTGACCACAACGCCATGAGACTAGATATCAATTACAGGAAAAGATCTGTAAAATATACAAACACATGGAGGCTAAACAATACACTACTTAATAATGAAGTGATCACTGAAGAAATCAAAGAGGAAATAAAAAAATACCTAGAAACAAATGACAATGGAGACACAACGACCCAAAACCTATGGGATGCAGCAAAAGCAGTTCTAAGGGGGAAGTTTATAGCAATACAAGCCCACCTTAAGAAGCAGGAAACATCTCGAATAAACAACCTAACCTTGCACCTCAAGCAATTAGAGAAAGAAGAACAAAAAAGCCCCAAAGCTAGCAGAAGGAAAGAAATCATAAAAATCAGATCAGAAATAAATGAAAAAGAAATGAAGGAAATGATAGCAAAGATCAATAAAACTAAAAGCCGGTTCTTTGAGAAGATAAACAAAATAGATAAACCGCTAGCCAGACTCATCAAGAAAAAAAGGGAGAAGACTCAAATCAATAGAATTAGAAATGAAAAAGGAGAAATAACAACTGACACTGCAGAAATAAAAAAAATCATGAGAGATTACTACAAGCAACTCTATGCCAATAAAATGGACAATCTGGAAGAAATGGACAAATTCTTAGAAATGCACAACCTGCCAAGACTGAATCAGGAAGAAATAGAAAATATGAACAGACCAATCACAAGCA
The DNA here is from genome assembly GCF_963924675.1 of Phocoena phocoena. Classification (NCBI taxonomy): domain Eukaryota; kingdom Metazoa; phylum Chordata; class Mammalia; order Artiodactyla; family Phocoenidae; genus Phocoena; species Phocoena phocoena. The sequence continues at coordinate 79,334,298 of NC_089240.1, read as the reverse complement.
CTGAAATTGAAACTGTGATTAAAAATCTTCCAACAAACAAAAGCCCAGGACCAGATGGCTTCACAGGTGAATTCTATCAAACGTTTAGAGAAGAGCTAACACCTATCCTTCTCGAACTCTTCCAAAATATAGCAGAGGGAGGAACACTCCCAAATTCCTTCTACGAGGCCACCATCACCTTGATACCAAAACCAGACAAGGATGTCACAAAGAAAGAAAACTACAGGCCAATATCACTGATGAACATAGATGCAAAAATCCTCAACAAAATACTAGCAAATAGAATCCAACAGCACATTAAAAGGATCATACACCACGATCAAGTGGGGTTTATTCCAGGAATGCAAGGATTCTTCAATATACGCAAATCTATCAATGTGATAAACCATATTAACAAATTGAAGGAGAAAAACCATATGACCATCTCAATAGATGCAGAGAAAGCTTTTGACAAAATTCAACACCCATTTATGATAAAAACCCTGCAGAAAGTAGGCATAGAGGGAACTTTCCTCAACATAATAAAGGCCATATATGACAAGCCCACAGCAAACATCATCCTCAATGGTGAAAAACTGAAAGCATTTCCACTAAGATCAGGAACAAGACAAGGTTGCCCACTCTCACCACTCTTATTCAACATAGTTTTGGAAGTTTTAGCCACAGCAATCAGAGAAGAAAAGGAAATAAAAGGAATCCAAATCGGAAAAGAAGAAGTAAAGCTGTCACTGTTTGCAGATGACATGATACTATACATAGAGAATCCTAAAGATGCTACCAGAAAACTACTAGAGCTAATCAATGAATTTGGTAAAGTAGCAGGATACAAAATTAATGCACAGAAATCTCTGGCATTCCTATATACTAATGATGAAAAATCTGAAAGTGAAATCAAGAAAACACTCCCATTTACCATTGCAACAAAAAGAATAAAATATCTAGGAATAAACCTACCTAAGGAGACGAAAGACCTGTATGCAGAAAATTATAAGACACTGATGAAAGAAATTAAAGATGATACAAATAGATGGAGAGATATACCATGTTCTTGGATGGGAAGAATCAACATTGTGAAAATGACTCTACTACCCAAAGCAATCTACAGATTCAATGCAATCCCTATCAAACTACCACTGGCATTTTTCACAGAACTAGAACAAAAAATTTCGCAATTTGTATGGAAACACAAAAGACCCCGAATAGCCAAAGCAATCTTGAGAACGAAAAAAGGAGCTGGAAGAATCAGGCTCCCTGACTTCAGACTATACTACAAAGCAACAGTAATCAAGACAGTATGGTACTGGCACAAAAACAGAAAGATAGATCAGTGGAACAGGATAGAAAGCCCAGAGATAAACCCATGCACATATGGACACCTTATCTTTGATAAAGGAGGCAGGAATGTACAGTGGAGAAAGGACAGCCTCTTCAATAAATGGTGCTGGGAAAACTGGACAGGTACATGTAAAAGTATGAGATTAGATCACTCCCTAACACCATACACAAAAATAAGCTCAAAATGGATTAAAGACCTAAATGTAAGGCCAGAAACTATCAAACTCTTAGAGGAAAACATAGGAAGAACACTCTATGACATAAATCACAGCAAGATCCTTTCTGACCCACCTCCTAGAGTAATGGAAATAAAAACAAAAATAAACAAATGGGACCTAATGAAACTTCAAAGCTTTTGCACAGCAAAGGAAACCATAATCAAGACCAAAAGACAACCCTCAGAATGGGAGAAAACATTTGCAAATGAAGCAACTGACAAAGGATTAATCTCCAAAATTTACAAGCAGCTCATGCAGCTCAATAACTAAAAAACAAACAACCCCATCCAAAAATGGGCAGAAGACCTAAACAGACATTTCTCCAAAGAAGATATACAGAATGCCAACAAACACATGAAAGAATGCTCAACATCATTAATCATTAGAGAAATGCAAATCAAAACTACAATGAGATATCATCTCACACCAGTCAGAATGGCCATCATCAAAAAATCTAGAAACAATAAATGCTGGAGAGGGTGTGGAGAAAAGGGGACACTCTTGCACTGCTGGTGGGAATGTGAATTGGTTCAGCTACTATGGAGAACAGTATGGAGGTTCCTTAAAAAACTACAAATAGAATTACCATATGACCCAGCAATCCCACTACTGGGCATATACCCTGAGAAAACCAAAATTCAAAAAGAGTCATGTACCAAAATGTTCATTGCAGCTCTATTTACAATAGCCCGGAGATGGAAAGAACCTAAGCGCCCATCATCGGACGAATGGATACAGAAGATGTGCCACATATACACAATGGAATATTACTCAGCCTTAAAAAGAAATGAAATTGACATATTTGTAATGAGATGGATAGACCTAGAGTCTGTCATACAGAGTGAAGTAAGTCAGAAAGACAAAGACAAATACCGTATGCTAACACATATATATGGAATTTAAGGGGAAAAAATGTCATGAAGAACCTAGGGATAAGACAGGAATAGAGGCGCAGACCTACTGGAGAACGGACTTGAGGATATGGGGAGGGGGAAGGGTGAGTTTTGACAGGGCGAGAGAGAGTCATGGACATATACACACTAACAAACGTAGTAAGGTAGATAGCTAGGGGGAAGCAGCCGCAAGGCACAGGGATATTAGCTCGGGGCTTTGGGACAGCCTGGAGGGGTGGGAGGGGGAGAGTGGGAGGGAGGGAGACGCAAGAGGGAAGACACATGGGAGCACATGTATATGTATAGCTGATTCACTTTGTTATAAATCAGAAACTAACACACCATTGTAAAGCAATTATACCCCAATAAAGATGTTAAAAAAAAAAAAAAAAAAAAAGGAACAGGGGATCTGTGCAGTTTTCAGAATAATGCTTCAATTCAGTAATCAGAGTTAGTTCTCCCTGGGGGTCTTGTTTCCCACACTAACTGATGAAGTTTATTCACCTAATCTATGATTCTGTCACAAATGAAATATGAAGCCTCAAAAAAAAAAAAAAAAAAAGAAATGAATTGTGTTAGATTCTAGTTAAAAGAGGCTTTCCTGTAATTGGATGTCCTCAGATAAGTTATTCAACTGGTTCCTTATGACTTACCTATCTTATAATAAATTTCCAAGCCTCTTGCCCTTAAGATTATAGACTGCCTCAAAAAAAAAAATAAAGGTACCCTACACATTTAACATTTTAGTTATTATTTTGAATCCTACTGAAAATGAATGAATAGGGTAACACTGTTTACTGGCTTGTGCAAACTACCTATAATTCACTGGCTCCAGAGTTATTTCAACTATTTTATCTTTGATAACCTTTCTTATAGAATGACCTTAAATTCAACTCAGGTAATTAAGCAAATGGATATATTAGAGTCCTTTCATTCCTGTTTCCTGTTTCTACTGGACACTATATGCCTTTTATCTTCTTGAGATATTTGAGTGGCAGGAAAGTAGAAAATAACTAAGGACCAAATCATGAATAAACTCTCAACATGAAGCTAATATTTAATAGACGTTTTTCAGCTAACATTCAGCAGTCCTGATAAAGGATTAATGTTAATGATGGTGAAGAAAAGAAAAGCAAAAGCAACGGATTATTTTTTTATAGGGACTGAGCCTTCTCTTTTCCTCATCAACCACAACTTTATGGTAATCAAATGACTGTTTTTTCCCTCTATTTTTAAATTAATAGACTGTTATTTTTTAAGAGTAGTTTTGGGTTTAAAGAAAAATTGAGAAGAAAGTTCAGAGAGTTTCTGAATGACATCAGCAAGACGGTAGAATAGGAAGCCTGGGCCTGGATCCTCTTTCCTTCCACAAACACACCAGTTGAACAGCAATTCATGGACAAACTCCCTTTGTGATAAGACTAGGACCTACTTGAGAGGTTTCTGAACCTTGGATGAGCATGAAACTACCAACAGCAAAGCCAGTAGTAGAACTTCAGACACTTTCTTGTCATAATCTCCAGTCTTATCACAATGTCATTTAACCAGGAAGAAACTCCTCAGCTGCAAGCTTCTCCCTGGGGAGAAAGAGGGGGCTTGCATGTCCAATGTCCCAACTTTTCCACGGTCAACCAACAGGAATGGCTTTTATCTGGCCTGTCTCAGAATACTGAGGTGACCTTGCATAATCTAGCCATGTGGGGCCTGTAAGAACAGAAAAAAAGTTTGAGTTGGTAGTCACCATAGCACTATAGACCCTCCCTTTAGCTTAGCACAGAGTGAGCAACAAAAATCCTAGCTCCCAGCTCCTCCCTGAGGAGAAATAAAAGGGGACCACACATCCAATGCCCAAGCCACAGCATAATAGCCCCTCTTCTAATTCATCATAGAGCAAACAGACAAAATCTCAGCTCATAGTTTCTACCTGAGAAAGAGGTAGACCACAAATTCAGCACCCCAACTTTTCTGAGAGCTGCCTAGAGGACTGGCTTCTGTATAGCCTGTCTCAAAACATTAAAGGGATCCAGCAAGACCTAGCTACCTGGGGACCAGTGAAAGAAGTTTAATGTGACACTCAACAAGTCACCATAGACATTCATCCCAGCTCAGTGAAGAGCAAATAAGCAAAACAAACAAAAAAACATAAAACCAAATTCCAGCTTCTCCCTGGGGAGGAAAAGAATTGAACAAAGTATCCAACAATCCAACATCTTTGGAGGATGCCTGAGGAAGTGGCTGTAGTCTCACTTGTCATGGAGTGCTGAGGGGACCCAGCATACTCTAGATGCCTACTGCCTGATAAGAACAAAGAAAGCAAGCTGATTGGTGAGGGTGCTCTTCTGTATAGGGCCAATACATGAAGAAAGGAAAAAAAATGGCTGCTTTGTTTTATGTGCAGCACCAGTACAGAGAGTTAAGAAAGATGATGAAATGGCGAAATACATTCCAAACAAAGTAATAAGATAAACCTCCAGAAACTGACTCTAATGAAACGTAAGCATATAATTTACTTGACAGAGAATTCAAAATAAGTGTCAAAAATGCTCATCGAGGTAAGGACAACAATGCATGAACAAAGTGAAAAGTTCAACAAACAGATAGCAAATTTTAAAAGTACTGAACAGAATTCATGAAGCTGAAAAATACAATAACTGAACTTAAAAACAAATAAACAAGAACAACAACAACAAAGAAAGAAAAACCACTAGAGAGCTTAAGAAAACACTAGATCCAGCAGAAGAAAGATTTAATGAATTTGAAGACAGGCCATTGGAGATTATAGAGTCAAAGGAGCAAAAAGTAAAAGAATGATAAAGGGTGTAGAAAGTGGAAGAAGCATATCAAACTAATATATACATTATGGCAGTCTCAGAAAGAGAAAAGAGAGAAAAAGGACCAGAAAGAGTATTCAAAAAATAATGGAAAAAAAAGTGAGATTTATCTCTGGTATGTACAGCTGTACCAGCATTCAAAAATCAATTAATATAACCTAATGGAGTTATATAATATCAATGGAGTAAAAAAGAAAAATCACATCGCTATATCAATAGATGTAGAAAAAGCATTTGACAAAACCTAACACCCATTGATGATAAAATCTCTCAGTAAACTAGGAATAGAGGGGCACTTCCTCAACTTAATAAAGAATGTCTACAGAAAACCTACAGTTAACATCATACTGAATGGTGAGAAACTTGAATTTTTTTACAAAGATCAGAGACAAGGCAAAGATGTCTCCATCATTGCTTTTCAATATCATACAGGAATATTTTGCTAATATAATAGGAAAAGAAAAAGAAAAAAATATATATATATATGGAGAGAAGAAATAAAATTGGCTTTGTTAGTAGATGACATGATTGTCTATCTAGAAAATCTGACAGAATTTCTTTTTAAAAAGCACTGGAAATAATAAGTGATTATATCAAGGTTGCAGGACACAAAGTTAATATACAAAAATCAATTACTTTCCCATATACCAGCAATGAACAAGTGGAATTTGAAATTAAAACAAAAAAATTAACACCCCTAAAAATTGAAATACCTAGGTATAAATCTAACAAAACATATACCAGATCTATGTGAGGGAAACTATAAATCTCTGAAGAAGGAAATCAAATAACTAAAAAAAAACTCACAAAACAAAATCCAAGATTCAATAATATGTTGTCTACATGAGACTCAATTTAGATTTAGGAACACAGAGGCTGAAAATAAAGGGATGGAAAAGGTATTCCACACAAATGGAGAGCAAAAGACAGTAGAGGTGGAGATATAGATAAAACAGAGTTTAAGTCAAAAACTATCTCAGAAAATGAAAATTATTATACAATGATAAAAGGGTCAAATCACCTGAAAGATATAACAATGATAATATATATGCACCCAAAATCAAAGCACCTAAATATATAAATCAAATATTGACAGAAGTCAAGGCAGTAATAAACAACATACAATAATTGGATGAGACTTCTTCAATAGCCCACTTTCAATAGTGGAGCCACGTCCTAAATGTAAGACCTAAAACTATAAGTGTCTCAGAAGAAAACATAGGGAAAAATCTTTATGACATTGATTTTGGCAAGATTTTCTGGATATGACAACAAAGCATATGCCAAAATAGACAGGGTAATGGCAACCCAGAACTTACAGTTTCTGATCCTGCATGCAAGGAGTTTGGAAGTCACCACTCTGTCCTAACAACAAGTAAAAAGCTGAACAGTCTTCACCAATATTCCATAAGAGAGGGAAGGACAAAGTGCAAACCACTGCCCTCAAGATTGGAGAGACAAAGAGACAAATACAAGGAGTCACAGCTTACAGGGTGACACACTCATAAGGGGACTTGTTCAATATTGTGCAATTTTTCCCCTAGAGCTCTACCAGAGTCTCAAAGTAAACGTCACTGAACAATGACCTCATACTACCAGAAAAAGGAGGGGAAAAATCTTTTAAAGATATACCAGAAAATTCTGTTATTCTTAACAATCCTCCACCTCAGAGGAGCCTTCTTAATCAGAGACTAACCTATTGGCATATTATCAGAGCCTAACTGAACTGAATGAAAGGATATGCACAACTTCAGCCAGCTCTAGCCTTGCGTATGGAAGAAGGGAAATACCCAAATTGGGCCCATGGTAGCCATGTTAATGTCCCACCTAACTGAGGAGAAAAAAATGTGAGAAACTCTTGTAAGACTTAGAGTATGGAGGCATAGGCTCACTGAATGACTGAGACCTAAGCATAAAACTACAAAACACTTCATCTCCCCCTACAAACCAATACATTACTAAAGTCTATCTATAGCAGTTCGTTTTACCCAGTGCATCATGTCAAGCTATCAAGAGAAAATTACAAGGTATACAAAAAGACAAAAACTACAATTTGAAGAGATATAGCAAGAACTAGAGCCTGACATATGAGGATGTTGGAATTATCAGACAGGGAATTTACAAAAACTATGATTAATATGCTAAGGGGTCTAATGGATAAAGTAGCTGTTATGCAAGAACAGAAGGGCAATGTAAGAAAAAATATAAAAATCCTAAGAAAGTACCAGAAGGAAATGTTAGAGATAAAAAGCACTGTAACAGAAATAAGGAAAGTCTTGATTGATTCATTAGCAGAATGGACATAGCTGAGGAACGAATCTCTGCACTAGAGGATACACCAAAAGAATCTTGAAAACTGAAAAACAAAAAAAATACTGAAAAATCAAAGCAGAACAGAATATTCAAGGTCTGTGGGAAAATTACAAAAGTTGTAACATACACATAATGGGAATACTAGAAGGAGAAGAAAGATAAAGGAGTAGAAGTATATTTAAAACTTAATGTCACAGAATTATCCCAAATTAATGCTAGATACCAAACCAAACATCCTGGAAACTCAGAGAACACCAAACAGGATAAACACCAATAATCTACACCTAGCCATACCATTTTAAAACGACAGAAAATCAAAGATAAAGAAAAGATCATAGAGAGGACATTCAAGATGGCAGATGAGTAGGATGTGGAGATGACCTTCCTCCCCACAAATACATCAAAACTACATCTACATGTGGAACAACTCCTACAGAACACCTATTGAATGCTGGCAGAAGACTTCAGACTTCCAAAAAGGAAAGAAACTCCCTATGTACCTGGGTAAGGCAAAAGAAAAAAGGAAAAACAGAAAGAAAATAATAGGGATGGGACCTGCACTTCTAGGAGGAAACTGTGAAGGAAGAAAAGTTTCCACACACTAGGAAGCCCCTTCACTGGTGGAGATTGGGTGTGAACAGGAGGGAAACTTTGGAGCCACCAGGGAGAGCGCAGCAACAGGGGTGCAGATGGGAAAGGGGAGAGATTTCCACACAGAGGATCGGTGTCAACCAGCACTCACCAGCCGAGAGCCTTGTCTGTTCACCCACCAGGGCAAGTTGGGGCTGGGAGTTGAGGCTCAGACTTCAGAGGTCAGATCCCAGGGAGAGGACTGGGGTTGGCATCATGAACACAGCCTGAAGGGGGCTAGTGCTCCACAGCCAGCAGGGAGGGAGTCTGGGAAAAAGTCTGGATCTGCCTAAGAGTCAAGAGACCATTGTTTTAGGGTGTGCAAGGAGAGAGGATTCAGAGCAACACCTAAATGAGCTCCAGAGACAGGCATGAGCAGCAGCTATTCGCACCGGCACTAGAGACGGGCATGAAATGCTAAGGCTGCTGCTGCAGCCACCAAGAATCCTGTGCAAAAGCACAGGTCACTATCCACACCCCCTGGAGCCTGTGCAGCCCACCACAGCCAGGGTCCCATGATACAAGGACAACTACCCCAGGAGAACAAAGAGCGTGCCTCAGGCTGTTGTAATGTCATGCCAGCCTCTGCTGCCACAGGCTCACCCAGCATTCTGCACCCCTCCCTCCCCCCAGCCTGAGTGAGCCAGAGCCACCGAATCAGCCACTCCTTTAACCCCAATCTTCCTGGGCGGGATCAGATGCATGAGGACAACCTACATGTAGAGGTGGGGCCAAAACCAAAGCTGAACCCCAGGAGCTGTGCGAACAAAGAAGAGAAAGGGAAATCTCTCTGTGCAGCCTCAGAAGCAGCAGATTAAATCTCCACAATCAAATCCATGTACCCTGAATTTCTGGAATACCTGAACAGACAACAAATCATCCCAAAACTGAAGCAGTGGACATTGGGAGCAACTGTAGACTTGGAGTTTTCTTTCTGTGTCTATTTTTTTTTCTAGTTTTATGTTTATCTTAGCTTATTATTTAGAGCTGATAATCATTGGTAGATTTTTTTATTGATTTGGTTGCTCTCTTCCATATATATATATATAAAATTATTTTTTTTCCTTTTCCTCTTTTTGTGAGTGTGTATCTGTATGCTTCTTTGTGCGCTTTTGTCTGTATAGGTTTGCTTTCACCATTTGTCCTAGGGCTCTGTCTGTCCCCTTTTTTGTAGTATAGTTTGTAGTGATTGTTATCATTAGTGGATTTCTTTATTGGTTTAGTTGCTCTCTTCTTTATTTTTAAAATTATTTTTTATTTTTCTATTTTAATAATTTTTAAATTTTTTATTTTATAACTTTATTTTATTTCACTTTTTTTTCTTTTCTCACTCTTCTTCTGAGCCATGTGGCTGACAGGGTCTTCGTGCTCCAGCTAGTTCTCAGGCCTGAGCCTCTAAGGGGGGAGAGCTGAGATCAGGACATTGGTGCATCAGAGACCTTCTGGCCCCTTATAATATCAATCGACCAGAGCTCTCCCAGAGATATCCGTCTCAAAGCTAAGACCCAGTCCACTCAACAAACAGCAAGCTCCAGTGCTGGACACCCCATACAAAACAATTAGCAAGACAGGAACACAACCCCACCCATTAGCAGAGAGGCTAACTAAAATCATAATAAGTTCACAGACACCTCAAAATACACCACCAGATGTGGTACTGCCCACCAGAAAGACAAGATCCAGCCTAATCCACCAGAACACAGGAACCAGTCAACTCTACCAGGAAGCCTACAAAACCCACTGAAAAAACCTTACCCACTGGGTGCAGACACCAAAAACAATGGGAACTATGAACCTGCAGCTTGTGAAAGGAAGATGCCAAACACAGTAAATTAAGCAAAATGAGAAGACAGATAAATAAACAGCAGATGAAGGAGTAAGGTAAAAACCCACCAGAACAAACAAATGAAGAGGAAATAGGCAGTCTACCTGAAAAAGAATTCAGAGGAATGATAGTAAAGAGGATCCAAAATATTGGAAATAGAATGGAGAAAATACAAGAAACATTTGCAAAGGACCTAGAAGAACTAAAGAGCAAACAAACAATGATGATCAAAAAAATAAATGAAATTTAAAATTCTCTAGAAGGAATCAATAGCAGAATAACTGAGGCAGAAGAACGGATAAGTGACCTGGAAGATAAAAGAGTGGAAATAACTACCACAGAGCAGAATAAAGAAAAAAGAATGAAAAGAATTGAGGACAGTCTCAGAGACCTCTGGGATAACATTAAACACAACATTTTATTTTTAGGGGTTCAAGAAGAAGAAGAGAAAAGAAAGGGACTGCAAAAACACTCGAAGAGATTATAGTTGAAAACTTCACTAATATGGGAAGGAAACAGTCAATACAGTTCAGGAAATGCAGAAAGTCCCATACAGGATAAATCCAAGGAGAAAAATGCAAGATACATATTAATCAAACTATCAAAAATTAAATACAAAGAAAAATATTAGAAGCAGCAAGAGAAAAGCAACAAATAACATACACGGGAATCCCTATAAGGTTAACAGCTGATCTTTCAGCAGAAACTCTGCAAGCCAGAAGGGAGTGGCAGGACATATTTAAAGTGATGAAAGGGAAAAACCTACAACCAAGATTACTCTAACCAGCAAGGATCTCATTCAGATTCTACAGAGAAATTAAAAACTTGATAGACAAGCAAAAACTAAGAGAATTCAGCACCACCAAACCAGCTTTACAACAAATGCTAAAGGAACTTATCTAGGCAGGAAACACAAGAGAAGGGGAAGAAATACAACAACAAACCTAAAACAATTACGAAAATGGTAATAGGAACATACATACCAATAATAAACTTAAATGTAAATGGATTAAATGCTCCAACCAAAAGACATAGACTGGCTGAATGGATAGAAAAACAAGACTCATATATATGCTGTCTACAAGAGACCCACTTCAGACCTAGGGACACATACAAACTGAAAGTGAGGGAATGGAAAAAGATATTCCATGCAAATGGAAATCTAAAGAAAGCTGGAGTAGCAATACTCATATAAAAAAATAGACTTTAAAATGAAGACTATTAAAAGAAACTAAGAAGAACACTACATAATGATCAAGGAATCAATCCAAGAAGAAGATAGAACAATTTTAAATATTTATGCCCCCAAACATAGGAGCACCACAATAAATAAGGCAAATGTTAACAGCCATAAAAGGGAAAATCGACAGTAACACAATAATAGTAGGGGACTTTAAAACCCCACTTTCACCAAAGGGCAAATTGTCCAAAATGAAAACAAATAAGGAAAAACAAGCTTTAAATGAACATTAAGCACGATGGACCTAAATGATATTTATAGGACCTTCCATCCAAATACAACAGAATATACTTTCTTCTCAAGTGTGCATGGAACATTCTCCAGGATAGATATTAGCTTGGGTCACAAATCAAGCCTCAGTAAGTTTTAAAAAATTGAAATAATATCAAGTATCTTTTCTGACCACAGCACTTTGAGACTAGATATCAATTACAGGGAAAAAACTGTGAATAATACAAACACATGGAGGCAAAACAATAAACTACTAAATAACCAAGAGAGCAATGAAGAAATCAAAGAGGAAATAAAAAAAATAACTAGAAACAACTGACAGTGAAATCATGACAACCCAAAAGCTATGGGATGCAGCAAAAGCAGTTCTAAGAGATTATAGGAATACAGTCCTACCTCAACAAAAAAGAAACATCTCAAATAAACAACCTAATCTTACACCTAGAGCAATTAGAGAAAGAAGAACAAAAATACCCAAAGTAAGCAGAAGGAGGGGAATCATAAAGATCAAAACAGAAATAAATGAAAAAGAAATGAAGGAACAATAGCAAAGGTCAATAAAACTAAAAGCTGGTTCTCTGAGAAGATAAACAATATTGATAAACTATTAGCCAGACTCATCAAGAAAAAAAGGGAGAAGACTCAAATCAACAGAATTAGAAATGAAAGTAACAATAGACACTACAGAAATACAAAGCATCATGAGAGATCACTACAAGCAAATATATGCCAACAAAATGGACAACCTGGAAGAAATGGACAAACTCTTAGAAAAGCACAACATCCTGAGACAGAACCCGGAAGAAATAGAAAATATAAACAGACCAATCACAAGCACTGAAATTGAAACTGTGATTAAAAATCTTCCAACCAACAAAAGCCCAGGACCAGATGGCTTCACAGGCGAATTCTATCAAACGTTTAGAGAAGAGCTAACACGTATCCTTCTCAAACCCTTCCAAAATATAGCAAAGGGAAGAACACTCCCAAACTCATTCTTTGAGGCCACCATCACCCTGATAACAAAACCAGACAAAGATGTCATAAAGAAAGAAAACTGCAGGCCAATATCACTAATGAACATAGATGCAAAAGTCCTCAACAAAATATTAGCAAATGGAATCCAACAGCACATTAAAGGGACCATACATCAAGTGGGGTTTATCCCAGCAGCGCAAGGATTCTTCAATATACGCAAATCAATCAATGTGATACTGCATATTAACTAACTGAAAGATAAAAACCATATGATCATCTCAATAGATGCAGAAAAAGCTTTTGACAAAATTCAACACTCGTTTATGATAAAAACCCTCCTGCAAGTAGGCAGAGAGGGAACTTACCTCAACATAATAAAGGCCATATATGACAAACCCACAGCCAACATCATTCCCAATGGTGAAAAATTGAAAACATTTCCACTAAGATCAGGAGCAAGACAAGGTTACCCAACTCACCACTATTATTCAACAAAGTTTTGGAAGTTTTAGCCACAGATATCAGAGAAGAAAAATAAATAAAAGGAATCCATATTATAAAAGAAAAAGTAAAACTGTCACTGTTTACAGATGAAATGCTACTATATAGAGAGGATCCTAAAGATGCTACCAGAAAATTACTAGAGCTAATCTAGTGAATTTGGTAAAGTAGCAAGATACCAAATTAATGCACAGAAATCTCTTGCATTCCTATATATTACTGATGAAAAATCTGAAAGAGAATTTAAGGAAACACTCTGGCTTACCACTACAACGAGAAGAAAAATATACCTGGGAATAAACCTACCTAAGGAGACAAAAGACCTGTATGCAGAAAACTATAAGACACTGATGAAAGCAAATAAAGATGATACAACCAGATAGAGAGATATACCATGTTCTTGGATTGGAAGAATCAACATTGTGAAAATGACTAAACTACCCAAAGCAATCTACAGATTCAGTGTAATCACTCTCAAACTACCAATGGCATTTTTCACAGAACTAGAACAACAAAAAATTACAATTTGTATGGAAACAAAAAAGACCCTGAATAGACAAAGCAATCTTGAGAAAGAAAAACGGAGCTGGAGGAATCAGGTTCCCTTACTTCAGACTATACTACAAAGCTACAGTAATCAAGACATCATGGTACTGACACAGAAACAGAAATATAGATCAATGGAACAGGATAGAAATCCAGAGGTAAACCCATGCACATATGGTCACCTTAACTTTGATAAAGGAGGCAAGGGTATCCAATGGAGAAAAGACAGCTTTTTCAATTAGTTGTGCTGGTTAAACTGGACAGCTACATGTAAAAGAATGAAATTAGAACACTTCCTAAAACCATACACAAAAATAAACTCCAAATGTATTTGAGACCTAAATGTAAGGTCAAACACTATAAATCTCTTAGAGGAAAACATAGGCAGAAAACTCTATGAGATAAATCACAGCAAGATGCTTTTTGACCCACCTCCTAGAGAAAGGGAAATAAAAACAAACAAATGGGACCTAATGAAATTTAAAAACTTTTGCACAGCAAAGGAAACCATAAACATGATGAGAAGACAACCCTGAGAATGTGAGAAAATATTTACAAATGAAGCAACTGACAAAGGATTAATCTCCAAAATGTACAAGCAACACATGCAGCTCAATATTAAAAATACAAACAAACAGCCTAATCCAAAAATGGGCAGAAGACCTAAATAGACATTTCTCCAAAGAAGATATACAGATTGCTGTCAAACACATGAAAGGATGCTCAACATCACTAATCGTTAGAGAAATGCAAATTAAAACTACAATAAGGTATCACCTCACACCAGTCAGAATGGCCATCATCAGAAAGTCTCCAAACAATAAATGTTGGGGTGCGGGGAAAAGGGAACCCTCTTGCACTGTTGTTTGGAATGTAAATTGATACAGTCACAATGGAGAACAGTATGGAAGTTCCTAAGAAACTAAATATAGAACTACCGTATGACCCAGCAATCCCACTATTGGGCATATACCCAGAGAAAACCGTAATTCAAAAAGAGTCATGTACCACAGTGTTAATAGCAGCACTATTTACAATAGTCAGGACATGGAAACAACCAAAGTGTCCATTGACAGATGAATGTATAAAGATGTGGCACATATATACAATGGTGTATATTGTATAAACCAGGATACATCAAGATACTCAGCCATCAAAAGAAACGAAATTGAGTTTTTATAGTGAGGTGGATGGACTTAGAGTCTGTCATACAGAGTGAAGTAAGTCAGAAAGAGAGAAACATACACTGTATGTAAACACAAATATATGGTATCTAAAAAAAAAAAAAAAAAAAAGATTCTGAAGAACCGAGGGGCAGGACAGAGATAAAGACGCAGGCACAGAGAATGGACTTGAGGACATGGGCAGGGAGAAGGGTAAGCTGGGCTGAAGTGAGAGAGTAGCATGGACATATATGCACTACCAAGTGTAAAATAAATAGCTAGTGGGAAGCAGACTGCAGAGCACAGGGAGATCAGCTTGATTCTTTGTGACCACCTAGACGGGAGTGTTGCAGGGAGACACAAGAGACCAGGGATATGGGGACATATATATACATAAAGCTGATTCACTTTGTTATACAGCAGAAACTAACACACCATTGCAAAGCTATTATACTCTAATCAAGATGCTAAAAAAAAAGCTGTACTAAAATTAAAAAAAAAACAGAAAGAAAAAATCATGCAAGAAACTAGACAGAATAAACACTTTACCTATAGAGGAATAAAGATAAGATTTATATCTGGTTTCTCCTCATAAACTAGCAAGCAAGAAGAGAGTGAGTGAAATATTTGAAGTATTGAGATAAATAAACCACTGAACTCGAATTCTGTACCCTGTGAAATTATCCTTCCAAAGTGAAGGAGAAATACTTTCTTGGACAAACTAAATTGAAGGAATTTGTTGCCAGTAGTCCAGGCTTGCAAGGAATATTAAAGAAGTTCTTTAGATAGAAGGAAAGTAATATAGTTCAGGAACTTGGATCTACATTAAAAAAAATGATCTTTAAAGAAGGAACAAATGAAGGTAAAATTAACAATTTACTTTTGTCTTTCTTAATTGATCTAACAGATAAAAGTTTGTTCAAAAATAGTAGCTACAATATATTTGATTATGTATGCTTATATGTAAGTAAAATTAATGACCTCAAGGATACCAGGGATAAGACAGCAGAATTAGGATTATTTGTTATTATAAGTACTCCTACTACCCATGAATGTTATAGTGTTATTTGAAAATGGACTTAGATTAGCTGTAAATGTGTATTTCAAATATGAGGGCAACCACCAAAAAAAGTTAGAAAAAAATTATAACTGATATGCTAATAAAGGAGAGAAAGTGGAACTTACAAAATGCTCAGTTATTATGACAAAAGGCAGAAAAAGTGTGGAAGATAAAAATAGGAACAAAGAACAAGGACAACAAATACCAGACAGTAATGAATATAATAAATATTAATTTAACTGCATCTATACTCATTGTAAACATGAATGGACTAAATGCCCCAATTAAGGCAGAGATTGTTAGAGTGGTTCAAAAAGCAAGACCTAAAAGAAACCCAATTTAAATATAAAGACATTTATACATTAAAAGTAAAAGGATGGATAAAAATTAACATGCTACACCAATCAAAATAAAGAGTAACTATATTAATTTCATACAAAGCAGGCTTCTAAATAAGGAAAGTTTCCAAGGATAAGGAAGGACATTACATAATGATAAAGGGATCGATTCTTTAATTAGACATAATAATCCATAATGCACCTAACTAAAGAGATCAAACTAGGTGAGGCAAAATCTTAGAATTGCAAGGAGAAATAGATGCATCCACTATAATAGCTGGAGATCTCAAAATCCCTTTATCAGAAATAAACAGATCCAGCACAAAAGTTAACTCAAAATGGATCACAGAACAAAATGCAAAATGAGCAAACTCCTAGATGATAATATAGACAAAAACCTTAGATGACTTTAATATGGCAATGACTTTTTAGATACCACACCAAAATCCCAATCCATGAAATAAATAACAGATAAGCTGGACTACACTAAAATTGAAAACTTCTTCTCTGTGAAAGACAAGGTCAAGAGAATAAGAAGACACCACAAGCTGGGAGAAAATACTTGCAAAAGGCATACCTGATAAACAACTGTTATCCAAAATATACAGAGAAGTCTTAAAACTCAACAATAAGAAAACAAAAAACATGATTTGCAAATCATGCTACTGACAGGGGACTAATATCCATAATATGCAAACAACTCATACAGTTTAATATCAAAAAAACAAACAACTATATTAAAAGGAGGCAGAAGACCTAAATAGACATTTCTCCAAAGAAGGCATACAGATTCAAACAGGCACATAAAAAGATTCTCAATATCCCCGATAATCAGATAAATGCAAATCAAACTATAGTGAGGTATCACCTCACACCAGTCAGAAAGGCCATCATTAAAAAGTCTACAAATAATAAATGCTGGAGAGGGTGTGGAGAAAAGGGAACCTTTCTACACTGTTGGTGGTAATGTAAATTGATACAGCCACTATGAAAAACAGTATGGAGGTTCCTTAAAAAATTAAAAATAGAGTTACTGTATGATCCTTCAATCCCACTCCTTTGCATATATCTGGAGAAAACTCTAATTCAAAAAGATACATGCACCCCAGTGTTCATAGCAGCACTATTTACAATAGCTAGGACATTGAAGCAACCTAACTATCCATCAACAGATGAATGGATGAAGATGTGGTATATATATACAATGAAATATTGCTCAACCATTAAAAAAAATGAAATAATGCCACTTGCAGCAACATGGGTGGACCTGGAGATTATCATACTAGGTGAAGTAAGTCATAGAGAGAAAGAAAAATATCATATGGTATCACTTAAATGTGGAATCTAAAAAATGGTACAAATGAACTTAGTTACAAAACAGAAATAGACTCACAGACATAGAGAACAAACTTATGGTTACCAAAGGGGATAGTGGGGGGTAGAGGGAGGTAAATTAGGAGTTTGGGATTAACATAAACTACTACTATATATAAAATAGGTAAACAACAAGGACTTATTATATAGCACATTGAACTATACTCAATATCTTGTAATAACTTATAATGGAAAAGAATCTGAAAAAGAATATATATAAATATAAACCAATCACTTTGCTGTACATTTGAAACTAGCACAACATTGTAAGTAAACTATACGTCAATAAAAAATAAATAAATAATTAAATATGAAAAAATATATAAATAAATAAAGATGTGCCAAAAACCTTAACAGACACCCAACAGAGAAGATAAATGGAAAATAAGCATATAAAATCATTCTAAACAGCATACGTCATAAGGAAAATACAACTTTAAACAACAGTGAGATACCACTATATACCTATGAAAAATGTTATATCCCATACACTAACAACACCGAATGCTGGGAGGATGTAGAATAACATAGATTCTCATTCATTGCTGGTGAGAATGCAAAATGGTACAGCCACTTTGGAAGACAGTTTGGTGTTTTCTTACAAAACTAAAATACTCCTACCTTATGATCTAGTAATCATGCTTCTTGGTATTTACTCAAAGGATTTGAAAATTTATGTCCACAGAAAAACCTGCACATCAATTTTCATAGCAGTTTTATTCATAATTGTCAAGTCTTGGAGTGACCCAAGATGTCCTTCAATAGGTGAATGGACAAATAAATTATAGTACATCCAGATGATGGAGTATTATTCAGTACTAAAAAAGAAATGAGTCATGAAACAAACATTGAGGAACCTTAAATGCATATTACAAAATAAAAGTAGACAAACTGAAAGTGCTACATGCTGTATTATTCGAACTATATGACATTGTGTAAAAGGAAAAACTATGGAAAGAATAAAGACATCAGTGTTTGTTAGGGGATGGAGGGGTGGAAGGATAAAATACTCTACATCATGCCATTATGGTGGATAACATGTCATTATACATTTGCCCAAACCCGTAGAGTGTAAAATACCAAGAATGAAACTTAATATAAAGTATGGACTTTGGGTGACTATGGTTGGTCAATATAGGTTCATCAGTTGTAACACATGTACCAATCTGGTTGTGGATGTTGATAATGGGAGCATATATGGAGGCAAGGAGGAGTATGCAGAAACTCTCTGTATCTTCTTAAATATTGTTGTGAATCTAAAACTTCTCCAAAAATAGCCTTAATAAAAAAAGGCAACCGATGGAATGGGAGAAAATATTTGTAAGTCATATATCTAATAAGATATGAGTGTCCAGAATATATAGATAACTCTTAAAGTTCAACATCAAAAAACTTAAAAGACAAATACCATGATATCACTTATATGTGGAATCTAAAATATGACACAAATGAACTTATCTATGAAACAGACTCATAGACATAGAGAACAGACTTGTGGTTTCTCTGGGTTGGGGTGTGATTGATTGGGAGTTTGAGATTAGCAGATGCAAACTATTATGTACAGAATGAATAAACAACAAGGTCCTACTGTATAGCACAAGGAACTATATTCAATTCTTGTGATCTACCATAATGGAAAAGAATATGAAAAAGAATATATATGTATAACTGAATCACTTTTCTGTACAGCAGAAATTAACACAATATTATAAATCAACTATGCTTGAATAAAATAATTTTTTAAATGGGTAAACAAATGACATTTTTCCAAAGATAATATACAAATGGCCAATAAGTTAATGAAAAGATACACATCACTAATAATTAAGGAAATGCAAATCAAAATTACAATGAAATACCACATCACACACATTGGGATGGATACTGTCAAAAATTTAAAAAAACAAACAAAATTGCAAGTATTGGCAAGGATGTGGAGAAATTGGGAACCTTGTGCCTGCTGGAGATAATGTAAAATAGTATAACCGCTGTGGACAAAAAGCACAACAGTTCCTCAAAAATTAAAAATAGAATTAACCTATGATCCCCAAATTCTGCTTCTGAGTGTATACTGCAAAATAAATGAAAGCAGGATCTTAAAGTATTTGTACATCCATGTTTATAGAAGCATTTATTCACAATAGCTAAAATGTGGAAGCAACCTAAGTGTTCACGGATGAATGAATGTATAAGCAAAAGGTGGTATATACATACAATAGAATATTTTTCAGCTTTGCAAAGGAAGAAAATGTTGACACATTCTCAATATGGTTGAAACTTAAGGACATATGCTAAATGAAACAAGCCACTCACAAGACAAATACTGTATGATTCCACTTTTATGAGGTATTTAGATGAGCAAAATAATAGAGAATGAAAATAGAATAATGGTTGCCAGGGTCTGGGGGTGGGGTAAACATAAATTATTTTTTAATGGGCACAGATTTTCAATGTTGCAAGATGAAGTATCTGTTGGAAATGAATAGTGGTTATGGTTGCACGACAATATGAATGTACTTAATACCACTGAACTCTACATTTTAAAATGGTACAGGTAGGGCTTCCCTGGTGGCGCAGTGGTTGAGAGTCCGCCTGCCGATGCAGGGGACACGGGTTCATGCCCCAGTCTGGGAGGATCCCACATGCCGTGGAGCGGCTGGGCCCGTGAGCCATGGCCACTGGGCCTGCACGTCCGGAGCCTGTACTCCACAGAGGGAGAAGCCACAGTGGTCAGAGGCCTGCGTACTGCAAAAAAAAAAAAAAAAAAAAAAAAAAAAAAAAGTGGTACAGGTAATAAATTTTGTGTTATGTGAATTTTAACACAATTAAAAAGTTGAAAAACAATAAATTCTAAATAAAAACATTAACAGATCAAAAGAAAAAAGTAGATGTTCACCACTAGCAGAAATACTCTTCAAGAAATACTAAGCGAGTTTTTCAGGATACATTGAAAAGACACTTGACAGAAATTTATATCCACACAAAGAAATAAAGAGCACTAGCAAAGACAACTACATAGGTAAATATAAAAGACAGTATAAATGCATTTTTTGTAACTTTTTTCTTCTCCTACATGATTTAAAAAGACAAATGCATAAAGCAATAATGATAAAACTGTGTTTATGGGTTTGTTTATAAAGATGTCATTTTATGAAAATAAAGCATAATGAGGGCAGAAGGAATGTAGCTACATTGGATCAAATATTCTGCATGCTATTGAAATTAATTAATTTAGTATTAATATGAACTACTTTATTTTAAATTAAGGTACTAATTTTAATCTCAAAGGCAACTCCTAAAAATAACTCAAAATATACTAAAATGAATTACAAGCTACACTGCAAAATGTATTTTAAGACCAAAAGGACAGAAAGGAAGAGTAGAGAAAGAAGGGCATAAGATATATAGAAAACAAAGTAACAAAGTGGTGAATATATCCTAAATTTTGAGTAATAACATTATTTGTACTCCAATCAAAAACTGATATTGGCAGACTAGTTAAATAGCATGATTCAATTACATGCTGTCTTTAAGAGGCAGACTTTAGATTCAAGACATAAAAATGTTGAAAGAAATAATAATGGTAAAAGATAGATCATGCAAACTGTAACCAGAAAAGATCTGGAATGCCTATAATAATTTCAGACAAAATATACATTAAGAAAAAAATTGTTACTGGAGATAAAATGGAACATTTTATGATGATAAAAGGCTATTTCCATCAAGAAGATATATTAACATAAAAACTAATATCATATTTCCAAAATATATTAAACAAAACCTGAAAGAATTGAAAGGAAAATAGACAACTTAACAAAAAATAAGTGAAGAATTTAATTCCCCACTTCCATTAATGGATAGAACATCCAGGTAGTCAATCTACAAGGGAATAAAAGACCTAAAGCATCATAACCCCATTAGAACTAACAGACATGTATAGAATACTCCATTCAACACCAGCAGAATATTTGTTCTTCTCAAATGCAATAGGTACGTTCTCCAAGGTAGACCATATTCCAGAGCAGAGCAGGCCTCAATACATTTAAAGAGATTTAAATCAAACAATGGAATTAAAATAGAAATCAACAATAGGAGAGTTCAGGTTCAAGATGGTGATATAAGAAGATCTTTAACTCACCTCCTCCCATGGACACACTGAGTCTACAGCTACATATGGAACAATTTCCTCTTAGAAAATCCTAAAGGCTGGCTGAGTGATGGCTACACATCAGGCAAATAGATACAGGCAAGCTAAAATTAAAAATATGGGAAAAGATGTATCATGTAAACATTAACCGAAGGAAAGCAGAAGTGGTTATTTAATATCGGATAAAATAGACTTCAGAGCAAAGAATTCCCACAGAAATAGAGGAATCTTATAAAATTATAAAAAGATCAAACTACCAAGAAGACATAGCAATCTTGAATGTGTATTCACCATATGACAGACCTGAAAAATATATGAAGCAAAAAACTGATAAAACTGAAAAGAGAAATAGACAAATTCAAAATTATAGTTGGAGGTTTCAATAAATCTCTTGATAGAGCAACTAGACAGATAATCAGCAAAGACGTAGGACCCAACAACATCATTAACAGGATCTTATTGACATTTACACAACACTTCACCCAGCAAGAGCAGAATACACATTATTTTCAAGTGCCCATGAAACATATGCAAGATTGATCATATCCTGGGCTTCAAAACAAATCTCAGCAATTTAAGAATTGAAATCATACAGAGTGTATTCTCAGACCAAAAAGAATCAAATTATAAATTAATAAGAGAAACATAAAAAGAATAACTTCAAATACCTGGAAACAAACCACACTATTCTAAATGATGCAATGGGTCAAAGAGGGACTCTCAAAGGAAGTAAAAAAAAAACATTGAAATGGATGAAAATAAAAATACAACATATCTAAATTTGGGGGACATGGTGAAAGCAGCATGCAGATAGATATCATTAGCATTAAATACTTACATTAGAAAAGAGGGAAAGTCCCAAATCAATAATCTATGCGCCCATTTCAAAAACCTAAAAAAAGGAGCAGAAAAAACTCAAAGCCAGCAGAAAGAAGGAAATAATAAAGATAAAACCACAACTCACCCGATATGAAATGGATAATTTGAATACTCTTATAAATAGTAAGAAAATTTATTTTGTAATTTAAATCTTCCAAAAAAGAAATCTCCTATATCCAAATGGTTTCATTGGGGATTTCTGTCAAACATTTAAAGAAGAATTAGCATCAATTATTCCAGACAATAGAAGAGGAAGACACAATCCCCAATTCAGTTTATGAAGTTAGTATTACCTTAATACCAAAATAAAAGACAATAAAAAAGAAAAAAATAAAGACCAATGTCCTTCATGAATATATATGTAAAAATCCTTAAGAGAATATTTGCAAACAGAATTCAGCAATATATAAAAATAATTATGCATTATGACCAAGTGCACTTTATTTCTGGGTTTCATTGATGTTTCAATAATTAAAACTTATTCATTGTAATTCATATTAACAAGCTAAAGAAGAAAAATCACATGATCATGTCAACTGATACAAGGAAGCATTCAATATCCATTCATGGTAACAACCCTCTGAATATCATGAATAAAGAGGGTTTCCTCAGCTTGAAAGAGAATCTACAAAAATTCTTCAGCTTACATTATACTGGATGTTTTCCCCTTGTAATCAAGAACAAGCAAAAGATATCCATTTACATCACTCTTATTCAAGATAGTGCTTGGTGTTCTCAGCAGTGCAATAAAACAACAAATGGTGCTGGAACAACTGGATTAGGGAAAAAATATTAATCTCAGACTACACCTCACACCTTATAAAAATGGACTCAAAATGCATCATGAACTTAAATATAAAACATAAAACTATTAAACTATTAGAAAAAATAAAAAAGTTACAGTTAATAAAAGATGAATAAGTTTAGAGATCTGCTGTAAAATATAGTGCCTGTAGTTAATATTACATTGCTGTGCACTGAAAAACTTGTGAATATATCTCATGCTAAGTGTCCTTAACACACACACATGCACACACACACAAAGTAAGTGGACACAAGAAATCTTTTGGAGGTGATACATATGTTTACTACCTTGATTGTAGTAATGGTATCACAGGTGCATGTATATGTCCAAACTCACCAAAATGTATAAAATAAATACATGTGACCTTTTGTATATTAAGTACACGTCAATAAAATGGAAAAAAAGAGATTTTTGAGACCTAAGGCTAAGCAAAGAGTTTATAGACTTGATATCAAAACACAATACATAAAAATAAAAATTGGTAAACTGGGCTTAATCAGAATTTAAAACTTTTGCTCTGTAAAAGACTCTAAAGAGGATGAAAAAACTAGCTACAGAGTGGGAGAAAATATTTGTAAATCACATATCTCATACAAGACTATCATCCAGTATATATAAATAACTCACAAAGTTCAATAGTTAAGAAGTAAACAGACTGATTAGAACATAAGCAAATGACACAAACACATTTCACCAAAGAAGTTGTACAGATGGCAAGTAAGCACATAAAAATTTGTTCACCATCATTAACCATTAGGAAAATGCAAATTAAGCTATAATGAGATACCTCTACACAATTATCTGAATGATTACACTAAAGATTAGTGACAACACCAAATACTGGTGAGGATGTGGAGAAACCAGATCATTATGCATTACTGGTAGGAATGTAAAATGGTATAGACATCCTGGTAAACAATTTGACAATTTCTTTAAAAAGGTATGCAAACTACCATACAACTTTAGCAACACACTCATAAATATTTATCCCAGAGAAACAAAGAAAAATGTTCACACGAACCCTGTACATCAATATTTATAGCAGTCTTGTTCATAAGAGCTGAAAACTGGAAACAACCCAAGTGCTTTTCAATGGGTAAATGGTTAAAAAAAAAATACTCAAAACTGTGATACATCCATTTCATGCTGTTATGAGCTTAATCATGTCCCTACAAAAGCCAGTATGAAATCTTGAGCCCCCAGTACCTCAGAATGAAATTGTATTTAGATATGAAATTCTTACAGGGGTGCTTAAGTTACAATGAAGTCATTGGGGTGGGCTTTAATCCAAAATGACTGGTGTTCTAATAAGAAGAGGAACTTTGGGGGAAAAAAGAAAAAAACATGCAGAGGGAAGACAATGTAAAGATATAGGGAGAAAGTGTTCCTCTACAAGTCAGGGAGAGAAGCCTGGAACAGATCATTCCCCTATAACTCTCAGAAGAAACCAACCCTGTGGATACCTTGATCTCAGACTTCCAGTCTCTGAAACTATAAGAAAATTAATTTCTGTTGTTTAAGTCACCCAGTCTGTGGAACTTTGTTATGGCATCCCTAGCAAACTAATACAGATTCATGATAGTTTATTTTATGTGTCAATTTGGCTAAGCCACAGCACACAGATATTTGGTTAAATACTAGTCTAGAAGTTGCTGTCAAGATATTTTTAGATGAGATTAATATTTAAATCATTTTTCTTTGAGTAAAGCATAATGTGGGTGGGCTTCATCAAATCAGTGAAAGCCTTAAGAGAATAAAAAGACAGGTTCTCTGAGGAAGAGGGAATTCTGCCTCCAGACTGCCTTCTGACTTAAGGTGCAACATCAACTCTTCTCTGGGTTTCCAGATTGATGGCCTACCTTGTAGATTTTGGACTTGCTAACCTCCACAATTGTTTGAGCCTTAAAATCTCTCTGTGTCCTCCCCCACACCCCCCCACAAATGTATCCTATTGGTTTTGTTTCACTGGGGAACTCTAACTAGTACACATAAAATTATTGAGTTAGAAAAATAAATGAGCTGTTGCAACAACCTGGATGAATCACCAGAGAACAATACTGAGTTAAAAAAAAAAAAAACCAATTCCAAAAGTTTCGTATGGTATAATTTTATTTATATAACGTTCTTGAAATGCCAATAGTATAGCAATGGAGAACAGATTACTAGTTCCCAGAGTTTGTTTCTTTTTCTTTCAAAAAGAAAGTAGATGTGGCTATAAAAGGGTAAGACAAAGATTCTTGTGGTAGTTAAAATGTCTTGTATGTTGACTATATTAATATTAATATCCTAGTTATGATATTATACTATAGAATTATACTGCTGGAGGAAAATGGGGATGAGTACATAGAATCTTTCCATATTTTTTCTTAAAGCTGTATTGAATCTACAATTATCTTAAAATTTTAATTTATTTTAAATATCCATTATGTTTCTGTACAACAGTAATGAATAATTCAAAGTTGAATTAACAAAAGCATCCAATTCTTAAAACATCAACAATATGAACTACTAAGGAATAAATTTACCAAATTAAGTGCAAATATTGTATGCTGAAAACAACAAAAAATTATTGAAATGAATTAAGGATTACATAAATAAATGATATAAAGTGCCATATTCATTCACTAAAATACTTAATGTTGTTAGGATGGCATTACTCCCAAATCCCAGCTGCTAGATTTTTGTAGAAATTGACAAGAAATTTATGTGAAATTGCAAGCAATTTAAAATAGCCAAAACAATCTTGAAAAACAAGAACAAAGTGAAAGAATCACACTTCCCAGCTTTAAATCTTGCCATAAATCTACAGTAATCAAGGTAGTCTGATACTGGCATAAAGGTGAAATTAGATCAATGGAATAGAAATGAGAATCTAGAAATAAGGCCATATGTATATGGCCAATTGATTTTCACCAAGGGTCCTGAATTCATTCAATGGGGAAAAGAATGATCTTTTCAAGAAATGATGCTGTGACAACTGGATAGCTACATGCAAAAGAATGATGTTGGAGTCTACCTTACATTACATATACAAGTTTACTCAAAATGCGTCATAGATCTAAGTGAAAGAGCTAAAAATATAAAATTCTTAGCAGAAAACATAGGAGTAAGTCTTGATGAGCTTGGGTTAAGCAATGTTTTCTTAGATACAGCACCAAAAGCACAACCGCTGCAACAACAAAAGATAAATTAAATATAATCAAAATTAAAAACATTGATGTAAATGATACCATCAAAAAAGTGAAAAGACAACACACAGATGGGCGAAATTATGCAGAAACATATATTGGATAAGGAAACTATATCAAGAGTATATGAAGAAATCTTGCAGTTTAATAATATAAACACAAATAACACAATTTTTAAAATGGGAAAATAATCTGAACAGGTATTTCTCCAAAGATGATATAAAAATGAAAACAAGCACATTAGAAGGGTGTGCAACATCATTATCCATCAGGGAAAAGAAAATCAAAACCAGACTGAAATAAAAGTTCACACCCTATAGAATGTTTCGAATCAAAAAGACAGAAAATAACAAGTGTTGACCAGGATGTGGAAGAATTCAAATCCTCGTATACTGCTGGTGGGAATGCAAAATGTAGCTGCTGTGGAAAATACCTGGCACTTCCTCAAAAAGTTAAACATATAATTTAACCTTATGATCCAGCAATTTTTCTCTTATGTACATACCTAAGAGAAGTAAAAACATATGTCCTCTCAAAATTTTGCACACAAGTGCTCAAAGCAGCATTATTCATTAGTCAAAAAGGGAACAACTGATAAATGAATAAACAATGTGTGTGTGTGTGCACACATGTACACAGTGATTGTAAAATGAATGAAGGCCATAAAAAGGAATGAATTACTGATTGTTGCTACAACATTCATGAACCTTGAAAACGTTATGCAAAGTGATAGAAGCCACATATCACATGATTCAATTTATATGAAATGTACAGAGAAGGTAAATCAAGTAGAAATAGAAAAGTAAATTAGAGGTTGCCTAAAGCTGTATGGGAGGGTAAAAATGACTATTAATAGGTACAGTGTTTCTTTTTGGGGTGATGAAGATGTTTTAAATTAGATTGTAATGGGGTTTCCCTGGTGGCACAGTTGTTAAGAATCCGCCTGCCAGTGCAGAGGACATTGGTTCAAGCCCTGGTCTGGGAAGATCGCACATGCCAAAGAGCAACTAAACCCATGCACCACAACTACTGAGCCTGTGCTCTAGAGCCTGCGAGCCACAGCTACTCAGCCTGCGAGCTGCAACTACTGAAGCCCAGGAGCATAGAGCCCCTGCTCTGCAACAAGGAAGCCACCGCAATGAGAAGCCCGCACAACACAACAAAAAGTAGTCCCAGCTTACCGCAACTAGAGAAAGCCCATGCAGCAACAGAGACCCAACACAACCAAAAATTAATTAATTAAAAATTAGATTGTGATGGTGATTGTACAACTCTGTGAATAACAAGTCTGTTTAGTTATATCATTGAATCGTACCCTTTTAATAGATGAATTTCATGTTATTTGAATTACATCTCCTCAAAGGTGGTGCCACAACTAAGAACTGACACAGCCAAATAAATAAATAAAATATTTAAAAAATCAAAAATAAAGTATAATTTAAAAATTAGAAACAATATTTTTGGATAGTTTTTTGTTGTTATTCTTATTTCATACCATCAGATCCTGTTTTCCAACAGTACTTGGATTAATTCTTTACTTCTCTACTCCATTCATTGAGGTTATATTACTCATTGGTAATGCAGTTAATTTCTTCTTTTATTGTTTGTATTCCATCTTGGGTTCCCCCACATCCTGGCTGATTTTAATTCTTTATCTACTTTTGGTGTATTTGAAATGTTAATGTTGTTCTGAAAGTTAATATTATATAAAAAGTTATACTCAGAGACACATCACTAACCTCCACTTTATCCCTTCAAAAATTTTCACATTCCTCAATATTTCCACCTCATTCCCACTTAGCCCATGTTAGGTAACTCATCTCTTTAGTTTCTGGCTTGTCCTTCCTGTATATCCTTTTTTAAACAAATTAATATATATGTGTATATTTCCTCATACATCCTGCTTATGAAATTTAGAAAATCATAAACACTTTCTGGATGTTGCCCTTTTTCACTTGGCATATTTTGGAAACAGAGCTATTTCTTATTCTTATTTTACACATTACAGTCATCCATTTCAAAGGTATACTTAGGTTCATTCAACCACTCTTCCATGTATTTTTCTCATATTTTAGAATTACAAACAATGTTGCAAAGAATAACTTTGTATATATGCATTTTCATAACATTTGATGAATAGTTCCAGAGAAAATTCCTATAACTGGAATTGCTGGCTGAAAGGGCAAGTATATATAAAATTTTCTTAGGTGTTGCCATATTCTTCTCCTGAAGTGCTGCACTTGTTTTCTCTCCCATTAACAGCACATGAAAGTTGTTTCCCCACAGCATCACCAACAGAATGTATTTTCATGGCTTTAAATTTTCACCAATCTGACATGTAATAAATGTTATTTCAGCATTGTTTTAATTTGCATTTCTCTAATGACGAGTGAACTTAAAAATTTTTTGTATATTTAAGAGTAGTTTTACATATTTTTGTCTGAATTGTATATTTATTTTTTCTCCTATTTTCTATATGCTTTGATAATTGTTTTTCCTTGGTAGTAGCATTTGATAAAGTGTCACAGTCCTCATATTCAGGATTTTGTTCTAATTCAGGGTGACTCTTCAGAAAAATTTGGTCAAAATACTTAATGCTTCAGAAAATTGTACTCTAGGTCCATTATTTTATATTACAGTTAAGTTATTTAGAATTGTTAAGTCTTACCTATAAGGATTATTCCTCACTGCTTTAGTCATTATGGTAGCTATTTCCTGGACAGTTTTCAAATCTATAACGTTTCCGTTTTAAGCTTCTGTTTCTGCAGAATTTTACAAAATGACTAAAACTGGTCTCTCTGGAAACCTGCTTAGCATTTAGTTGTAAATTCTACCAGAAATTCTAAATAGTGTTTGTGGGGGGAATAAATAGGATAATAACCTTATATGCAAAGAGTAGTTTGTGAAGAAAGAGAGGTTACAGATGAGAAACTTTGGAGGATCTAGCAAAATGCTAGTTGAATCTAATAAAATTAATTGCTTCTAATATCAATGTGTTCTTCCCTTCATGACAAATTAGATCCAAACCTTTCAAAGTTAAGTGAAACTGTTTATATTTCCAAACTGTATTATATATCATGCCACATGTGCTGTGTATTTTTTCAGCCCATATGTAGCAGCACTGTCTTTTCTTTTTCTTGAAAATTATTGTTTAATAAAATTTAAAGAGAGTGATCCAATGTCCTGGAATATTTACATTTGGTGAATAAGTATGTGTTGAGTCTATTCAACTCTTCCTTTTTGATTGTTTAGTGAAGCAAACTTATGTGCAGTAAAATTCACAGATATTATATTCAACAAGTTTTGGGAAATGTATGCACCTATGTTACCAACACCCCACTAAAGCATTTCTTTACACTTCTTTACACCCCAAATTTCCTGTGCATTTTTCAGTTAATCCTCTTCTCCTCTATTCTGATTTATATCACCATGAATTAATTTTTCCTATTCTTGACTTGTTAGACTTATTCATATCTCTTGTAATTTTATAAACTCCTATTCAATTTAAGAAATGCTTATTGAGTCTTTTCATGAACAACAGTACCAATACCACATTTGTTCTTATCTTATGTCTGTGCTATTCTTTTCATCCTTCTAGCTTCCTTGTTCCTACTTCATCACATCATGTTTTGGATGGAGAAGTACAATAACTAAAATAGCACACCTTGTGGAATTGGAGATGAATTTGTATGAAAGGAAGAGGATGCTATAAATTTTTTTGAATACAAAACCATTGTGGTGCTGCCCATCATGTATTGGCCTTATTTAGATTGTAGAAATATGTTTGACCAGTGTCCACAGTGATCCTGAGATCTATATAATTGAGTGATAGAAATCCAAACATGAAAGAGATATATTTTTAAATATATAAAATATGGGCAACCTAAATGCCCATCGACAGACGAATGGATAAAAAAAGTGTGGTACATATATACAATGGAATATTACTCAGCCATAAAAAGGAACGAAATTGGGTCATTTGTAGAGACGTGGATGGATCTAGAGACTGTCATACAGAGTGAATTAAGTCAGAAAGAGAAAAACGAATATCATATATTAAAGCATATATGTGGAACATAGAAAAATGGTACAGATGAACCGGTTTGCAGGGCAGAAATAGAGACAGAGATATAGAGAATAAATGTATGGACACCAAAGGGGGAGAGTGGCAAGGGGGTGGTGGTAGTGTGATGAATTGGGAGATTGGGATTGACATATACACTAATATGTATAAAATGGATAACTAATAAGAATGTGTTGTATAAAAAAATAAATAAAGTAAAATTCAAAAAATATATATAAAAGATGAAAGTAATTTTTAATGATAGGAAGTATAAGACTAGGTTGGTATAAATGCATTCATCACTCAATGAACTAGAAATGATGGGAAAATTAAAAAGACTTCCTAAACACAATCAGAGCAGTTTATAACTTGAAATTGCTATTTAAACCTATCCTACAGCTAAAAATGCTACTCTTTGTGAACCACCAAAGCTAGAATAGAATAAATCCATGAAATGTGTCAACTGGTTAAGTCAAATAGTGCTTTGATTTGTAGTGGACAGTAGTGTTGTCAGTTAAATTCATACATGTTTTGAGGCCATATCTTTGAAAATATTCAGTTAGTCTCTAAAAAAATAAAACCTAGTTTTCACATGGTTTTAGGGCTTGATGTCTGCCCTTAAGTTTTTTTTTTTTTATAATCCTGGTTAAGAAAATAACTGAATATTCAACCCATATCAGTAGACAAAGATGAATAAAATAATTATAAATATTATGAACAGGGTAATGAGTTTCTTGCTTGGAAATTTCTAGAACAAATGGTGTCAATCTTGAAAATTTTGAGGAAGATATGGGCTTTATACTCCATTCTAAAGTAAAGAATAATATTGCATGACAGATGGGGTTATAGAAGCATTCCCTATGTTAGACTTTTCTTAGTGAAATACACAGTGTAGGGAAATAAAGGATATAATAGGAGACATTGGATTTAGATATTCATTAAGAATTTTATTGGGTCTTGGCAAGTTGCCAGTAAACTATAGTAGAAGTTGATTTTAGAAGAAGAATATGCTTTAGAAAATTTAGCTCTTTAGTAATAATATAAAACCAAAGGTACTTGTAATTTTAGTAATCATCGTAACCCTACATCACTGTTTTTACCTCTCAACTTTCAGTAGATTAATTTCTGTGACTTTTCTAAAATGGCCTCATTGAAACTCATGCATATGAAATCATAATATTATAGAAAATACAAAAGCACTGCATTGCTTTTAGAATGAAACACTGGAAAAAAGCTTGTTAAAAGTGACTTTGTAACTTGTCAGGACATGTATTTCAGTTTTTGATGGATAAGAAATATAGATAAAATATGGATAAAAACTTTTAAGAAAAATTGTGAAATTTTTTTGGAGGGGAGACATCATGGTTGAATGCTCCTACCATAAGATGACTAGTACATATTATGAAAAAAATATTTTATTCAGTCTTTCACTTGTCAGAATACAAACAAACTTCTCATAATCTTACACCATGAAATACAGCACCCACCCACCCCAGCTTTTGCACTTGTAGAGTGTTCAAATTATTGGTGAGGAGTCATGCAGTAGAGATCTTAGGATGTTTTCTTTGGGATAGTTAAGTTTTTGTTAGTGATATACCAATATTTTTTTCTTATTAACTCTTATGTGTATTGTGGCTCTATAATCATACCATTATTATTGTATTAGGGTCTTAAAATACAGGAAACTAGACTTAAAATTGAATTAATGATACTAGATTTCTTTCTTCTTTCCTTAACTTCTTCCTATAAAAATTGCAAATTTTATTTTGTTTCATGAGTTTTTAAAAAGATAACCAGCACTCATATATACAGAAAAAAGAAAATATGAGATAATGTTTTATGAGCATCAGCATCTATTGTGTGCCAACACTTGTATTTGTTACAAAAAGTAACTCAGTTAATCGTCAAAATAAGTGCATGAAATAGATGTTACAGAATCCATTACACAGAAGAGAAA
Organism: Phocoena phocoena; assembly: GCF_963924675.1. Lineage (NCBI taxonomy): Eukaryota > Metazoa > Chordata > Mammalia > Artiodactyla > Phocoenidae > Phocoena > Phocoena phocoena. The sequence goes on along the minus strand of NC_089240.1, from coordinate 79,301,783 downwards.
ACCGTGTCTCAGAAAATTTTAAATAAATAGTCTGGTATCTTATAGCTAACAGGTGGTGATGCCAAGAGCAGACCCAGGCTTGTATGGTTCCAACAGTGATTCTCTTTCTACTACACCATCCCACATTTAGAGATACTATACTTTAAATATTAATGGAGTAAATCACTTATCTTTCTTAGAGTGCTACTAAGTGTGCTGGGTGGGGCGCCGTGATTGAGTGCTACTCTTTTATTCCTTTTTAATTCTTGCTGCTGCATGTTTCAGCTATTCTGGGTAAAATTAATTCAAAATATTTTTTTTTTTTTTGCTGCAACAGGAATCATTTGATGAAAAACATCTTACCTTCTTTTGTTTTCTACCCTCTCTATATATCGTCTTCTAGTAAAGTCTGAGATGCTATTGCAAACTGTATAAGAGCAGAGAATCCATTTTTAAGTACTAGAGTTAAACAATTTAGTAAAGACTTTATATCCTAAAAACTGAGTACTCTTCCTGCTTATAAATGAATGCTTTGTGAGTCTTTTAAAATAATTTATGTCAGAGATTCATATGCTGAAAATTTTCATTCTATCTTGAAGCAAACTAGAGCATAAGACCTAAAAACAATGTGTGGGACCCTAATGCTTGTTATATTAACTCCTTCTTTAAATAACCCTATAAAAATTTTAGTTGATCTTGACACAATTCTTCCTGTAACGGCAAGACATAAAAATCTTCTAAGCCAGCTTTGGCAAATTTTTCCTGTAAAGTCAGTAAATATTTTTCATTTTTGTGAGTCACAAAAAATCTCTACTGAACCCTTGACACCTACACTCCTTCTCCTCCATCTTTTTATTCTTTTTCTAACCCTTCAATAATGTAAGAAAAACAACAACAACACATTCTTAGCTAGTGGATCTTGCAAAAAACAGGCTGCTGGCCCAAGGTGGGCATGGCTCTAAACTGATGACATATTTTTCTTTTCTTTTTTAAAATCATAAACTGGGTATACTCAGGAAAACAACCATCCCCATGTCTAATTACTATCAGGAAGAACAGCTCAATAGCAGTTTTGCCAAAATCAAAGTAACTGTTTAGAGTAAAAACTTCTTAGTGTTCTATAGGTGATTCTAAGCAAATTTATTTGGTAAGTTGAGATTTTCAGCTTTGTTGCTTTCTCACTCTGGTAGCCTTTTTAAGAGTCTGCACTACTTAAAATTAGACATACTACAGGAGTCAGTTAGAGGTTAGAGTTGTATTTTCTAGAGAGAGATTAGGTTAAAATTTTTATTCTAAGTTCTTTATTGCAGAAATTTGTGGTTTCAAGGGGGAAGTTGTTAATATAAATATAACTAAAATTGTTACCTATATTATGATAAAGTCTCTCTCCATCCCTGCTTCACCTAACTCTAACATTTTAAATTGAATTATTGAAGTTATACCTCTCACTAAACATCAGTCACTCTCCAGAGATTTCAGTTTCACAAATTAAGAGTTTAGTTTGGCTATCACAACTCATATTGCAGAGATGCTACATCTGACTTAGAATAGCAGTTTGCTAGAATCTCAAGATACATACCTAATCATATCATGCTCTTTAAAATATCTATCTTCTCATTGCCTAACAATTAAAATTCCAACTTACCTTATTATTTCCTGCCATTAACCCTCTTATATCTTATTCATGAGCCACACTAATCTACTCACCAATCCCCAAATATATATATTTTTTTGCCTAAAAGTGACCTTTCCCAATTTCTTCATATTAAGAAAAAATATCAACTTATTTTTATTATTGTGGCACCATCTGACTGAACTAAATTTGGAATTTAAAATTGCCTAAGGGAAAAGTGATGTTTAATCAGTGAAGCTGTTCCAACACATGACACACACTTTAAAGAAGTAGATGTTATATCTCAGCAGAGAACTCTTATCATCGACTTATTATCTAGAATATATTTTTAAATTGAAGTATAGTTGATTTACAATATTAGATAAGTCAAGACATGCCAGCTTCCATTGTGGAGTGTTTTTACATAAATTCTGCTTGTGGAATCAAGGATTTGAAGTAAATGGTCTTCAAAAATTAGGCACCCATGGATAGAATATATCATTCAAATTTCTTTCTTTTCTTTCCTTTTTTTTTTTTTTTTTTTGGCCATGCCATGCAGCATGCGGGATCTTAGTTCCCTGACCAGGGATTGAACTTGTGCCCCCTGCATTAGGAGTGTGGAGTCTTAACCACTGGACTGCCAGGGAAGTCCTGTCATTCAAATCTCATCAGATGAAATCACAAGAAGTGGGAATTAGGTGATCATGATTATTTACATGAGAATGGAACGTGTATTAATATCATCAGTAGTCCTTAGGTAGAAGAATGCAGAGTAATGTTATATTTCCCAAAGATTTTCACATGCCTATGAGTTTACAACAGAAATAAACCTGGGAAAGTGTGCAGAAGCATCTGTTAAATATAAATCCCATTATATTTTCTCATAAGGCCCTTTGCCACTCTTAAACATAACAATTTATTTTTAGAAAGCAGTGTTTCAAAAGTACCATTTGGGGGCTTCAATTAAAAAGTTAAAATGCCTTTTGAGAAAAAACTGATTCACAATGTTAAGATTTATGTACAAAGCGTTTGTACCATTGGAATAAGTACACGAGAGAAAGTTGCCAACATACTTCTGCAATTATATCCAAAGAAACTCTGATCTCAAAAGGGGAAATTGGTGCCATTCCATCTCTATATAACTACTAAGCCAATTTATTCAAAGCAAGAAACACCATTTTTACTGTAAAGAGGAATAAGCTCAAGGAAATTTAGCATCTAATGAAGTAAATGGTATTGAATCAGTGGACAATTTTAATCTAATGTCTAATTGTAACATGAGAAATAACAAAATTATACCATTAAATAAGGTATCTGGTATAGCAAAATATGGATGTATATTATATCACTTATTGGTTAAATGATTACATTAGCCAAGGAGGAAAGGATGTTAGTAATGCCAAATGTTACTGGCTCCTGTGTCAATATTTTGGTTGTGGTTTAACTTGAGATTCTATACAGTGATTTAAGTAGCTGTTAGGCCAGAATAGTTTTGCCGTAAACAAGGTCTTTTGACACAAGGTTGATTCCTCCCTTGGCTAACATTATCTACCAAAATAAGTACTCATATAAGGACCTTAAGTTAAACTATAAAGAATAGTTGTGCTTTGAAAATGTTAATATATATTCAAAGAGTGAAGAAAAATTTTACTCACTTCATCATTTAACATTCTGGCAATAGTTATTTTACCAATATGTTTATTTCACTACCATCCCCCCCCACCAGAAAATCACAAGAAACATGGATGAAGTTATATTTTAGTTTTAAATTTGAGACTTCCTAGTACAGCAAATAAGACCTGAATGGTAATTTCTTTTAAAAAATTGTATATATACATATAGATAGATAGATAGATACATACATACATATATACATGCATACATGCATACATATATACACACAAAATCTCAGGTGAATTTATAGAATATAGAGGAAACCTTAAAAGTACAAATATTTGTTATATACTTTTAAGAGTGTGCTATGCTACAACAGAGAAATGAGAAATGAAAATTGTCTTTTATTAACCTGAGCATTTTGTTTTGAGGTTCGCATTAGTTATTTTATAGATAGAAGTGTATATGTCATAGTAGTGTATATATGTCAACCCCAATCTCCCAATTCATCCCACACCCCCTGCCTCCCCCGATATCTATACATCAAATTTCTATGTCTGTGTCTCTATTTCTGCTTTGCAAATAAATTTATCTATATCATTTTTCTAGATTCCACATATAAGCAATATTATATATTTTTCTCTTTCTGACTTACTTCACTCTGTATCTCTGTATGACAGTCTCTAGGTCCATCCACATATCTGCACATTGCACAATTTCATTTCTTATTATGGTTGAGTAATATTCCATTGTATATATGTATCACATCTTCTTCATGCATTCTTCTGTTGATGGACATTTAGGTTGCTTCCATGTCCTGATTATTGTAAATAGTGCTGCAATGAACATTGGAGTGCACGCATTTTTTTTAACATCTTTATTGGAGTATAATTGCTTTACAATGGTGTGTTAGTTTCTGCTTTATAACAAACTGAATCAGCTATACATATACATATATCCCCATATCTCCTCCCTCTTGCATCTCCCTCCCATCTTCCCTATCTTACCCCTCTATGTTTTCACAAAGCACTGAGCTGACCTCCCGGTGCTATGTGGCTGCTTTCCACTAGCTATCTATCTTACATTTGGTAGTGTATATATGTCCATGCCACTCTCTCACTTCGTCCCAGCTTACCCTTCCCCCTCCATGTGTACTCAAGTCCATTATTTATATCTGTGTCTTTATTCCTGTCCTGCCCCTAGGTTCTTCAGAACCATTTTTTTTTAGATTCCATATGTATGGGTTAGCATACGATATTTGTTTTTCTCTTTCCAATTTACCTCACTCTGCATGACAGTCTCTAGATCCATCCACTTCACTACAAATAACTCGATTGCGTTTCTTTTTTATGGTGGAGTAATATTCCCTTGTATATATGTGTCACATCTTCTTTATCCATTCATCTGTCGATGGACACTTAGGTTGCTTCTGTGTCCTGGCTATTGTAAATAGTGCTGCAATGAACATTGGGGTGCACGTATCTTTTTGAATTATGGTTTTCTCCAGGTATATGCCCAGAAGTGGGAATGCTGGGTCATAAGTTAGTTCTATTTTTAGTTTTTTAAGGAAACTTCATGCTGTTATCCATAGTGGGTGTACCAATTTACATTCCCACCAACAGTGTAAGAGGGTTTGCTTTTCTGCACATACTCTCTAGCATTTATTGTTTGTAGATTATTTTAATGATGGCCATTCTGACTGGTGTGAGGTGATACCTCATTGTAGTTTTTATTTGCATTTCCCTAATAATTAGTAATGCTGAGCATTTAGTTTTTCATGTGTTTGTTAGCCATCTGTATATCTTCTTTGGAGAAATGTCTATTTAGGTCTTCCATTCATTTTTTGATTGAGTTATTTGTTTCTTTGTTATAAAACCTGAGCATTTTCATACTTCAGACATTTATCACCTTTTGCCTGGATGATGCAAGAGCTTTCAAACTGATTTCTATGAATCCAATCCCTCCTTACAACAAGATTTACTATAGACCAATCTTCCTATTCACTCCCTCCAATGCAGCAGAGGAGAACACAGATAACTCCTTTTTTTGAGTCAGACTTATTGAGGTACACTTTATGCACAGTAAAAGTTACACTTTTTATTGCACAATTCCATGTCTTTTCACAAATGTTATGTAATCATTACTCTAATCAAGTTAAAGAACAGTTCCATCACACCAAAAACATCTTTCATACCACTTTGTACTCAGCTTCTCCTTCCACTCTCAGCCCCTGAAAACCAACTGATCTGTTTTGTGTACCTATAGTTTTGCCTTTTCCAGAATATCATAGAAATAGTCTAATTTTAAAAATCTTCAGGTAGTTGTTTTTTGTATTCTGTGCAACAATTTTAGCTGTAATCAGTGGGAGAGATAGGCTTTCTTCATGTTGGCTGGATTTTTTTCTGCATTTATTGGAATCATCATATACATTTTTTATTTACTCTGTTGATGTGGTAAGTTATGTTAATTGATTTTCAAATGTTGAACCAAGTCTTGCATTCAGAGGTAAACACCATTTGATCATGATATATTATACTTTACTGGATTCAATTTTCCAGTTTTTGTTCAGAATTTTTACAACTATATTCATGAGAAATATTTGTCAGTATATATTTTTTATCTCTATTTTAATTCTTTCCCTCGTTTTGGAATCAGAATAATGCTGACCTCAGAAATGAGTTGGGGAGTATATTTACTCCTCTATTTTCTGGAACTGTTTGTGCAGAATTGATATTATTTCTTTTATAAGTATTTGATAGAATTCACCAGTGAAGCCATCTGGGCTTGGAGTTTTCATTATGGGAAGGTTATTTAAACTACAAATTCAACTTTTTAACTAGATGTAGGAATATTCATGTTATTTATTTCCTCCTGACTGATCATTGGATGTTTGAATCTTCCAAGGAATTTGTTCATTTCATCTAAGTTGTTGAATTTATAGGCACAAAGTTGTTCATAATATTCCCTTACTGTTCTCTTGCATGTCTAGAATATTAGCAGCAAAAAGCCTCCTGTTTTATTTATGATACTGGTAAGTTTTTTCTTCTCTATTTATTGATCATTTTGGTTAGAAGTTAACTGATTCTATTGGTGTTTTCAAAGAAGTAACTTTTGGATTAATTGATTTTTTTCTCTATTTTCGTGTTTTCAATTTCATTGATTTCTATTCTTATCTTTATCATTCTTTCCATTTGATTCCTTTGGGTTTAATTTTCTCTTCAATTTCTAGTTTCTTAAGGTGGAAGCTTAGGTTTTTTGCAACATTTCCCATTTTCCATCATAAGCATTTTTTTAAAAAATCACTTTACTGAGGTATGATTGATATACAAAACTTGCACATATTTAATGTGTACAATTTGATGGATTTTTGACATCTTTAAACACCAATGATACCCATCCCCACAACGGGACACGCATATCCAACCCTTCCCCAAACTTTCTTGCGTAGCTTTTTAGTATAGTATGAAGTCAGGGAGCGAGGGGTGGGATAGGGACGGTGGGAGGGAGACGCAAGAGGGAGGGGATATGGTGATACAGGTATATGTACAGCTGATTCACTTTGGGATACAGCAGAAACTAACACACCATTGTAAAGCAATTATAATCCTATAAAGATGTAAAAAAAAAGATGTTAAAAGAAAAAAAAACTTTAAAAAAACCTTTCTGTGTCCATTTTGTTTTTGTTATTGTTTGTTTATGTGAAGGAACACATAAGATGAAATCTACCTTCTTAATAAATTTTGAAGTGTACAACATTATATTTTAACTATAGGTACTGTGTTGTAAAGCAGATCTCTAGAACTTATTCATCTAGAATAACTGAAAATATATACCCATTGAAAAACAACTCGCCACTTCTCTGACCTTTCAGCTCCTGGCAACCACTTCTATGAGTTTGACTATTTTAGATACCTCATATGATAAGAATCAAAACTATTTGCCCTTCTATGATTATCTTATTTCACATAGCATAATGTATTCTAGATTCATTCATGTTATCAGAAGTGGCAGGGTTTCTTTCTCTTTTTTAAGGCTAAATAGTATTCCATTGTATGTATATGATATCTTTTTTACTAATACTTTTTTACTGTACTGTAATATATATACTAAAAAGTGCACAAATCATAATATATAGACTGATAAACTATCAGAAAGTAAATTAAACTTGTATAAAAAATAGAACATTCCTAGCACTCCAAAAGCGCTGATTGCAGCTCCCACTTTCCTCTTCAAAGGTAAAATTTATCCTGACTTGCGACACCACAGATTAATTTTGTGTGTGAGTGTGTGTGTGTAAATATGTTTTGTAAAACAATTATTTTTAGAGCAGTTTTAGGTTCACAACAAAATTGAAAGGAAGGTACCGAGATTTCCCATACATTTAATTTCCTTTTCAGATAGTTTGTTGTTGGTGTATAGAAGTACAAGTGATTTTTGAATGCTGATTTTGCATCCTGCAAGTTTACTGATTTCATTTATGAGTTATGACAGTTTTGTCCTGTGGATTCTGTAGGGATTTACACCTAGAGGCTCACATCATCTTCAAATAGGAATAATTTTACTCCTTCCTTTTGGATTTGGATTTATTTAATTTCCCCCAATTGCTCTGGCTAGGACTCCAGCACTATGCTGGATAAAAGTGCTAAGAATGGGCATACTTGTCTTGTGTTTGATGTTAGAGAAGAATTTAAAAATTTTTCACCATTGAGTATGATGTTAGTTGTGGGATTGTCATATATGTTATTTTGTTGAGGTGAATTGTTTCTACACCTATATTTTGGAGCATTTTTATTATGAAAGTTTTTCAATTTTGTCAACTGACTTTTCTGCATCCATTGAAATAATTGTGTGATTTTTATCTTTCATTCTGTTATTGTGCTATAACACAATAACATGCACATGTTGAATGGTCCTTGCATCTCAGGACTATATTCTTCTTGATCACGGTGTATGCTCCTTTTAATTCTATTGTGTTTGATTTGGTAGTATTTAGTTAAGGATTTTGCATCTATGTTCATTATGGACATTAGCCTGTAATTTTCTTTTCTTGTAATGTCTTAGTCTGGCTTCAGTGTTAGAGTAATGCTGGCCTTGTTAAATGAGTTTGAAAGTATTCACACCTCTTTAATTTTTTGGAAGAGTTTGAGAAGGTTTGGCATTCATTTTTTAAATGTATGGTAGAAATCACTAATGAAGCTATCTGGTCCTGGGATTTTCTTTTGGGGGAAGTCTTTGATTACAGTTTCAATCTCCTTGGTCATTGTTTGTATGCTCAGATTTTCTATTTGTCATGATTTAGTCTAGTTAGGTTGTATATATCTAGGAACTTATCCATTTCTTTTTGGTTATCAAATTTATTGATGTGTAATTGCTGATGCTAGTTGCTTTTTATCATTTTTTATTTTGAGTCTTCTTTTTGATTTGTTAGTCTAGATAAAGTTCTTAAATTTTTTCACCTTTTCAAGATTACTTCTTGGTTTCATTGACTTTTTTCTATTCTATGTTTCATTTATTTCTACTATAATCATTATTTCCTTCCTTCTGCTAACTTTGGGCAGTTTCTTCTTTTTCTAGTTTCTTGACATGTAAAGTTAGATAGTTTATTTGAAATCTTTCATCTTTTTTGATGTGGGTATTTATCAGTATAAACTTCCTTATTACTTTGTTTTTTTGCATTCTGTAAGTTTTGGTTCATTGTATTTTCATTAATTTCAAGAGATTTTCTGATTTCCCTATTGATTTTTTCTTTGACCCACTGGTTGTTAAGGAGTATGTTGTTTAATTTCCACATATTTTAAAATCTTCCAATATTCCTTCTGCTATTGATTTCTAATTTCATACTCTTATGGTTGAAAAAGATACTTAGAATAATTTCAATCTTTTAAAATTTGTTAAAACTTGTTTTGTGACCTAAAGTTTTATCTATTCTGGACCATCTTCCATGTGCACTTGAGAAAAATGTGTTTTCCTGTTGCTCTTGAGTGCAATGTCCTGTGTATGTCTGTTAGTTCCATATGTTTGTAAAGTTCACTGTTTCCATATTGATTTTCTATCTAGATAGCCTATCCACTGTTGAAAGTGGGGTATTGAGGTCTCCTCTTCTTTTGCTATCTATCTTTTTCTTTAGTTCTGTCCATGTTTACTTTATATATTTTTGTGTTCTGACGTTGGGTACATATATACTTATAATTGTTATATCTTCCAGATGATTGACATTTTTATCATGATATAATGTCTTTCTTTGACCTTTGTGACAAATTTTTACTTAAAGTCCATTTTGTCTGGTATAAGTATAGCCACCCATGCTCTCTTTTCTTTACCTTTTGCATGGAATTACTTTTCCTTCCCTTCACTCTGAGCCTATGTGTGTCCTTAAATCTGATGTGAGTCTTTTGTATTCAATATATAGTTGGTCTTCTTTTATTATCTGTTCAACCACTCAATGTATTTTAATTGGGGAGTTTAATCTATTTATGATTAAAGTAATTATGGTATGGAAAATCTTACTATTACATTTTTAAATGTTTTCTGTCTGCTTTTTACTCTTTCTTCCTATATTTCTCTCTTGTTGTCTTGCTTTATTTTCTGTTGACTTTTTATTGATATTCTTTGTTTATTTTTCTTTTTTCTCTGTGTATCTTCCCCTTCTCCTCCTCCTCCTCCTTCTTCTCCTTCTCCTTCTCCTTCTCCTTCTCCTCCTTCTCCTTCTCCTTCTCCTACTCCTTCTTCTTCTTCTTCTTCTTCTTCTTCTTCTTCTTCTTCTTCTTCTTCTTCTTCTTCTTCTTCTTCTTCTTCTTCTTCTTCTTTCTTCTTCTTCTTCTTCTTGCTGGGATTGCATAAAGCATCTTATAACCATTTTTTTTTTAACCAGATGACAACTTACCTTCAATTGTATAAAAAAAAATTACACATTTAATTCTTGCTCCCACACTTTATGTAATTCATAATTTGAGTATTTTATATTATGAATCCATTAAAAATTTTAAAGTTGTAATTATTCTTAATATTTTGCCATTTAACTTCTATACTAAAATTTAAAGTGATTTACACACCACCCTTACGGCATTATAGTTTTCTATATTTTATATATTTACACTTACCAGTGAATTTTATATTTTCATGTGCTTTCATGTTGCTGATTAGTGTCTTTTCATTTCAGCTTGAATAACACCCTTTAGGATTTCTTATAAAGCAAGCATCATGGTGAAAAATTCCCTCAGCTTTGTTTGTCTGGGAAAGTCTTTATCACTGTTTCATTTCTGAAGAGCTGTTTTACTGGATGTAGCAGTTTTGATTGCCAGAGTTTTCTTTCAGTACTTTGAATATATTATCTCACTTTCTTGTAGCTTGCAAGGTTTGTTCTGAGAAATCCTTGGGGTTAGTCTTATGGGTGTCCTTTTGTACATAATGTGTCATTTTTCTCTTGCTGCTTTCAGATTTTTCTTTGTCTTGAATTTGACAATTTGGTTATAATGTGTCTTGATGTAGACTTATGTGAGTTATTGGCTTTTAGAATCTGGATGTTCATTTCTCTTCCCAGATTTGGAACATTTTTGACCATAATTTCTTTAAATAAGCTTTATGCCCCTTTCTCTATCTCCTTCTGGGATTCCCATGTTGCATATTTTGCCTCACTTGTTTGTGTCTCATAAATCTTGTAGGCTTTCCTCATTCTTTTCCTTTCTATTCCTAGGACAGCTCCAGAATTCTGTTTGTTTCTGTTGTTGCTGTTGTTGTTTCTATCTCTTTTGATATTCTCATTTGTTTATGAATTGTTTCCCTGATTTGGTTTAGTTGTCTATCTGTGTTCACTTTTAACTCACTGAGCTTCTTTAAAATGATTACTTTGAATTCTTTGTCAGGCAATTCATACTTCTCCATTGCTTTAAGGTTGGTTACTGGAGATCTATTTTGTTTCTTTGTTCGTGTCATATTTCCCTGATTCTTCATGTTCCTTAGTATTGCTGTCTGTAAATTTGATGAAACAGTTCCCTCTTCCAGTTTTTAAGGAGTGGTTTTGTCAGGGAAAGTTCTTCAGTAATCAGCATGTCTAAAGATACTGGGAACCTCTCAAACATTTTTTATGTTCATCATGCCCCACTCCTTCCCCTCCTTTTGGATTGAGAAGTTTCAGGTTTGCGTGCCTTCTTTCAATCTCATAGAGCCATGCTGCTTGCCATAAGCCACCCTGCTTTTTCCCCTAATGCAGTGCACTGATAGGTTGAGATATTGGATGCATACTCCACTCCTCTCCCTCGCTCCTAGAGGAGAAGTCTCAGAGTTGTGTGCTTTATCTCATTCTCTCAGAGCTGTGTGTCTGCCATAAACCTCCTGCCTCTTTCTCTAGGGTAGTGCACTGAAATTCCACAATGTTGGGTGCACGGTCCACTTCTTTCCCTTCTTCTTGAAGGAGAAGCTTCTGGGTTGTGTGCTTTCTCCTTATCCTGTAGCGTTTTGTCAGCCACTAAGAGCCACCTGTCACTTTTTTTTCTAGGGCAGTGCCCTAAATGCCAGGAAGTTAGATAAAATCTCCACTCTTCTCCCTACCTCCTGAAGAAGTATCCGAATGGTGCGCCTTCTTTCATTCCCACAGAGCCATGCTGGATGCTGAGAGATGTCAACTCTTTTGGTGCAAGCTCTACTTCTCTACCTTCCTTCCAAATGAGAACTCTCAAGATTTTGCAGCTTCTCTCAATCCCTTTAGAGCCATTTATTCTGTTGGGAACCCTTACCCTTTTCTTTGTTCTTAACTGCCTGCAGGCATTCTAACTATGCTTGTTGCCTTAGCAGTCTGAGTGAGGTGAGATAGAAGTAAGTCTCTCATTCAGTGCCCAGAAAGGCTAGGAATGTTGGATGCATACTTCACTCATTTCCCTCCAGGGAGAAATTGTGGGCTGAATGGATCTCTCTGTCTTGAGTGATGTTGGCTTGGGGAAGAGGCTGATTCAGGTAAAAGGAAAGCTCTCTTTCTACCAGTTTCAAAGCAGTTTTTCTCAGTTTTGTGCTCATCTGGTATGTTGCAACTTCTTAACTGGAATTTGGATGTTTCATAAAAGTATTTACATTCAAATATCATTTTTTTATTGGCGTTTCTGTGGAGGGATAAGGTATAGGACTTCCTATTCTGTCATCTTGCTAACATCACTACCTCCATAGCTTCTTGGAGTACAGTTTAAAAACCACTGACATAAACTACACTTTCAATTCCTCAACAAAGATATAAAGATTCTTCCCAATCTGATTCCAGTCTTTATTTTCAGCTTCATGCCTGCTATATGCATGCCATCTTCCTTCACATACAAATGCTTTAATTGTTCCAGACACTAATCTTATAATTTAGTATCTTTATTCATGCTATTAACTTAGTTTGCAGTGATCATTCCTCTTTCTATGCATGGCAAATTCTTACTCATCCCTCAATGTTCAACTCAGAAATCTCTTTATCACTTCTTCCACTATGATCCCAGAAAATATGTAAATTCCCTAAGAGAGTATTTACCACATTACATTTGTTTTGGTAATTGTTTTTTCAGTTAGGATGTAAACTACAATGGTTAGGGATATTTTAAAAATTACTTTATGATTTTTTTGTGTGTAGTACAGTGTGGGACACATAATATACAATTTTAAATATCCATAAATAAGTAAATTGACTAAATAATGTTATTTATTCCATAAGTGTAAGACAATTAGACTAGAAGTTGTAAAATCAGGTTATATTTCCAGATTTGCCCCAAATAACTTTGTGATATTTACTGGAAAAGTCACATGACCTTTTTAGTTTCAATGTAACTATTATCATAAATATTCATTCTAGTTTTGAAGATCTGTGATTCCAGCATATCAAATAGAATATCATTCATTAGTGTAAATAAAACAAGTAAAATTATATGATGATAGACCTGTGAAGTAATTCATATATCACATGGTATATTCTCTTTATTTAACAGATGGGTAAACTGAAACCAGAATGGTAATTTTACTTGACCAAGGACATGTAATTAATTAGTAGTCACTATTAGTAAAACCCCTAACTCTCAATCTAGTCTTCTTTCAATTTTTACCTTATTTACTTATTCATCCAGAAAATAGTTTTACATTTTACATTCAGTTGTTTGATCTATTTTTTAATTGAAGTGTAGTTGATTTACAATGTTATATTAGTTTCTGGTGTACAGCAAAGTGATTCAGTTATACATATATATACATATTTTTCATATTCTTTTCCATTACGGTTTATTACAGTATATTGAATATAGTTCCCTGTGCTATACAGTAGGACCTTCTTATTTATCTATTATATATACATCAGTTTTTATCTGCTAATCACAAACTACTACTTTATCCCTTCCCCTTTTCCCCTTTGGTAACCATAAGTGTGTTTTCTATGTCTTGAGTCTATTTCATAAATAAGTTCATTTGTGTCATATTTTAGATTGCACATATAAGTGATATCATATGGTATTTGTCTTTCTGTTTCTGACTTACTTTACTTAGTATAATCTCTAGGTCCATCCATGTTGCTAAAAATGATGCTATTTCATCCTTTTTATGGCTGAGTAGTATTCCTTTGTGTATATATACCACATCTTCTTTATCCATTCATTAGTAAGTGGACATTTGGGTTTCTTCCATGTCTTGGCCATTGTAAATAGTGCTGCTGTGAACATTGGGGTGCATGTATCTTTTGAATTATGGTTTTCTCTGGATATATGCACAAGAGTGGGATTGCAGGATCATATGGTAACTCTATTTTTCATTTTTAAGGAACCTCCATACTGTTTTCCATAGTGACTACACCAATTTAAATTCCCACCAACAGTGTAAAAGGGTTCCCTTTTCTCCACACCCTCTCTAGCATTTATTATTTGTAGACTTTTTAATGATGATCATTTTGACTGGTGTGAGGTGATACCTCATTGTAGTTTTGATTTGCATTTCTCTAATTATCAGGGATATTGAGCTTCTTTTTATGTGCCTGTTTACCATCCATATTTCTTTGGAGAAATGTCTATTTAGGTCATTGGTCCATTTTTTGATTTGGTTGTTTTGTTGTTGTTGTTGTTGTTGTTGTTGTTATTGAATTGTATGAGCTGCTTTTTATATTTTGGAAATTAAGCCCTTCTCAGTCTCATTGTTTGCAAATATTTTCTCCCAGTCCATAGGTTGTCTTTTCATTTTGGTTATGGTTTCCTTTGCTGTGCAAAAGCTTATAAGTTTAATTAGGTCCCACTTGTTTATTTTTGCTTTTAATTCTATTGCCTTGGGAGACTGACCTATGAAAACATTGGTAGGATTTATGTCAGAGAATGTTTTGCCTATGTTCTCTTCTAGGAGTTTTATAGTGTCGTTTCTTACTTTTAAGTCTTTAAGCCATATTGAGTTTAGTTTTGTGTATGGTGTGAGGGTGTGCTCTAATTTCATTGATTTACATGTGGCTGTCCAAATTTCCCAGCACTACCTGCTGAAGAGACTGTCTTTATTGTATATTCTTGCCTCCTTTGTCAGATATTAATTGACTGTAGGAGTGTGGATTTATTTCTGGGCTCTCTATTCTGTTCCACTGATGTTTGATCTATACTGATGTAAGGTAAGGATTCAACTTCATTTTTTTTACATGTAGATGTCCTGTTTCCCAATACCATTTATTGAAAAGACTTTTCTTTTCCCATTGAATGGTTTTGGCACCCTTGTCAAGAATCATTTGACCATAGGTAAGGGTTTATTTCTGAGCTCTCTATTTTATATTATTTAACTCTATGTCTATTTTATGCCAGTACCACACTGTTGATTAATATAACTTTTTATTAACTTTTGATATTAGAGAATGTGACATCTCCAATTTTGTTCTTTTTTAAGATTGTTTTGACTATTCTGGGTTGTTTGAGATTTCAAATGAGTTTTAAAGTGACTTTTTCTTTTTCTGCAAAAACATTTAGGTTTTTTATATGGATGCTTTGAATCTGTATATCACTTTGTATAATATTGATATCTTAACATTAAGTCTTTTAATTCATGGACATGGGATGTATTTTTATGTATCTGTGCCTTTATATTCTTTTAGCAAAATTTATAGATTTTTGTGTACAAGTGTTTCACTTCCTGAGTTAAGTTAGCTCATAAATATTTTATTCTTTTTGATTCTATTGTATATAGAATCATCATCTTAATTTTCCTTTTGTAGTGTTCATTGTTATGAATCTATCAAATTAACACTTGTTAACTGGATCACAGGGTGCCAGATGGTAAACCATGATTTAGCAAGAAACCACAAGAGAAATTGAGATAGAGTTTATTATTCACAGGTCCTGGAGGATGTACATGCCTTGAAGGGCCACAGAGGGATATCAAGGCAGAGTGTAGACCAAGAGAGATAACACTTGTGGCATATGCTTTTATTAGAGTCCACGTGTGGAGTGCTTTGAGTTCCCAGGTTAAGGCCAGGTTGGTCAATTCAAAACAAAAGAGTGGGGTTTTCTTAAGACCCACAGAGGGATATTATCTAAAGAGTGCACAAAGGGAAGATGCTGGGAGGCAGAGTATCACAAGGGCTGTTGGGGAAATCATATCAGAAACTTGCATTTGCTTGTCACTCTGTGGGCTCTTATCTAGGGCATGTGTTTACAGGAGGGAGTTAGAGTCAGTTTAAGGTTCGCAAAGGCTGCTTGTTCAAGAAAATGGAAGCTGAAGCAACAATACCATGGAATAGGTTAGCTAAATTTGACAGTCCATCTTGTGTTGTCACAATATCAGGAATAGCAATTATTTGTCTAGCAGATATGTTAAAGGACATAGGTATTGTTTTCTGAAGCCACAGTAAGGCACATTTAACAAAGGCAATAATAATGAAGCCTGTGATAAGTAGAATTGCTACTGTTTGAAATTCAGTTCTTAGCCATTACCCCCAGGTGGATGCTGAGAGCCATAGAAAAATTCAGGGACCTTGGGGAGTGTGAGAATTTGTTGATATATCTTAGTTATATTATTCATGACCTGTATATTTTGAGATATATTCTGAAGTTTGGTCTGTATCTATCCTAAGTTATTAGTATACATTCATGCAGCAAGAGGTGCCCTGTATAGAACAAATTTCACCCCATTCAGCCAATAGGAAATCTAACACCAATTATATGTTACTATTTGTGCTAGTGAACCATGCTCTCATCACATCAGACACAGACTGTGGTGTGGTGTCTGCATGTGGTTGAATAAGGTGGCTGGTATTAGCTGGGTGGCTTTTTAAAAATTTATTTATTTATTTATTTATCTTTGGCTGCATTGGGTCTTCATTGCTGCACACACACGGGCTTTCTCTAGTTGTGGCGAGTGGGGACTACTCTTTTTGTGTGCGGACTTCTCATTGTGGTGACTTTTCTTATTGTGGGGCATGGGCTCTAGTCACATGGGCATCAGTAGCTGTGGCACATGGGCTCAGTAGCTGTAGCTTGCAGGCTCTAGAGCACAGGTTCAGTAGTTGTGGCAAAGGGCTTAGTTGCTCCGCAGCATGGGGGACCTTCCCGGACCAGGGCTAGAACTTGTGTCCCCTGCATTGGCAGGCAGAGTCTTAACCACTGTACTACCAGGGAAGTCCCAGCTGAGTGGCTTTTAATATTTGATTGTAATGGGATAGGGTAGCACCACCTGTTTCTATTCTTGTAACTCCAATGATAATTGCTAGTTCCAACATCATATGGATAAGAATGGTTCTTCTGTTATGCAAGTGGAATGTTTCTAGTGGAGAGTTGTTGTGAGAATAAAGGGGGACTAGAATTTTAAAGGTAGCAATGTTGCAATAATAAGGGTCATCTCCATGAATAGCTTGTGGATGGGACAGGATCAAGTGGACTTGCTCCTTACCTCTTGAATCAGGTCTACAATGAAGTCAGAATGAGGAGTTATTTATCATTAAGTGTTGGTGAGTATACAGGCTGAGGTCCAGCCTTTGTATTTGACTATAGTTGGTAGCACTTAAAAAGTACCACCCTGGGGGTTTGGCTATTGATACTTATCCACAGTGTGTCCTGTTTGGGGTCTAGATTATGAGTTTGGTCTAGCCTGAATGAGACTCACATAGTTTTGGAAGGAATAGCACAAGGGGCTGATCACTAAGAAGAACTGTGGGATAGATAGTGACATGAGGCTGTTGGTCTGGCGCTATGTGGTGTCAAGTCCAACATCATTTTACTTGCAAGTCTTGGGTTGCTACCTTGGAGGTTTGTATGAATATATTTGTTGTGTCAGATCTAGGCTACAGGGTTGTGGAATGGGGCAGGATTATGGTGTACAATGGGGAGGGGCTTATGGATAAGATGTGAAGTTGGCAATTTTAGGTATAGAAGAGGTACTTGGAGTAACGAGGGGAGTAGGGTATGTCACAATGCATTGGGTGGAAAGAAAAAGCTGTAATGTAGTATTCTGAACAGCAAACATAGCATCCAGAGTTCCCCGACCATGAGGTCTAGGCAGGTCAAGTTAGAGGCGTTGCAAGGAAGTGTCTTTTTGTGACTAGTATGGTTTGGAATACATTGTTAGGCTTGCCATAAAGGTGAGCTGCCAGGTAATTGACAGGGTGCTTACTCACAATTTTGCAAGGGTTTTGATAAAGGCAAGGTTTGCAAGGCAAGCAGTCAGCTATTCAGAAAAATAATACTCTATGGGGCCCTCAGGGTCGATCAACTGTAAGCATTTTTGCAACTTGGCCTTGAGACTGACAGTCACCACAGTCTTTGCTTTCCTGGTGCAGAGGTAACCTGGGAGGGGAAAGACCCAATGTCTGGTGAGGTGCATGTACATTGTTTCCCTTGCCATCCTCTTGAATTGTGGCATCATCGTCTGAGGCATAGTCATGTCCAACGGTAAGCTCTTGGGCTGGGGTGATGCCATCTGTGGAGTTGGGGTGCTTGGAGGTGGTGGAGTCCAGGCCGGGGGAGGGTGGCCTTCCCAGGTGGAGATCCATGAAGGATATGAGTGGCTGGCTGGTGTTAAGCTCTGTGTATATATGGTAAAGTCCATTGAGGATGAAACTACAATTATTGGCTCTACTACTGCCAAACAATGAGCAGATCTCAGTGAACCCCATCAGGTCTTCAGGGGTACACCTCGCAAAGGAGTTCATGATGTTTGTGACCAAGCTTTGTGGGGACTCCATCCATAATGCATATGGATTCTGGGCACACTGATATGCTAATTGTAGGGAAATTTTGTGGATAGTAACTTTGCAATCAAGAGATCACCCCATTAAAACTGTAGTGAGGTTATTAGAGAACAAAACTACCAACTAGATGGGCCTGATTTACTTACAGTGGGAGGGTCATTCTGCTTGGGATATAATGTGAGGTATGATACAAGGAGAGAGCAACATGTTTAAGTATCACTTCCACTGATACCATTTAATGTAGAAAGATGCAAGCTCTGGGTCAGAATCCATGCCTGCTAGCACCTGGCACTCAGCCATCCTGTGGTGCAGTTGTATACCTGGCTGCATCAGGTTTAGCCCTTCCATAAAGGTACCAATTTCACTTTAGCAGTGAGGCCTCAGTGGCCATGCCAAGCCTTTGCTGGGTTGTATCCCTGACCCAAGGCAGGATGGGGACTTGCGTGTGAAGCAGTATGGGCTGTATGCCTGTTAATGTCTCTGTCTCTGAAAGGGTCAAGTAGGCTGCTAAGATTTGGCACTTGAGTGATATGTTCTGAGCTGAATTCTTGGGAAGACATTTGGTCCAGAACCCTGTGGGCATCCAGGCAGAGCCATGCTTAGTCTAGATACTGCACAAAGTGTAATCAGGCATCACTAGTGATTTAACTTGGAAGTATGAGCCCGGAAGGACTAAGAGTATGACTGCTGTATGCCTTGTTGGACTCACCGTTGGAAGGAAGTTTGTTGAGATTCTCTCCAATGGAAAGAAGCCAATTTGCATGTAATGACATGAATAAGCCTAAGTAGAATGGATAAGTGTAGAACGTGTTACCTCCAAAAGTTGAAAAGACCTAATATGTTTTGTGTTTACCATAGCATACTGGGAGTCTTGATTGTGAAGAGTTGATGTTTTACAGCAAGAGGAACTTCTTGGCCCCAAGATAACCATGTTATGCCATGAAAGTTAACAAAAGTGGTTTGTCCTTGGAGCTTATACAAGACAATGGCTCATCCTATCTGCTGTAAATGTGCTACTCGATGCAAGTTTTCCCAGATGACATCCTCATAGGGCTCCTCATAGTAGAATGTCATCTGTATAATGCCAAAGGCAGAAATGAGTTAGTTTTAATAAATTTAAAACTTGTCTGCATAGGTGATGTGTTATGACGGGTCTATTTAGGTAACCCATGGGCAGCTGAATAAAGGTGTAGTGGGTGCACTCAAAAGTAAGGCAAACTTACTGAATTTGAAGTGAATTTTCAGTTATTGGGATTCAGTGAGTCTTCAGTTGTTGGAAACAAGTAGAACATGTTGGCTATATCTAGGACAGCAAACTAGGGGCCCTGAGCCTTTTGGACATCATCTATCATCTCTATAATATTGGGACTGGGAGGCTTAATGACAGGAACCTGTGCAATTAAGTTTTGATAGTCAATTGTTAATTTCCATTCAGTGGCTGGTTTTACCACTGGCTAGATAGGGATATTAAAAGGTGATATTGTGGACCTAATAACTCCACTGTCAAGCATTTCTCTAACGATGAGCTGAAGGCCCTCTATACCTTGTTTCAACCTATATTGTGGTATATTTACTGTTTTCACAGGAAGAGGCAATTGGACAGGTTACCATTTGGTATCTCCCATGACAAAGGCCAGGAATTTGTGTTCATTCTACTAGGCATGTCACTGGGTGAAGGCATCCATACCTATAACAGGAAAAGAGAGAGCCAGGGAGGCTACCACCACTGGCAATTGTTTTAGAAATGTGGTGCCAATAGTAATTTCTTACCCTCTTTACAATTTTACCTGTTATGCATTGTAGGTTGTATGAGGTTCCCTTGAGGAATTTATAAGGGTTACCTGGAGTTACTGTAATTTGGGCTCCTGTGTCTAACAGAGCCATGAAAGTCTGTTATTGCTTTTTTCCCAGTGGACTACCTGAGCTATAAATGGGTGATTCTTCCCAGTAGGTGGGACAAGCTCCAGGGAGCCACTAAGTCTCTAGCGTAATGCTCTAGAAGACTTCCAAGCCCACAGGTTGGGGAAGTTGTTTGGGTGGAATATCTGAGAACTCTCTGAAGTCCTCTGGATTATTGAGATTGGGCTCTGTAGTGAGGCAATCACTTATTTTAAAGAGAGAAGCTTGTGCCAAGGTTGTCTTGGTATAATATTACTGAGCACTCCCAACTGATGGAGCTGCCAACACAAGGCCGTCTGCTCTTTGGAATCATCCTAGGAATTGTTTCTCCACAGGGTTAACATGGGGGTTGTGGGACCAAGAGATAAGAAGGATGCTCTGTGAGGTGGGTTTCAAGGCTTGGCACCCAAGGGCTAGCCTTGGAGCTATGAGTCAACTTGGTACTGTAAAATCTGGCAATCTGAGTGAACATCTTTCATGGAGGGCCACCATATCTACTTCCTCCAAGGCCTCCTGAAATGATATGTGAGGTCCCCACAAAGTAGAGGAGGGTAGCCCTATAGTTTGAGGGGCTTCCTGTAAGAAAATTTTTGGGGGGTTTGAGGTCAGTTGGAACCTCTTCAGGATTGGAGATGAAATCCAGGTCATTTAGTATGTTATGTTCAAAGAAGTGATAGACCTATTGGATCATACCAATCATATGTAGGAGTCTGGTTTCTCTAGTGTCTTCCACTGGCTTTGAGCCTTTTTTGTTGTCATTGTAATAGATGAGTGAGCTCAGCACCAAGCCATAAAGTCTAAGTAAGGCAGGGGAAGTGATTCTCCCTCTGTATCTTTTGAACTTGTGCCTTTGGGTTTGGACTCTCCCTGGTTATTGGAAATCTTGATTATGATGTTGGGATTGACCAAATGGCATCCTTTGCTTTGATCCTAGTTGACCTAATGGTATGGGCCCTGGGGAAGCCCCTAATGGGTAGGGGATTTGGGTCACCCATGTCTCTACAGAATTTGGCCTTCAGGCTCTTTTTTTTTTTTTTTTTTTTTTATGTGTTACGCGGGCCTCTCACTGTTGTGGCCTCTCCCGCTGCGGAGGACAGGCTCCGGACGCGCAGGCTCAGCGGCCATGGCTCACGGGCCCAGCCGCTCCGCGGCATGTGGGATCCTCCCAGACCGGGGCACGAACCCGCGTCCCCTGCATCGGCAGGCGGACTCTCAACCACTGCGCCACCAGGGAAGCCCCAGGCTCTTTTTTTAAAAGGTTATGCATTTTGAGATCTTTGGAAACACTGGCTAGTTGCCTCATTTCTGTGGCTATGAGTAGTAACTCAACAGACAGTCAGCCCCCTTTTCTCCCTCTTGCTGTATAAAGTCTTTTGAAATATTTTGAATCTCAAGACATGTAAAATTTTGAGTTTCAGTCTTTAACTCTCTATGATTTCCCACTGATTGGATCCTAGGAATTGTTACCAGAAATATATGTGGTGGATGTCTCCAGTGGCTGGATTAAAGGTGACCACGTCCTTCTCCAGGGTGTCCCAATCAACCTCTTTAGGATTGGGCTTGGCCTCCACTAGCACAATGGTGGCAGGATAATTGAGCCTGGATCCTAGACCCCAAGAGCATAGGAGCAGGGCTTTGGCACCCAGGTTGTTTCTATGGCTGTTTTATAGTTTGTGAGGAGTGTGGTAATTTCCTCTGGCATTTTAGGTGGCATTGGCAATAGGTGCTCAGGCTGTTTATATTGGACCATTAGATCTTGTGCCACCACGTGCCAGAGGTGGGACCTACAATATCCCATAACATTGGGAAACGAGGTGTGGTAACAGTAAGGTACACAGGCAATAAAGCGACTGCAGACCCCATCTGCACTTGTCTTTGCAAGGAAACATGTCTTCCCCAGTGAGGGTATTCCTATTGTATTGGTTAGCACTTGGAGTCCCAGGGCCACACTGCAAACACAGTGGTCAGGGAAGGGTAATCACCCTCTCTTCCTTGTAAGAGCACTGCCTGGCACCTTTATCCAGTAGTGCTCACTAGTGGGTGGGAAGTTGTCACTCCCATGTCTCAGTTGTTAACTAATGCAGAAGGATCTTGAGTAATGTTAGGCGATTCAGCTAAGAGTCAGCAGCAGTGTCCATGCTTAGAGTAAGAAAATACACCCAATGTCTAACACTTGCTAGGGAGAACTTACTCTGTGTGGGGTGTTAACAGGTAGAAAACATATCTATGGCTTTTCAAACCATCTCTGATAAGCACAGCTCTGAGGTTCAGGAGGACTCTTTTTTCTTTTTCTTTTTCCTGGAGATTATACTTTTGGGTAGGAAGCTTTGTTAGTATGCTGCATAGACACTATGCTGCAGTGCAAAGCAGTGCAAATGAATGCTAGCAGGTGGTGGACCTACCCTAGATAGAATTAACCACCTGAGGAGAGCCAGTTAGTGATTTGCAGCTAAAAGTCATTCCCCAAGGCTGATTATGAGAGTAACTCTATCATCCTGTTTGTGAAGTCAATTGTTATGAATCTGTGAAATTAACATGTGTTAAGTGAAGCACAGGGTGCCAGATGGTGAGTCCCTTCAATAACAGACCAAAAGGGAAATTGAAATAGAAAAGTTTATTATTCACAGATCCTGGAGAAAGTACCTGGCATGCCTCCAGTGGCCACACAGGGAGGTCAAGACAGAGTGCAGAAAAAGAGAAATAGGACATGGGGTACATGTATTTATTAGGGTGCATATGTGCAGTGAATTGGGGTTTCCAGGTTAAGGCTGGATTGGTCAATTCAAACCAAAGGAGTGGAGTTTTCTCAAGTCCCATGGGGATCATATCTAAGGGGTACACAAGAGTAAGGCACAGGGAGGCAGAGAAAACTTGATCACAAGGGTCATTGGGAAGTCATATGAAAAACTTACAGGGTGGAACAAGATGGCTGAGGAGTAGGAAGCAGAGTTACCTCCCTCACAGAAACGTTGAAAATACATCTACAAGTGGAAAGATTCACACATAACAGCTACTGAGCCCCTACAGAAGACCTCAGATGTTCAAAAATACAAGAAAACATCCACATAACCAGGTAGGATAAAAAGTAAAAGAAGGAATCAGGATGGGACCTGAGCCCTGGCGAGGGAGCTGTGAAGGAGGAAAGGTTCCCACACACTGGGAAGGCTCCTCACCAGCGGAGAAATTAGACTGGATGGAGTGGGAAGTTTTGGAGCATAAAAGGGGAGAGCAACAACCAGTTTGTGGAAGGCAAAACGGAGAGTAACCTACACAGAGGGTCGGCGCTGCCATCCTGCACTCCCCAACCTGAGATACTCCTCCATCAGTGAGGGTGGGGGTCTGTTGCTGAAGCTCAGGCTCCGAAGCTCAGTCCCAGGGAGAGAACCAGGGTTAAGTGCGGAAACAGCCTGAGGTGTTCAGGCCATGGAAACTGAGAGTGTACTAGGAAGAAGCCTGAAGCCTGGACCCAGCAAAGAGGCAAGTCACACTACTGGAAGGTGAACAAGGAGAGGGGTAGGACCACCATAAAAGCTTCTTTCCCTGTGAGTGCTCCCAGGCAACAGGATACCTCCTACAAGAGCTCCAGGGGTGGGTGTGTCACTGCCACTGCCACCTTGGGCTCCAGAGGCGGGCACTGGCCACCTTTTCCAGGTCCTCAGGCTGATCCATGCCCCACCTCTGGTGACTTGGAAGGGCACAGACAGCTTCACCCACAGGGAATTCTGCTGGTGGGCCATAGGACTACCCATGCCAGAAGGGTGCAGACAGAGCCAGCCACTGGGAATTCCACCAGTGGGTCCCAGGACCTGCCCATGTTGTCCCAGGAGGGCGTGGATAGCTTCCACAGCTAGGAGGTCTATCAGTGAACGCTGTGACCTGCCCTGCTGTCCCAGGAGGGCGCAAAAAGCTTCCACAACTGGGAAATCCATCAGTGGGTGCTGGAACATGTCCTGCTGTCTCAGGAGGGTGCAGATAGCTCACACTACTGGGGAATCTGTCTGTGCATGCCAGGACCTGTCCCCGCTATCCTGGGAGCATGCTGAAACCTCTTGCTACTAGGAA
This sequence comes from Phocoena phocoena, assembly GCF_963924675.1. NCBI lineage: Eukaryota > Metazoa > Chordata > Mammalia > Artiodactyla > Phocoenidae > Phocoena > Phocoena phocoena. Next base: position 79,277,463 of record NC_089240.1, on the reverse strand, counting down.
ATCTGCCAGTGGGTGCCAGGACCCGCACCTTTGTCCCAGGAGGGCACAGATAGCTCACTAATAGGAAACACACCAGGGATGCTGGGACCTGCTCTGCTGTCCCAGGAGGGTGCAGACAGCTCCCCCCACTAGGAAACTTGCCCAGAGGAGGGGCTGAAAATACAGTTGAGCCCCAGGGGCTATGTGACTAAGGAAGAAGAGCTGAAACCTCTCCTCATGGCTGTGCAAACTGCAGAGTAACACCTCCGCTGACAGCTTCCTAAATTCAGCACCTATGAAATATCCAAAAGGACAACAAGTGCTCTTGCAGCTGGGATGTGTCTGGTTTTAGCAGCTGTGGGCTCTGTGGGCATATACACATGGGGATAGAGCCAGGTCAGAGTCTGAGCTGCCTCTATAGCTCCCAGAGCAGGTCCAGGTGCATGATTACTGCAGTACTGGGACCTAACCTCAGTGGACCCAGACAGGTGGATGGGTGAAAACAGCACCTGAGAGTCACCAGGGCCAATTGTTGAAATACCCACAGTTAAGGCGAGACTGAGAGCAGTGCCAACAACAGTATATTTTATGAGCCTGCACAACAGGTGAAAGGGGAGACAACAGAGCAAATTCACAGGTGAACATCTCCAAAGGAAGAAAACTAAGTGGCTTCTCTCCCCCTGGGAGTGCTCCAATCCCTCCTATCTTGCACTGCAGATCAGGATCACAGCTAAGAAACAGATCTGGGGGCCTCTACTCCAACTACTAAGAAGCAGACCCCACCCCTGATGGGCCAGTGACAACCACAGAACAAAGGAGAGGCCCTGCTCTATATCTAGGGCAGACTCAGATCACCACAACACCAATCAAACTCCCTATCAAGAGGATAAGAGCACAAGCCTCTGGACCAACCTCACCCACGAGGGGGCAGATACCAGAAGCAAGAAGAGCTACGACCCTACAGCCTCCAGAAAGGAGACCACAATCACAGTAAGTTAGAAAAAATGATATGACAAAGAAATATGTTACAGATGAAGAAGCAAGATAAAAACCTACAATAACAATTAAATGAAGAGGAGATAAGCAATCTCTCTGAAAAAGAATTCAGAGTAATGATAGTAAAGATACCAAAGATATCAGAAAGAAAATAGAGGCACAGATCAAGAAGATACAGGAAAAGTTGAACAAACAGAGGTGAACAAGACAATAACTGAACTGAAAAATACACTAGAAGGAATCAGTAGTAGAATAACTGAGACAGAAGAACAGATAAGTGACCTGGAAGGCAAAATGGTGGAATTTCTGTCATGGAACAGAAAAAAGAGAAAAGAATAAAAAGAAATGAGGACAGTCTCAGAGACCTCTGGGACAACATTAAATGCACCAACACTCAAATTATAGGGGTCCCAGAAGAAGAAGAAAAAGAGAAAGGGCTTCAGAAAATATTTGAAAAGATCACAGTCAAAAACTTCCCTAAAATGAGAAAGGAAATAGACAGCCAAGTCTAAGCAAAGCTGAGAGTCCCATACAGGATAAACCCAAGGAGGAACACAGTGAGACACATATTAATCAAATGAACAAAAATTAAATACAAAGAAAAAATATTAAAAGCAACAAGGGAAAAGCAAAAAATATCATACAAGGGAATCCCCATAAGGTTATCAGCTGATTTTTCAGCAGAAACTCTGCGGGGCAGAAGGGAGTGGCAAGACATATTTAAAGGGATAAAAGGGAAAAACTACAACCAAGAATACTCCACCCAGCAAGGCTCTCATTCAGATTTGACAGAGAAATCAAAAGTTTTACAGAATTTACAGAGAATTCAACACCACAAAACCAGCTTTACAAAAATTGCTAAAGGAACTTCTCTAGGCAAAAACACAAGAGAAGAGAACAAAAGAGGACGGGAGGAAAAAAGACCTACAAAAACAAACCCAAAACAATTAAGAAAATGGCAATAGGAACATACATATTGATAATTACCTTAAATGTAAATGCATTAAATGCTCCAACCAAAAAACATAGACTGGCTGAATGAATACAAAAACAAGACCCATATATATGCTGTCTACAAGAGACCCATTTCAGACCTAGGGGCACATACAGACTGAAAGTGAGGGGATGGAAAAAGATATTCCATTTAAATGGAAATCAAAAGAAAGCTGGAGTAGCAATACTCATCAAACAAAATAGAGTTTAAAATAAAGTCTGTTACAAGAGACAAGAGAGAGCACTACATAATGATCAAGGGATCAATCCAAGAAGAAGATACAACAATTGTAAATATTTATGCACCCAACATAAGAGCACCTCAATATATAAGGCAAATGTTAACAGCCATCAAAGGCAAAATCCACAGTAACACAGTAATAGTGGGGGACTTTAACACCTCACTTACACCAATGGAAAGATCATCCAGACAGAAAATTAATAAGGAAACCCAAGCCTTAAATGAAACATTAGACCAGATAGAATTAACTGATATTTATAGGATGTTCCATCTGAAAGCAGCAGAATACACTTACTTCTCAAGTGTACATGGAACATTCTCCAGGATAGAGCACATCTTGGGTCACAAATCAAGCTTCAGTTAATTTAAGAAAATTGAAATCATATCAAGCATCTTTTCCAGCCAAAACAGTATGAGATTACATATCGACTACAGGAAAAAGAAAATTGTAAAAACACAAACACATGACAGCTAAACAATATGGTACTAAACAACCAATGGATCACTGAAGAAATAAAAGAGGACATCAAAAAGTACATAGAGGGCTTCCCTGGTGGCACAGTGGTTGAGAGTCTGCCTGCCGATGCAGGAGACACGGGTTCGTTCCCTGGTCTGGGAAGATCCCACATGCCGCAGAGTGGCTAGGCACGTGAGCCATGGCCACTGAGCCTGCGTGTCCGAAGCCTGTGCTCCGCAACGGTAGAGGCCACAACAGTGAGAGGCCCGTGTACCGCAAAAAAAAAAAAAAAGTACATAGAAACAAATGACAATGAAAACACAATGACCCACAACTTATGGGATGCAGCAAAAGCAGTTCTAAGAGGGAAATTTACAACAATACACTCTTACCTCAAGAAACAAGGAAAATCTCAAATAAACAACTTAACCTTACACCTAAAGCAACTAGAGAAAGAAGAAGAACAACAACAAAAAACCCCAAAGTTAGTAGAAGGAAAGAAATAATAAAGATCAGAGAAGAAATAAATGAAATAGAAATAAAACAATAATAAAAGTAAATAAAACTAAAAGCTGCTTCCTTAAGAAGATAAACAAAATTGACAAGCCTTTAGCCAGACTCATCAAGAAAAAAGGGAGAAGACTCAAATCAATAAAATTAGAAATGAAAGAGAAGTTACAACTGACACTGCAGAAATACAAAGGATCAGAAGAAAATTCTCCAAGCAACTATATGCCAATAAAATGGTATACCTGTAAGAAATGGACAAGATCTTAGAAAGGTACAACCTTCCAAGACTGAACCAGGAAGAAATAGAAAATATGAAGAGACCAATCACAAGTAATGAAATTGAAATTGTGATAAAAATCTTTCAACAAACAAAAGTTGAGGACCAGATGGCTTCACAGGCAAATTCTATCAAACGTTTAGAGAAGAGGTAACACCTATCCTCAAACTCTTCCAAAAAATTGCAGAGGGAGGAACACTCCCAAGCTCATTCTACGAGGCCACCATCACCCTGATACCAAAATCAGACAAAGATATCACAGAAAAAGAAGATCACAAGGCAATATCACTGATGAACATAGATGCAAAATGCCTCAATAAAATACTAGCAAACTGAATCCAACAACACATTAAAAGGATCATACACCATGACCAAATGGGGTTTATCTCAGGGATGCAAGCGTTCTTCAATATATGCAAATCAATCAATGTGATACACCATATTAACAAATTGAAGAATAAAAAATATATGATCATCTCAATAGATGCAGAACAACTTTTGACAAAATTCAAAACACATTTATGATAAAAACTCTTCAGAAAGTGGGCATAGAGGGAACCTAACTGAACATAATAAAGACCATATATGACAAACCCACAGCAATCATCATTCTCAATGGTGAAAAACTGAAAACATTTCCTCTAAGATCAGGAACAATACAAAGGTGTCCAATCTCACTACGATTATTCGACATAGTTTTGGAAGTCCTAGTCACAGCAATTAGAGAAGAGAAATAAAAGGAATACAAATTGGGAAAGAAGCAGTAAAACTGTCACTGTTGGCAAAAAGCTTGATACTATACACAGAAAGCTACTAGATCTCATCAATGAATTTGGTAAAGTTGTAAGATACAGAGTTAATACACATACAATGCATTCCTATACACTAACAATGAAAGATTAGAAAGAGAAAATTAGAAAGAGAAATTAAGGAAACACTCCCATTTATCACTGCAACAAAAATAATAAAATACTTAAGAATAAACCTACCTAAGGAGGCAAAAGACCTATACTCAAAAAACTGTAAGATACTGATGAAAGAATTCAAAGATGACACAGATTGAGAGATATACTATGTTCTTGGATTGTTAGAATCAATACTGTCAAAATGACTATACTACCCAAAGCAATCTACAGATTCAATGCAATCTCTATCAAATTACTAAGGGCACTTTTCACAGAATTAGAACAAAAATTTTTACAATATGTATGGAAACATAAAAGACCTCGATTAGCCAAAGCAATCTTAAGAAAGAAAAAACAGAGCTGGAGGAATCAGGCTCCTTGACTTCAGACTACACTACAAAGCTACAGTAATCAAGACAGTATGGTACTGGCACAAAAACAGAAATATAGATCAATGGAATAGGATAGAAAGCCCAGAGATAAACCCACACACATATGGTCACCTTATTTTTGATAAAGAAGGCAAGAATATACAATGGAGAAACGACAGCCTCTTCAATAAATGGTACTGGGAAAACTGGACAGCCACATGTAAAAGAATGAAATTAGAACACTCCCTAACACCATACACAAACATAAACTCAAAATGGATTAAAGACCTAAATGTAAGGCTGGACACTATAAAACTCTTAGAGGAAAACATAGGCAGAACACTCTGACATAAATCACAGCAAGATCCTTTTTGACCCCCCTCCTAGAGTAATGGAAATAAAAACAAAAATAAGATTAGTAACAAAGCAAGGATGCTCACTCACACCACTTCTATTCAGCATAATACTGGAAGTCCTAGCCAGAGCAGTTTGAGAAGAAAGAGAAAAATTATATCCAAATGAGAAAAGAAGTAAAATGTGTCTTATTTGCAAATGACCTCTCAATGGGAATGCAATATAGTGCAGCCACTCTAGACAACAGTATGGAAGTTCCTCAAAAATCTTAGAATTCACAAAAAATCTCTTAGAACTAATAAACAATTCAGTAAATTTGAAGGATACACCATCAACAAATAAAAATTATTTGCATTTATATATCCTAACAATTAACTATCTGACAATGAAATTAAGACAACAATCTCATTTACAATAGCATCCAAAAAGAATAAAATACTTAAGAAGAAACTTAACTAAGGAGGAAAAAGACTTGTATAGTGAAAACTATAAAACACTGATGAAAGAAATTAAAGAAGACACATATTTAGATCGTTACTGATTTTAGATTTTATTCTTTTCTATAACAAGTATTAAGCTTTAAATTTCCCCTTAGCACCACTTTAGCAGCATCCATCACATTTTGATATGCTGTGTTTTTATTTTCATTGAATTCATAGTACTTTTAATTCCCCCTAAGACATCTTCTTTGATGTATGGATTATTTAGAAGCATGTTAGTTTCCAAATATTTGGGTACTTTACAGATATCTTTTGGTTATTGACTTTAATTGTGGTCCTAGAATATTCTTTGTATAATTTCTATATCTTTTCATTACTTAAATTTTTTTTTATGGTCCAGACTATGGTATATATATATGTGAGTGTTCTATGTGTATTTGTGAAGAATGTGTAGTCTGCTGTTGTTGGTTAGATTTTTCTAAAAATATCAAAGATAACATTGTTCAGAAAATCTATATTCTTACTGCTTTTTTGTTTGTTTGTTCTTTTTTGCCTATGTACTTATTCTATCAATACTTCAGAAAGAACTGTTGAAGTGTCCAATTTTAATTGTGGATATGCCTTTTTCTCTTTTCAACTCTTAAGTTTTTGCTTCCTGTATTTTGAGGCTGTCTTGTTTGAGGCATGATATTTAGGATTGTTATATCTTCTTGGTGAATTGACTCTTTCATCATTATCTAATATCCCTGTTTATATCTGTTAAAATTCCTTATTCTGAAGTCCTAAGTGTACAGTTTTTGTTATTCTTCCCTGCAGATTAAGGCTTTTCTTCCATAGGAGAGTTCAAGGAGATGGATCTGTGTGGAGTTTTATCTGAGGTTACCTTTCCCTTCCCCTAGACAGCACCATGAAGAAAATTTTATCAGGATTCCTTCCACCTTCCTTGTGAGCACCTGGTGGGGTTCATGGAGGAAAAGTTCTCCAGAGAGTACTAACCCTAATATATCTGCCACTCCTAAAGTCTTTGCACTCTCACCCTAGCCCATGCTCTCAGCCTTCAGCAAGTTGCTAATATTTTTAGCTGGATCTTCTTACTGTCTTATATGGAATCCAGTGGCTTCTTCTTGAAGTAAGCCAGTGTTAGAGCCTGCTTTCTTGTTGTAGGTTTCAATCTCTCCCTAGATTTTGGGATAATTGTTTGACCTTTGGCTTTAGGGTTAGGATCAAGAAAGTTCTTAATTTTCAGTTTCTCCAGTTTTTTCTTTTTGTAAGCATGAGAGTGATGCTCTTTACAGCTCTCTATACTTCTGAGCAGAAACCAGAAGTGGCACCCACCACATTTTGCTTTCTATTGAGAAATTTCTAGTGAGATATCCCTATATTTCAAACAATGCTGCAATAAATATCCTCTTTTATATTCCCCTACGGTACTATGTGAGAATTTTCCTGGATTATAGATCCAGTAGAGAGATACTAGATCATAATAGATGTGTGTAGTTAATTTGGCCAATGGTAATACTGCTCTCCAGAATGGTTACAAATGTCTATATGCCTACCAATAGTGAATAAAATACTGTTTCTCCCATTCCTGCCATTATGTAACATTATAATTTCTTAAATTTTCTTCAAATATGAATATAAAGTGGCCTAGCTTGGTTTTAATGTACATTTCTCTGATTACTAATGATTTTGAGCAAGTTTTCCTATAATTAGTCTCTGAATTTTCTTTTTCCTAACTTGACTATTCTTGTCCTTTGCCCATTTTTGTTTTATTTTTCTCATCATTTCACATATAGTTTAATCATTTATTTTAGATATTAGTCCCTGATCAGTTATAGACATTGCAAATACCATCTATCAGTAGGTTGACTGGAATCATTCACTACACAGAAACCCTTAATCTTGATACAGTCAACCCATCAAATTTTGTCTTACAGTTTTTTGGGGTTATTTTGGCCTTAAGTTGTTTTTCTTTACACTTAGACTACAAAAATAATAGGACCTTTTTTTTTTTTTTACATTTATGCATTGTTTCAAACCTTGTCACCAACCTTTGATTTGGTATACATTAAAACATGTAAATTAATCTTATTTTGAGACTTAGAGGAAAGACAGTACTTTAGCAATGTCATATAATATAGCATAAAGAATACTGGACTAGGAGTTGGAAGGCAAAAATTCTTGTTCATACATTACCACTTACTAGCTGTGACCTTGATCAACAGATAACCTCATTGAACTTGATAATGCTTGACTGGTAAAATGAAACTAACATCACCAAATATGTCTTAGACTGCTACAAGAATTAAATGAGTAATTGTTTTGAAAGTACTTCGAAAAGCATGTATTGCAATACAAATATAAAATCATGGTGTAGTCAGTTTGTATCATTAGTTTCACTTTATTAGTGAGATTCCTAAACCAGTGGCCTCAGAACACAGTTTCAAGGATATTAATAAATATTCTTGAAAAAGGATTTCTATGTTCAAATCAGTTGGGGATTATAAATTGTAATTATAAATTAAGCCAGTTATTTACTGTGGTACTTCCTTGAACAATCACTGCACTTCATATACAATGAACTTTGTCAATAGTCATGAAATAGTGTGAGTCTTTTTCCATAGCTATTTTCCTCCTCAACCTCTTCTTTTTTTTTTTTTTTTTTTTTTTTTTTTTGTGGAATACTTATGAAACATCTCCCAGAAAATATCTTATAAAATACAAGTTTGGGAAAAATGATTTACTGGAAAGAACATTGGGCATTTTTATATTCTGATTTTGCTACTTAGATGAGACTTTGGGAAAGGTATTTAACCTCTTTGAGATTCACTTTCTTAACCCTTGAAAAAAGGGATAAACACTTTCACTGAAGGTTTTTGTAAGTAATATATATAAAATAATTGCCTGGTACATAGTAGGAAGTCAGTAAATAGTGGTGGTGTTTTACTTGTTTTTGTTATTATTGTTTTTATTATGATTAAGTGTATCAGTGTTGGACTTCTCTGGTGGTGCAGTGGTTAAGAATCCATCTGCCAATGAAGAAAACATGGGTTTGAGCCCTGGTTCAGGAAGATCCCACATGTCATGGAGCAACTAAGCCCATGCACCAAAACTACTGAACCTGCGCTCTAGACCCACATGCCACAAGTACTGAAGCCCATGCTCGTAGAGCCTGTGCTCTGCAACAAGAGAAGCCACCGCAATGAGGAGCTTGTGCACCACAATGAAGAGTAGCCCCCGCTCACCACAACTAGAGAAAGCCCTCACACAGCAATGAAGAGGCAACACAGCCAAAAAAAAAAAAAAAAAAAAAGAGTATCAGTGTAGACATTGATCTTTGGTCAATAGTTTGTATTCATCACATCTCAGCCTTTTCTTCCCATATCTAAGAGAATGAAATAGAGGTTGGTAATACTTCTTTGCACCAAGACATCTTTTGGTGTCTTGAATTGTCCTTAATGCACAGTGAAAAGGACAGTGATAGAAATTTTTACCCAGCTATGCAGACAGGAGAGATGTTGAAAAGTATATCTTGTGACTCTTAAATTCAATAAACTCTTTGTAAGTTCACACCATCTTTTTGATAAGATTACTTCAATAAAATGTTCACAGTTCCTTAAAATTGTGTGCTGTCAACCTTTGGTAGGAAAATTCTTGGGGAAAAAGTAGGTCACATTTGTAGGGGGAAATGCTTTGTTAAACTTTTCTCTAAACACAACAGGTTAATCTCATGTGTTTATCTACTCTCCCATCTGAAACCTTACTATAATGACATTGAAGGTATTATAAGGTAAAAATTGACAATGACACAGTGAACAGGAAGGGAATATCGGTGGGCAAGAGATTGCAATACTCTTATTAAAAGCAGAAAGTGAATAAAAGTGTGGTAACAGTCTTTGCAGAGTTGAGAAAGCTACAATCTAAAATGCCTTGTAAAAGACATGATAAAATTAAATGGATCAATCCCTTCCGCAGAACCTCTGGAAGCCTCACAATTTAAAGATCTGAAGTATGATTGAAGGTTGGGGAGCAGAAGTGTTAGAGAGTGATGAGGAGGGAATGACTGAACCCAGGGAGATTAAACACTGTTACATGCAGTCATTAGATCCCCTGTGATTTTTACACCATTCAGCAATGTGAAAACTCTTTCTCCACCCAGGCAGAACACTGCAGATTTATTCTTAGAAGAAATTGGGCAAGATAAAACTATGAGGTTTTCACATATGACTAGTGGTACTTTCAAAAAGAGAACAGAAAAAAGACAGTAGATGCAATTATATATATGTAAAAAAAGAAAAAAATTATAAAAGAATGGTCCAGTCTTAGGACACTGATTTGAAAAATTCAAAAACAAAATCACAACCTTACCATGGCACATTGTTACCAAACCAAACTTTGTCCATTCATCCATGCAGTAAAGCCAAAGACCCTGAGGTGTGATGAAGGAAAGCACAATGTTTATTGCAGGGCACCAAGCAAGGAGTCCAGGGAAGCTAATACTCAAAACACCTGAACTCCCTGATGGGGTTCAGGAGAGCATTTTTAAAGGCCAGGTAAGAGAGGGTGGTCACAGGGTATGTGATCAGCACACACAAAATTCTCTGATTGGTTGATGGTGAGGTAGCAGGGCAGTGTCACTGGGGATAACATTATCAGTCCTTAGGCTCCTGTAGGCCTGGAGGCCTATGTGCCCATGGTCATCAAGTAGTTAACATTTTCCTTTTGGTGGGGGTTTTAGCACCTGTAAAACAACTCAGGAAATGTGCATTGGATACTGTTATCTAGGTACTTCAGAGAGGAGCTAAAGCCCAGGATATGGGGGAGGGATCTGACCCAGGAAGGCCCCATAGGGTCCTGCTTGGTTATAACAAGATTTAAAAATGTCCTATCCCTAGGGACAAAGAGAAACCTTAAAATTATTGGGAAGAAAATGTCACATACGTAAATAGTAAGTAATTAGAATGTCATTACGTACTCTAAAAGAAACACTACAATATAGAAAATAATAGTCAAATGCCTTCAAAATTCTGAGAGAAAATAATTTTCCATATGGAATTCTATATCAGACCAAACTAAGAATCAAGTATAAGGGTAGGTCATCAAAAATTTACCTTCTATGCACCCTTTCTCTGGAAGCTTCTCCTTTAAAAAGAAAGATTTAGACAAAATATAAAGAAGATATGTGATATATGAAATAGTGGTTCCATGGAAGAAAAGGAATTAATGGAAGTCCCAGAATAACTAAACAGCAATCCTACAGAACAAGTCAGGAATGAGACAAGTAGACAAAAACCTCCAGGAAAGATTTCCAGAGAAAGAGAAAAAAAAAGTGCTACATTGTCTAACAATCTTATTAGGAAATTAATGTTTAAAGGTATATAATTACAGATCTGAGAGTATATGAAAATAATTGTGGATAGGTATATAGAAAACTAAGCACTTTTAAAAAATAAGGCAATTATTAACTCATGGAGAAAATTGTTGCCCAGGAAAGGAAAGACGGTCATAATGTATTTATATGGCTCTGCAATGAACACCATTAACTTAGTTTAATGTTGCAAATGTTAACTATCCATTTAAGAAAACATAATATATATAAATTAATTAAAAGGATGGGGAGAAGGTACTAGAAATAAATCAAGTACTAGAAATAAATCTTCCTTTGCTATTAAAAAAATCAGAAAATTCTGTCTAGAATTGATTCATCAAATAAAACAGTTTAAGCTCATTGTTTTGAAACAGAAAGGTAAGTTTCAGAAAAATAACTAAAATATTTGAAAACAGTTGTTTCTGGGAGTAAAACTGGTGATGGAGAAAGATGAGGCATTGGACTGTTTAATTTTTTCTCAATATAAGTCTTTGTGTTTTAGTTTTAAATCACATTAATGCATTACATAAATAAAATGTAATTAATTTAAAAATGTTAGGTAGATTCATGGAATCCATAGGTCTTTTATGATTTATGAGAAGACATATACATAGCAGTTAAGGGTGCAGACTCTAGAGACAGCCTGCCTGGGTTCAACTCCCAGCCTCAGTAAATGCTAACTTTGTTATGTTGGACAGGTTACATAGTGTCTGTGCCTCAGTTTTCTAAGCTGTTAAATAAGGATAATAAGAGTATGTGTCTGCTGTGATTGCTATGAAAGTTTAATAAGTCAATAAATGGGAAGTGTTTAAGATAGCATCTGGCATCATATGGTAAACAAAACATAAATGTTAGTGTTTATTATTGTTATCATTTATATGATGTTATTCATCCATAAATTGCTGCTACTCAGACCATAATGAAGACAGATTTCCTTGCCATTTTAATCAGAATTAGTAAGTGACCAAAGTAGAAGGTAAAGCAAAAATAATTTGTTTTCAGTGAATATGTCCTACTGAACAAATGGCCTTAAAACACATCAACATTTGCACACCATATATATATTCATATACAGTAAATGTTCACATGTAATAAATAATTTATATTGAATACAAGTAGAAAATAAAGAAATAACTTGGCATTTAAAATGTGTGCCGATGCAAGTTAAGTTTTCTTGTACCTAATATTTGTGGACTTGTCTTTGCAAATGGAATGAGCACTAGATTAAATCAAACTTCTGTAATAAGAATTCACTTTGACTTTTCCTGTCATATAATATTTTAGAAAAATTTCTGCAGTATATAAAAAGTAAGATGAATTCTCAGTAAATTATAACTATGATTGTAATACCCTCCTTATGTTATCTCAAATGCACAAGCTAACAATGCAGACTATTTTAAAACAAAGAATTGATGAACAATTTATTAATCTAATTTAAGTCTGTTATTCTAAATCCAGAATTTTAAGAAGTGGAAAAAAAAGGATTTGTAAAGGAAAATATTGCCTATTTTGGTCAGGGAGTATTCCTGAAGAAATAAGATTATACTTTAACCGAGCTTCAGGTGCCCAAGGTATGGAAATGGAAATCCCCAAATGATATAAGCAATTAGCATATCAGTTGAAATAATAAACTTTGTGTCTTTGCTATGTGAAGCTGTTACTACTGAGTAATTGTAAATTTTTTTCATTTCATTTTTTAAAATTATAATAATTATAAATTTATTTTCACCTTTTCATTCTGTTCCTGTTATGGGCATTGCTGCTATTCTTAAGATGGTTGTCTGTGTCTGTAACATGGAATAAAGTAAGACAGCAATTTATCCTTAGAAACCTGACCTTCACTTTATTAAATTAACATCCTTCTCTAATCAATGGAATTCTCCAGAAAGAGTCAGCTTACCAAAAGGCCACAGACCTACATAATAAAACTATCTTACCTAAATTGATTATTTGGCTTCTTATCTCTTGGGTGTGACTAGACTGGTGTAACAAAGTCTGAGGGTGACTTTCTGTTACTCTGAGGAACAATGTGCAGTTCTGAATGTTCTGGAGAGGAGTACAGCTTAGAGATAACCCCTGAATTGACCATGACCCCTAAATATACTAACATTTGCTTGGTTGAGATACTGTCGTTTAAGCATTCAAGAATTCCAAGGACTTTTAATAATTTAAGTATTTATATATCATCAGTACCAGAATGGCATACATTTCATTTGACTGCTCTTCACTTTATTGCTCCTTGCAGGTATTGTGTTTTTTTTTTTTTTTTTTTTTTTACAAATTAAAGGTTTATGGTAACCCTGCATCAGACAAGTATATCAGCACCATTTTTCCAACAGCATTTGCTCACTTTGTGAGCAGTTTCAACAAAGGCCTCAGCTGACCCAATGGGAATCTCTCAAACAGAAATTACTCTTCAAAATTTTCCCAAGATAAGACAAGGATATCAGGCCTTTTTAAGCCCACATGAATTTGTATTAGATATGAGCTACTCTTGGAGAAGAGGGTGAAACAGCTTTCTACAGTGTAGGGCAATTCCTTCAAAGGACTGACAGCAAAGGATTGTCAACAAGCAACACTCCTAGCCACTGGGGAAATGAATCGTTTCAGTTCTTATGGGAGATCCAGATGGTGCATTGCAGCCCCCACAAGTGTCCTCCAAAAAACCCTCTAAATTTTTAATATTGTCCTTGAGGAACACATGTCTCTTTCTAGTATAAGTTCTTTAAATACGAATATTTAAAAGTATATATCAATTTTAATATTATCATTTCCTTTCATTTCATATCAGGACTAATTGTGAGCCATCAGGAAAAAGATTTTGCAATTGTTTATTTGGAAAAAAACTACTTACATTAGGTTTTCACCAAATTATTTGCATTTATTTTCATACTTCTTGTGCAATAACTTCAGTCAAGTTATATTAATCAACCACTATTTACATTGGGTGATTGAATCAGCCTAACACATTGCAACAAAATGTGATTATTTTCTGAATCATTATGAACAAATAGAAGGATTAAAACAGAATTTTAACTATTGTCTCAATAAAATTAATCACTTAATTAATCACTGTTTTAAAAGTTAGATTTGCTATGTTTCTCATGTATCTTTTCCTCTGAAATTGTAGTGATGTACTTAAGCTTCAGACTTTAAGCTTCAAAGTCTGAAGTATTTGTACACAGTCTGTTAATCTTTTGTCTTTGTCTATTAAGCACAAATAAGGATTAGGAAATTGAAAAGCTTGGATTCATCACCATAGTAAAGAAGACTGTATTTTGCATAGACTCTCCAGCTATGGAAATGAGCAATAACTTAAGTGATCAGAGTTTTCATAGAATCAAGAGACAAGGCTTTCAGTAGGAAGATGAAGGGCCCTGAAAAAAATAGACTTGTTTCTCCTAACATATTCATCCATGTGAAATCAGATTAAAATGAAAAAGTATGAGTAGGAAAGGGAAGTGATATTATAGAATAAAATCTTATAAACTGGACTTGAGGAAAATAATGATATTGGGGTAGGTAAAGAAGTTAAAAAGCATTTTTGTCTGGGAGACAGCCCTCCATCTTTATTCTCAGTTCTTTTACTTTCTGACTGTGCTGATGGATTTGTACAGAGCCCATGGTAATTTTCAGGGTCAAGTGGAATAAAATAATTTAATATTCAATGAGTGCTAAATACAGGCCAGGGATTGTGTTAGGCTTTTTGCAGGCATATCTTAGCATATTCTCAAACCAGCCCCCTGAAATGACATTATTTATAACATTTTGAGGAATCTCAGTACAATTTTACATAGTGACCACTCCAAATTACTTTCCCACTAACAGTGCACAAAGGTTCCCCATTCTCCGCATCCTTGCCAACACTTGTCATTTGCTAAGGTTTTTTTTTTTTGATAATAGTCTTTCTGATGGGTGTGAGATGATATTGTGGTTTTGATTTGCGTTTCCTTAATGATTAGTGATGTTGAGTAGCTTTTCATGTGTCTGTCACCATCTATATATCTTCTTTAGGAAAATATCTATTCAAATTCTCTGCCTATTTTTTAATCAGGTTGTTTGTGTTTTTGATGTTTAGTTATATGAGATCATTGTATATTTTGAATATTAACCTCATATAGGATATATGATTTGCAGATATATTCTCCCACTCAGTAGGTTTCCTTTTCATTTTGTTGATGGTTTCTTTTGCTGTATAAAAGCTTTTTAGTTTAATGTAGTCCCTTTTGTTTATTTTTCCTTTTGTTGCCCTTGCCTGAAGAGAATTATTGAAAAAATATATTGCCAAGTCTGAGGTCAAAGACCATTTGGCCTATATATTCTTCTAGGAGTTTTATTATTTCATGTCTCACATTTAAGTCTTTATGACATTTTGAGTTTATTTTTGTATATGGTGTAAGAAAGGAGTTCAGTTTCATTCTTCTGCATGTAACTACTCAGTTTTCCCAACACCATTTGCTGAAGAGACTTTTTCCCATTGTATATCCTTGGTTCCATTGTTGTAAATTAATTGATCATATAAGCATAGGTTTATTTCTGGGTTCTCTATTCTATTCCAATGATCTATGTGTCTATTTTTATGCCAGTATCATGCAGTTTTATTACTATAGCTTTGTAATATAGTTTGAAATCAGGCAACAAGATACATCCAATCTTGTTCCTTCTTAAGATTCTTCTCACTATTTCAGGTCTTTTGTGGTTCCATAAAAATTTTAGGATTATTTGTTTCAGTTCTGTGAAAAATGCCATTGGTATTTTGATAGAAAATACATTGAATCTGTAGATTGCCTTGGGTGATATATTGAATTTGTAGATCTTTTCAAATTGAAGTATAGTTGATTTACAATATTAATTTCAGATGTACAGCTTAGTGGTTCATTATTTTTGCAGATTATACTACATTATAGGTTTTTACAACATAATGGCTATAATTCCCTGTGCTATTCAATATATACTTGGTGTGTATCTATTATATACATAGTAGTTTGTATCTGTTAATTTCATACCCCAAATTTGTGCCTCCCCTTTAGTAACCTCTCTTTCCCTCCCCTTTAGTAACCACAAGATTGTTTTCTATATCTGTGAGTCTGTTCCTGTTTTGCATGTACATTAAATTGTATTTTTTTTTAGATTTCACAAATAAGTGATATCATACATTATTTGTCTTTCTCTGTCTGACTTATTGCACTAAGCATAATATTCCCTAGGTTCATCTATGTTGTTGTGAATGGCAGAATTTTGTTCCTTTTTAAGGCTAATAGTACATTGTGTATATATATATATATATATACATATATATATATGTATATATATATATATATACTATATATTCTTTTTTCTTTTAACATTTTTATTGGAGTATAATTGCTTTACAATGGTGTGTTAGTTTCTGCTTTATAACAAAGTGAATCAGTTATACATATACGTATATCCCCATGTCTCTTCCCTCTTGCGTCTCCCTGCCTCCTACCCTCCCTATCCCACCCTTCTAGCTTGTCACAAAGCACCGAGCTGATCTCCCTGTGCTATGCAACTGCTTCCCACTAGCTATCTATTTTATGTTTGATAGTGTATATATGTCCATATATACACTACCACTCTCTCACTTTGTCCCAGCTTACTCTTCCCCCTCCCCATGTCCTCAAGTCCATTCTCTAGTAAGTCTGCATCTTTATTCCTGTCTTGCCCCTAGGTTCTTCATGACCATTTATTTTCTTTTTTTTTTGTTCCATATATCTATTTTAGCATACGGTATTTGTTTTTCCCTTTCTGACTTACTTCACTCCGTATGACAGACTCTAGGTCCATCCACCTCACTACAAATAACTCAGTTTCATTTCTTTTTATGGCTGAGTAATATTCCATTGTATATATGTGCCACATCTTCTTTATCCATTCATCTGTCGATGGACACTTAGGTTGCTTCCAAGTCCTGGTTATTGTAAATAGAGCTGCAATGAACATTGTGGTACATGACTTTTTGAATTATGGTTTTCTCAGTATACTATATATTCTTTTCCCATTCTTATGTTGATGGGTATTTAGGTTACTTCAATATCTTGACTATTGTAAATAATGCTGCTCTTAACACTGGTGTGCATGCATCTTTTTGAATCAGTGTTTTTGTTTTCTTCAGCTATATACCCAGGATTGGAGTTTCTGGATTGTATGGTAGTTCTATTTTTATTTTTTTGAGGAACCGCCATACTGTTTTTCATAGTGGTTGCACCAATTTACAATCCCACCAACAGTGTATTAGGGTTCCCTTTTCTCCACATTATTACCAAAATTTGTTAATTATGGACTTTTTGATGATAGCTTTTCTGACAGGTGTGCAGTGATATCTCTTTGTGGTTTTGATTTACATTTCTCTGATGATTAGCTATGTTGAGCATTTTTTCATGTGCCTGTTGGCCATCTGTATATCTTCTTAGAAAGAAATGTCTATTCAGGTCTTTTGCCTATATTTAAATTTGGCTTTTTGTTTTTTTGATATTCAGTCGTATAAACTGTTTATAAATTTTTGATATTAACCCATTATTGGTCATATCATTTGCAAATATTTTCTCCAATTCGGTAGGCTGTCTTTTTGTTTTGTTGATGGTTTCCTTCACTGTGTAGAAATATTTAAGTTTAATTAGGTTCCATTTATTTATTTTTCCTTTTATTTATCTTGCCTTAGGAAACAGATCAAAAAATTGCTACCATTTATGTCAAAGAGTGTTCTAGGAGTTTCATGATTTCAGGTCTTACATTTAGTTATTTAATCCATTTTGAGTTTATTTTGTATATGGTGTGAGAAATGTTGTAATCTTATTCTTTTACATGTAGCTATCAAGTTTTCCCAGCACCACCTATTGAAAAGAATGTCTTTTCTCCATTGTATATTTTTGTCTTCTTTGTCATAGGTTAATCAACCACAAACACATCAGTTTATTTCTGGTCTCTCTATTCTTTTTCATTGATTTATGTGTCTGGTTTTGTGCCAGTAACATGATGTTTTGATTACTGTATTTCTGTAGTATATTCTTAAGTCAGGAAGTGTGATAGCTCCAGCTTTGTCCTTTTATTCCTCAAGATTGCTTTGGCAATTTGGGCTCTTTGGTGGTTCCATATAAATGTTAGAATTATATGTTCTAACTCAATGAAAACTGCCATGGGCATTTTGATAAGTATTATGTTAAATATGTAGATTACTTTGGGTAGTATGGACATTTTAACAATATTGTCTTCTAACCCAAGAACCCAGACTATCTTCCCATTTATTTGTATTATTTTCACATTTTTTCATCAGCGTTTTATAGTTTTCAGAGTATAGGTCTTTCACCTTTTTGGTTACATTTATTCTTAGGTATTTACTCTTTTTGAGGTTATTATAAAAAATATCTTTTTTTTACTTTCTATTTCTGATTGTTCAATATTAGTGTAATGAAAAGCAACAGATTTTTGTATATTAATCTTGTAACCTGCAACTGTCTGAATGAATTTATTAGTTCTAACAATTTTGAAGTGGACACTTTAGGGTTTTCTATATATAATATCATGTCATGCAAATAGTGACAGTTTTACTTCTTCCCTTCTTATTTGGATTCCTTTTATTATTTTTCCTTGTCTGATTGCTATTACTATGACTTCCAATACTATATTAAATAGAAGTGTCGAGAAAATGAAAATACAATATCAATATTTGTGGGATGCAGCAAAACAGTCCTTAGAGGGAAATTTATAACACTGAATGCATGTATTAGAGAAGAAAGTTCTAAAATCAATAACCTAAGCTTTTACCTCAGGAAAGTAGAAAAAGAGAAGGAAATTATGTATAGAGTAAGCAGAAGAAAAGTAAGAATTAGAACACAAATCAATGAAATTGAAAAAAAAAGATCAATTCAGAAAATTAACAAAACCAAAATCTCATTATTTGAAAACACAATAAAATTGATAGGCTCTAGGCAGGAAAAAAAACACAAATTACTAGTACCAGAAATAAAAGAGGGGGCATCAGAACATATTCAATGAACATTAAATGGATAATAAAAAATATTATGATAAACTATATCCACAAATTAGATAACAAGATGGAATTGACTAATTCCTTGAAAGACATAATCTGCCAAAATTCACACAAGAAGAAATAAATGATCTGAATAGGCTTATATCTATTAAAAAAATTGAAAAAAATAATATTCTTTCCAAATTAAAAAAAAGGCACAGATGTGTTCAATGGTGGATTTGTACTTATATTTAAGGAAGAAATTATAGCAATTTTCTACAATCTCATCCAGAAAATAGAAGTAGAGGGAATACTTTCTAAATCATTTTATGAGGTCAACAATACCCTAATATCCAAACTAGATGAAGATACTAAAATAAAACTGTAGACCAATATCTCTCATGAATATTGATGTAAAAACCCTCAAAAATATTAGCATATCATATCCAACAATTAATAAAATAATTATACACCACAAACTAGCAGGATTTATTCCGGGTATACAAGTCTGGTTCAACATTGTAAAATCAATTTATGATATCCATCACATCAACAAGTAAGAAAAAAATTTAGATGATCATATGAGTAAATGCAGAAAAATCATTTGACAAATTACAAAACTCATTCATGATTTAAAAACTCTCAACAGGGCTTCCCTGGTGGCACAGTGGTTGGGAGTCTGCCTGCCAATGTAGGGGACATGGGTTCTTTCCCCTGTCCAGGAGGGTCCCACATGCCACAGAGTGGCTGGGCCCGTGAGCCATGACCACTGAGCCTGTGCATCTGGAGCCTGTGCTCCACAACGGGAGAAGCCACAGCAGTGAGAGACCCACGTACCGTAAAAAACCAAACACACAAAAAAAGCAAAAAAAAACTCTCAACAAACTAGGAATAGAGGGAAACTTTCTCAACTTAATAAATCACACCTACAGAAAACTTACAGCTAGCATCATATAATGTTGAGAAACTAGATTTCTTGCTAAAATTAGGAACAAAGAAAGATGTCCCCACTTACCATTATAGTTTCATCATAATTCACCAGTATTGGAAGTCCTAGCTAATGTAATAAGAAAAGAAAAGGAGGTGTGGCCCATATGTTGCAGTAGGAAGACCCTGAGATCACATCCTCCCAAGGACACACCAAAATTACAATGATTTATAGAACAACTATTGATAAGAACAACCTGAAGACTAGCAGAACAGATTTCCCACAACTATGGATATAAAGAAGGAACCAAAATTAGTTGTTTGGAAGGCATGGAGATGAAGTACAGTCATGACCCACACCCTTGGGTAGGTGACCTATAAGTGGGAGGCTAATCATAATTGTCCTGTTTATCCTCAAAAAGGAAGGGGTCTGAGCCAGTCACACATTAGGCTCCCCAATCTGGGGATCCTGCATCAGGAAGATGAAGCCCCCAGCACATCACGCTTTGAAGGCCAGTGGGACTTTCATACAAGGGAGCTGGAAGGCTGTAGGAAACAGAGACTCTGATATTAAAAAGCACATGCAAAATCTCACATGCTTTGAGACCAAGTGCAGAGGCAACAATTTGATAGAAGCTTAGGTCTGACACACTTGCTGATCTTGGAGAGCCTCCCAAAGAGGCAGGAGGCCAATGGGACTTCCTCTGGGGAAATAGACACTGGTGGCAGCCATTTTGCAGAGTTTGTTCTACCATGAGGACATTGGTCCTGGAAAGTACCATTCTGGAGTCCTCTCTCTAGACTACTAGTGCCAGAACCTGCCCTTGCTCACCAGTTAAGTGACACCAGTCCTGGAACCTCACCCCTGCCCAGGCTGAGCATCTTGGTATGTTGAGACACAGAACTACCAACCAGTAGATTGGCAAATGAAAGTGCCCTGAGCCCCAGAGCCAACTGCTCCAGGACAACCCTAAACTCTCAGCCAGCTGAGCTGAGACCTAGTTCTACACACAAGTGAGCTGGCACCAGCCCCAGGACCCATGTCCCTGCAACTAGAGGCTCTGGGACACCAGGCCAATTGTGCTAGGACCCAGCCCTGCCCACTAGTGGGCTTGCACAGGCATTAGGACCCCAGTGCCCCACAGCCAGCTGCACAAGGACCTGACCTCACCCTCCAGAGGGCCAGAACCACCTTAGAACTCCCCAGGGCACACAGCCATCTGTACAAGAACTTGGCTTTGCCCACAAGCAGCTGGGAGCTTTTGCACAAGACAGGGTCAAGCAGCCCATTGTGCCAGGGACCAGCTACACCTATCAGAGTGACCCCAGTAGTTGAGCCTATACCAACAGAAGGGCCCACTCAGCCTACATAACGGTTCTGGTGTCTAGAGGGAAGCATGCTGCTGGGCCCCATAAGATATCTCCCACATAATGTCACTTCTCCAAGACTGGGAAATGTAAATGACATACACAAAACATACAAATAAAATAGATGAAATGAGGTGACAAAGGAATATGTCCCAAACAAAGGAAAAAAATAAAATCCCAGAAAAATAACTAAGCATATTACCAAATAAAGAGTACAAGTATACAATGCTCAGTGAACTCAGGAGAGAATGTATAAACATAGGGAAAATATTAACCAAGAGTTAGAAAATACAAAGAAGAACAAAAGAAATCTGAAGACTACAATAACTGAAATTTTTTTTTTAAACATCTTTATTGGGGTATAATTGCTTTACGATGGTGTGTTAGTTTCTGCTTTATAACAAAGTGAATCAGCTATACATATACATATGTTCCCATATGTCTTCCCTCTTGCATCTCCCACCCTCCCACTCTCCCCATACAACCCCTCCAGGCTGTCACAAAGCACCAAGCTAATATCCCTGTGCCTTGCGGCTGCTTCCCCCTAGCTATCTAACTTACTAGGTTTGTTAGTGTGTATATGTCCATGACTCTCTCTCACCCTGTCAAAACTCACCCTTCCCCCTCCCCATATCCTCAAGTCCGTTCTCCAGTACGTCTGCGTCTTTATTCCTGTCTTACCCCTAGGTTCTTCATGACATTTTTTTCCCTTAAATTCCATATATATGTGTTAGCATACGGTATTTGTCTTTTTCTTTCTGACTTACTTCACTCTGTATGACAGACTCTAGGTCTATCCATCTCATTAAAAATAACTCAATTTCATTTCTTTTTAAGGCTGAGTAATATTCCATTGTGTATATGTGCCACATCTTCTTTATCCATTCATCCGATGATGGGCACTTAGGTTGTTTCCATCTCCGGGCTATTGTAAATAGAGCTGCAATGACTATTTTGGTACATGACTCTTTTTGAATTTTGGTTTGCTCAGGGTATAGGCCCAGTAGTGGGATTGCTGGGTCATATGGTAATTCTATTTGTAGGTTTTTAAGGAACCTCCATACTGTTCTCCATAGTGGCTGAATAAATTCACATTCCCACCAGCAGTGCAAGAGTGTCCCCTTTTCTCCACACCCTCTCCAGCATTTATTGTTTCTAGATTTTTTGATGATGGCCATTCTGACTGGTGTGAGATGATATCTCATTGTAGTTTTGATTTGCATTTCTCTAATGATTAATGATGTTGAGCATTCTTTCATGTGTTTGTTGGCATTCTGTGTATCTTCTTTGGAGAAATGTCTATTTAGATCTTCTGCCCATTTTTGGATGGGGTTGTTTATTGTTTTGTTATTGAGCTGCATGAGCTGCTTGTAAATTTTGGAGATTAATCCTTTGTCAGTTGCTTCATTTGCAAATGTTTTCTCCCATTCTGAGGGTTGTCTTTTGGTCTTGATTATGGTTTCCTTTGCTGTGCAAAAGCTTTGAAGTTTCATTAGGTCCCATTTGTTTATTTATTTTTTTTTAATTTCCATTACTCTAGGAGGTGGGTCAGAAAGGATCTTGCTGTGATTTATGTCATAGAGTGTTCTTCCTATGTTTTCCTCTAAGAGTTTGATAGTTTCTGGCCTTACATTTAGGTCTTTAATCCATTTTGAGCTTATTTTTGTGTATGGTGTTAGGGAGTGATCTAATCTCATACTTTTACATATACCTGTCCAGTTTTCCCAGCACCATTTATTGAAGAGGCTGTCCTTTCTCCACTGCACATTCCTGCCTCATTTATCAAAGGTAAGGTGTCCATATGTGCGTGGGTTTATCTCTGGGCTTTCTATCCTGTTCTACTGATCTATCTTTCTGTTTTTGTGCCAGTACCATACTGTCTTGATTACTGTTGCTTTGTAGTATAGTCTGAAGTCAGGGAGCCTGATTCCTCCAGCTTCTTTCTTCGTTCTCAAGATTGCTTTGGCTATTCGGGGTCTTTTGTGTTTCCATACAAATTGCGAAATTTTTTGTTCTAGTTCTGTGAAAAATGCCAGTGGTAGTTTGATAGGGATTGCATTGAATCTGTAGATTGCTTTGGGTAGTAGAGTCATTTTCACAATGTTGATTCTTCCCATCCAAGAACATGGTATATCTCTCCATCTATTTGTATCATCTTTAATTTCTTTCATCAGTGTCTTATAATTTTCTGCATACAGGTCTTTCGTCTCCTTAGGTAGGTTTATTCCTAGATATTTTATTCTTTTTGTTGCAATGGTAAATGGGAGTGTTTTCTTGATTTCACTTTCAGATTTTTCATCATTAGTATATAGGAATGCCAGAGATTTCTGTGCATTAATTTTGTATCCTGCTACTTTACCAAATTCATTGATTAGCTCTAGTAGTTTTCTGGTAGCATCTTTAGGATTCTCTATGTATAGTATCATGTCATCTGCAAACAGTGACAGCTTTACTTCTTCTTTTCCGATTTGGATTCCTTTTATTTCCTTTTCTTCTCTGATTGCTGTGGCTAAAACTTCCAAAACTATGTTGAATAAGAGTGGTGAGAGTGGGCAACCTTGTCTTGTTCCTGATCTTAGTGGAAATGCTTTCAGTTTTTCACCATTGAGGATGATGTTTGCTGTGGGCTTGTCACATATGGCCTTTATTATGTTGAGGAAAGTTCCCTCTATGCCTACTTTCTGGAGGGTTTTTATCATAAATGGGTGTTGAATTTTGTTGAAAGCTTTCTCTGCATCTATTGAGATGATCATATGGTTTTTCCCCTTCAATTTGTTAATATGGTTTATCACATTGATAGATTTGCGTATATTGATCTCCCCTTTTGTGGCTGTTAGTGTTTGCCTTATGTATTGAGGTGCTCCTATGTTGGGTGCATAAATATTTACAATTGCTATATCTTCTTCTTGGATCGATCCCTTGATCATTATGTAGTGTCCTTCTTTGTCCCTTTTAATAGTCCTTATTATAAAGTCTATTTTGTCTGATATGAGAATTGCTACTCCAGCTTTCTTTTGGTTTCCATTTGCATGCAATATCTTTTTCCATCCCCTTACTTTCAGTCTGTATGTGTCTCTAGGTCTAAAGTGGGTCTCTTGTAGACAGCATATATAAGGGTCTTGTTATTTTATCCATTCAGCCAATCTGTGTCTTTTGGTGGGAGCATTTAGTCCATTTACATTTAAGGTAATTATCGATATGTATGTTCCTATTCCCATTTTCTATATTGTTTTGGGTTCATTATTATAGGTGGTTTCCTTCTCTTGTGTTTCTTGTCTAGAGAAGTTCCTTTAGCATTTGTTGTAAAGCTGTTTTGGTGGTGCTGAACTCTCTCAGCTTTTGCTTGTCTGTAAAGGTTTTAATTTATTCACCAAATCTGAATGAGATCCTTGCTGGGTAGAGTAGTCTTGGTTGCAGGTTTTTCTCCTTCATCACTTTCAATATGTCCTGCCACTCGCTTCTGGCTTGTAGGGTTTCTGCTGAGAGATTAGCTGTTAACCTTATGGGGATTCCCTTGTGTGTTATTTGTTGTTTTTCCCTTGCTGCTTTTAATATGCTTTCTTTGTATTTAATTTTTGACAGTTTGATTAATATGTGTCTTGGCGTGTTTCTCCTTGTATTTATCCTGTATGGGACCCTCTGTGCTTCCTGGACTTGATTAACTATTTCCTTTCCCATATTAGGGAAGTTTTCAACTATAATCTCTTCAAATATTTTCTCAGTCCCTT
The DNA here is from genome assembly GCF_963924675.1 of Phocoena phocoena. Taxonomy (NCBI): domain Eukaryota; kingdom Metazoa; phylum Chordata; class Mammalia; order Artiodactyla; family Phocoenidae; genus Phocoena; species Phocoena phocoena. The sequence continues at coordinate 79,252,559 of NC_089240.1, read as the reverse complement.
TCTTTCTTTCTTCTTCTTCTGGAACCCCTATAATTCGAATGTTGGTGCGTTTCATGTTGTCCCAGAGGTCTCTGAGACTGTCCTCAGTTCTTTTCATTCTTTTTTCTTTATTCTGCTCTGCAGTAGTTATTTCCACTACTTTATCTTCCAGGTCACTTATCCGTTCTTCTGCCTCAGTTTTTCTGCTATTGATCCTATCTAGAGTACTTTTAATTTCATTTATTGCGTTGTTCATCGTTGCTTGTTTCATCTTTAGTTCTTGTAGGTCCTTGTTAACTGTTTCTTGCATTTTGTTCATTCTACTTCCAAGATTTCGGATCATCCTTACTATCATTATTCTGAATTCTTTTTCAGGTAGATTGCCTATTTCCTCTTCATTTGTTAGGTCTGTTGGGTTTTTATCTTGCTCCTTCATCTGCTGTGTGTTTTTCTGTCTTCTCATTTTGCTTATCTTACTGTGTTTTGGGTCTCCTTTTTGCAGGCTGCATGTTCGTAGTTCCCGTTGTTTTTGATGTCTGTCTCCAGTGGCTAAGGTTGTTTCAGTGGGTTGTGTAGGCTTCCTGGTGGAGGGGACTAGTGCCTGTGTTGTGCTGGATGAGGCTGGATCTTGTCTCTCTAGTGGGCAGGTTCACGTCTGGTGGTGTGTTTTGGGGTGTCTGTGGCCTTATTATGATTTTAGGCAGCCTCTCCGCTAATAGGTGGGGTTGTTTTCCTATTCTGCTAGTTGTTTGGCATAGGTTTCCAGCACTATGGCTTGCTGGTCGTTGAGTGAAGCTGGGTGCTGGTGTTAAGATGGAGGTCTCTGGGAGATTTCCACCGTTTAATATTATGTGGAGCTGGGAGGTCTCTTGTTGACCAGTGTCCTGAAGTTGGCTCTCCTCCCTCAGAGGCAGAACCCTGACTCCTGGGCTGGAGCACCAAGAGCCTTTAATCCACACGGCTCAGAATAAAATGGAGAAAAAGTATGAGGAAAGAAAGAAGGAAAGGAGGAAAGGAAGGAAGGAAGAAAGAAGCAAAGAAGGAAAGAAAGGAGGGAGGGAGGGAGGGAGGGAGGAAGGAAGAAAGGAGGGAAAGAAGGAAAAAAGACAGAAAGAAAGAAGATACAGTAAAAATAAAATAAGTATAATATAGCTATTGAATTAAAGAATATTTAAAAAAAAAGGGACGGATAGAACATTAGGATAAATGTTGCAAGCAAAGCTATACAGAGAAAATCTTACACAGAAACATGCACATACACGTTCACAAAAAGAGGTAAAGGGGGAAAAATCATAAATCTTGCTCTCAGAGACCACCTCCTCAATTTGGGGTGATTCATTGTCTAAAGGAGGGAAGGAAGGAAGGAAAGAAAGAAAGAAAGAATGAAGGTAAAGTATAATAAAATTATTACAATTAAAATTAATTATTAAGAAAACAATTTTTTAAAAAAAACCATGGACGGATAAAGCCCTAGGACAAATGGTGTAAGCAAGACTATACAGACAAGATCTCACACAGAAGCATACACGTACACATTCACAAAAAGAGGGAAAGGGAAAAAAATCATAGATCTCGCTCCTAAATTCCACCTCTTCATTTTGGGATCATTCCTTGTCTATTCAGGTATTCCACAGATGCAGGGTATATCAAGTTCATTGTGGAGCTTTAATCCGCTGCTTCCGTGGCTGCTGGGAGAGATTTCCCTTTCTCTTCTTTGTTCTCACAGCTCACAGGAGCTCAGCTTTTGATTTGGCCCTGCCTCTGCGTGTACGTCGCTGGAGGGCATCTGTTTTTTGCTCAGACACGACGGGGTTAAAGGAGCCGCTGATTCAGGGGCTCCGGCTCACTCAGGCCTGGGGTTGGGGGATCGGGGAAGGAGGGGCACTGCGTGTGGGGCGGGCCTGCGGCGGCAGAGGCGGCGTGACGTTACGGCAGAGGCTGGTGTGACGTTGCACCAGCCTGAGGCCCGCCGTGCGTGCTCCCGTGGAAGTTGTCCCTGGATCCCGGGAACCTGGCAGTGGCGGGCTGCACAGGCTCCGTGGAAGAGGGGTATGGGAGTGACCTGAGCTCGCACACAGGCCCCTTGGTGGTGGCAGCAGCAGCCTTAGCGTCTTCCGCCCGTCTCTGGGGTCCACGGTTTTAGCCGCAGCTCGCGCCCACCTCTGGGGTTCGCACTTTTAGCTGCGGCTCACGCCCGTTTCTGGGGTTCGAGCTTTTAGCCGCGGCTCGCGTCCGTCTCTGGAGTTCCTTTAAGCAGCTCTCTTAAACCCCTCTCCTCGCCAACCAGGAAACAAAGAGGGAAGAAACAGTCTCTTGCCTCTTCGGCAGGTGCAGGCTTTTCCCCGAACTCCCTCCCGGCTAGTCGTGGTGCACTAACCCCTTCAGGCTATGTTCAAGCCGCCAACCCCAGTCCTCTCCCTGCGCTCCATCCAAAACCGAAACCCGAGCCTCAGCTCGCAGCCCCGCCCGCCCCGGCGGGTGAGCAGACAAGCCTCTCGGGTTGGTGAAAGCCGGTCGGCACCGATCGTCTGTGCAGTAATCTCCCCGCTTTGCCCTCCGCACCCGTCACTGTGCACCACTCCGCGGTCCCGAAGCTCCCCCCTCCGCCTCCCGCAGTCTCTGCCTGCGGAGGGGCTTCCTAGTGTGTGGAAACTTTTCCTCCTTCACAGCTCCCTCCCACTGGTGCAGGTGCCGTCCTTATTCTTTTGTCTCTGCTTTTTTCTTTTTTTCTTTTGCCCTACCCAGGTACGTGGGGAGTTTCTTGCCTTTTGGGAGGTCTGAGGTCTTCTGCCAGCCTTCAGTAGGTGTTCTGTAGGAGTTGTTCCATGTGTAGAGGTATTTCTGGTGTATCCGTGGGGAGGAAGGTGATCTCCACGTCTTACTCTTCCACCATCTTCAAGGTCCCCCCTAATTGAAATTTTTAAATTCACTAGAGGTAATAAATAGTAGATTAGATGATACAGAGGAATGGATCAGTATACTGGAGGACAGAGGAGTGGAAATCACCCAAGCTGAGCAGATAAAAAGGGAAAAGAATTTTTAAAAATGAAAACAGTTTACGAAACCTATGAGACAACATCAAGCATACTAATATTAACATTTTAGGGGTCCCAGAAGGAAAAGAGAGAGAGACATGGGAAGCAGACTTATTTGAAGTGGTAAAAGCTGCAAACTTGCTTAACCTGGGAGAAGAAATAGACATCCAGGTCCAGGAAGCAAGAGAGGCCCAAACAAGATCAACACAAAGAGGTCCACAACAAGACACATTATAATTAAAATGTCAAAAATTAAACATAAAGAGGGAATATTAAAAGCAACAAGAGAAAAGAAACTGATTACATGCAAGGCAACTCACTTAAGACAGTCAGTTGACTTCCGAGCAGAAAATTTGAGGCCAGAAGGGAGAGGCATAATATGTTTTAAATGATAAAAGAAAAAACCTACAACTACAAATACTCTAACTGGCAATGCTATCATTCAGACTTGAAGGAGAGGTAATTGTACAGACAAGCAAAGTTAAAATAGTTTAGTACCATTAATCTGGATTTACAAAAAATGTTAAAAGTAATTCTCTAAGTGAAAAAAGAAAGTTCACAAAAGTGAGGAAATGGAAAAAGTTATTCCATGCAAATGGAAACAGAAAGAAAGCTGGAGTAGCAATACTTATATTACACAAAATAGACTTTAAAACAAAGACTGTAAAAAGAGACACAGAAGGACATTACATAAGGAGGTCATTCCAACAAGAAAATATAACAATTATATATGCACCCAACATATGAGCAAATAAATACATAGAACAAATATTAACATACGTAGGGAGAAAGTCACAGTAATGTAATAATAATAGGGGACTTTAACACCCCACTTATATCAATGGACGTATCATCCAGACAGAAAATCAAAAAAGAAACATTGGATTTAAATGACACATTAACTCAGACAGACTTAACAGATATATCGAGAGCATTCCATCCCAAAACAGCAGAACACAATTTCCTCATGTGCTCAAGGAACATTCTCCAGGATAGATCACATGCTAGGCCACAAAACAAGCCTCAATAAATTTAAAAAAATTGAAATAATATCAACCATTTTTTTTCTTACCACAACACTATGGGACTAGAAATCACATGGAAGCTGAACGATATGCTACTGAAAAACCAACGGGTCATTGAAGAAATCAAAGAGGAAATTTAAAAATACCTTAAGACAAATGAAAACGGAAATGCAACATTTTCAAAATCTATGGGACATATCAAAAGTAGTTCTAGGGCTTCCCTGGTGGCGCAGTGGTTGAGTCTGCCTGCCGATGCAGGGGACATGGGTTCATGCCCCGGACCAGGAAGATCTCACATGCCACAGAGTGGCTGGGCCCATGAGCCATGGCTGCTGAACCTGCACGTCCAGAGCCTATGCTCTGCAATGGGAGAAGCCACAACAGTGAGAAGCCTGTATACTGTCAAAAAAAAAAAAAAAAGGAGTTCTAAGAGGGAAGTTTAGACTGATGCAGACCTTCCTCAGGGAAAAAGAAAAAAAAAATCTCAAATAAACAACTTAACTAACACCTAAATGAACTAGAAGAACAAATAAAACCCAGTTAGTAGAAGGAAAGAAATATGAAAATCAGAGCAGAAATAAATACAATAATAACTAAAAAGCAATAGAAATGATAAATGAAAATAAGAACTGGTTCCTCGAAAATATAAATAAAATTTATAAACCTTTAGCCAATCTCTTCAATGATATAAGAGGACTCAAATATAAACATCAGAAATAAAAATGGAAAAGTTACAACTGACACCACAGAAATTCAAGAGATCATAAGAGATTACTATGAACAATTATACCCAATAAAATGGACAACCTAGAAGAAATGGATAAACTCCTAGAAAAGTACAATCTCCAAAGATGAATCAGGAAGAAATACAAAATATGAACAGACCAATTGCCATTAATGAGATTGAGTCAGTAATCAATTAATTCCCAAAAAACAGAAATCCAGGACAAAGGGGCTTCAAAGGTGAATTCTACCAAGAATAATGAGAAGAATTGACACCTGTCCTTCTCACACTATTTTTATAAAACGGCAGAGGAAAGAACACTTTTGAACTCATTCTATGAGGCCAACATTACCCTCAAGCAAATACCAAAAACACCACAAAAAATTAAATTCCAGGCCAATATCACTGATGCACATAGATGCAAAAATCCTCAGCAAAATACTACCAAACTGAAATTGACTGTACACTAAAAGGCTAATACAACATGATCAAGTGGTATTTATCCCAGGAATGCAAGGTTATTTCAATATCTGCAAATCAGTCAATGTGATACACCACATTAACAAATTAAATAATAAAAATCACATGATCATCTCAATAGACACACAAAAAATTGTGACAAAATTCAACATCCATTTATAATAAAAAATCTTAACAAAGTGGGTACGAAAGGAACATATCTCATCCTAATAAAGGCCATATATGACAAACTTCCAGCAAATATCATACTCAAAAGTAAAAAGCTAAAATTTTTCCTATCAGATAAGGTATAAGACAAGGATGACCACCCTTGCCACTTTTATCCTACATAGCATTGGATGTCCTAGTTACAGAAATCAGACTAGAAAAAGAAATAAAAGGAATATATCTTGTCAAAGGAAGAAGTAAAACTGTCACTGTTTGCAGATCACAAGATACGATATCCAGAAAATCCTAGAGAGGCCACCAAACAAGTATTAGAACTAATAAACAAATAAACTAATAAACAAATTTGCAGGATACAAAATTAATACACATAAATCTGTTTCATTTCCATACATTAACAAAGAAACGTCAGAAAGAGAAATTAAGAAAATAATCCATTTACGATTGCATCAAAAAGAATAAAATACATAGGAATAAACCTACCTAAGGGGCAAAAGACATGTAGTTCAAAAACTATAAGATACTGAAGAAATAAATTGAAATTGAAGATGACACAAACAGATGGAAAGATACCAAGTTCTTGGATTGGAAGAATCAATATTGTCAAAGTGATTATACTATCCAAGGCAATCTACAGATTCAATGCAATCCCTATCAAATTACCAATTTTTCACAGAACTAGAACAGAAAAAAATTAAATTTGTATGGAGACACAAAAGACCCCAAATAGGCAAAGCAATCTTGAGAAAGAAAAACGGAGCTGGAGGAATTGGGCTCTCTGACTTCAGACTATACTACAAAGCTACAGTAATCAAAACTGCATGTTAGGGCTTCCCTGGTGACACAGTGGTTGAGAATCTGCCTGCCAATGCAGGGGACACAAATAGGTCCGTGAAACACAAATACTGAGCCTGTGCGTCTGGAGCCTGTGCTACGCAACAAGAGAGGCTGTGATAGTGAGAGGCCTGTGCACCACGATGAGAGTGACCCCCACTTGCTGCAACTAGAGAAAGCCCTCGCACAGAAACGAAGACCCAATACAGCCAAAAATAAATAAATAATTAAAAAAAAAAAAAAAAGAAATCAAGTGCCTCCTGGTTATACACACTGCAACTCTGTCTTTAGCTCCAAACTGGCTTCACTAGGTTATGCCCTGAAATCTAAGTTATCAATGACCTCTCCCTCCTCTTCCCCATATCAAATCCATCAGCAAATCCTGTTTTTCATTCCTCCAGAGTCAAATCTGAATCTGCCCACTTAAATTAAAAAAAAACCCAAAAAACAAAAAAATAACTGCATGTTACTGGCACAAAAATAGAAATATAGATCAATGGAACAAGATAGAAAGCCCAGAAATAAACCCAGGCAACTATGGTCAATTAATCTATGACAAAGGAGGCAAGACTATAAAATGGAGAGAAATCAATCTCTGAAATAAATGGTGCTGGGAAAACTGTACAGCTACAGGTTAAAGAAAAGTGAAATTAGAACATTTTTAGCACCATACACAAAAATAAAATTAAAATTGATTAAAGAACTAAAGGTAAGACCAGATACTATAAAACTCTTAGAGGAAAATATAAGAAAAACACTCTTTGACATAAATCACAGCAATATCTTTTTTGACCCATCACCTAGAGTAATGGAAATAAAAACAAAAATAAACAAATGGGAACTAATTAAACTCAAACACTCTTGCACATCCAAGGAAACCATAAACAAAGTGAAAAGACAACCTACAGAATAAGAGAAAATATTAGCAAGTGATGTGACTGACAAGGGGTTAATCTCCAAAATTTACAGCTATTGTGGCTCAATATCAAAAAACAAAACCAAAATAAATAAATAAATAAATAAAACCCCAAACAACCCAATCAAAACTGGGCAGAAAAACTAAATAGACATTTATCCAAAGAAGACATACAGATGACCAAGAGACACATGAAAAGATTCTCAACATTGTTAACTATTAGAGAAATTCAAATCAAAACTACAATGAGATATTACCTCACACCACTCAGAATAGCCATCATCAAAAAGTCTGCAAACAATAAATGCTGGAAAGGGTGTGGAAAAAAGGGAACCCTCCTACACTGTTGGTGTGAATGTAAATTGGTACAGCCACTGTGGAGAACAGTATAGTGGTTCTTTAAAAAACTGAAAATAGAGCTACCATATGATCCAGCAATCACACTCCTGGGCATATATCTGGAGAAAAACATGGTTTGAGAGAATACAGGCACACCAATATTCACTGACGTGCTGCTTACAATAGCGAAGACATAGAGCTACCTAAATTTTCATCCACAAATGAATGGATAAAGAAGATGTGGTACATATGTGCAATGGAATATTACTCAGCCATTAAAAAGAATGAAATAATGATTTGCAACAACATGGTTGGACCTGGAGATTATCGTACTAAGTGAAGTAAATCCGACAGAGAAAAACAAATTCACATATCTCTTATATGCAGAATGGTAAAAATTTGATACAAATCAGAAACAGACTCACAGACTTAGGAAATGAACTTATGGTTACTGGGGGAAAGGTAGGGGAAGTAATAGATTGGGAGTTGGGATTGACATACAGACACTGCTATATTTAAAATAGATAACCAACAAGTACCTACTGTATAGCACAGATTACTCAGCTCCATATTCTGTAATAAACAAAATGAGAAGAGAATTTAAAAAGGTGTAGATACATGTATATGTGTAACTAAATTACTTCACTGTACACCTGAAATTATCACAACATTGTTAATCAACTATATTCCAAAATAAAATTAAAATAAAAAAAACTACCAACAGCATATTCTGAAAGTAACTTCCTTTCCCTACATCATTTTATTATATTTTTTAATCCTTGAAGTACAGGAGAAAAAAAATAAAATTCTTGTGGAAACACAATAGACCCTGAATTGCCAAAACAATCTCGAGAAGGAAAAACAAACCCAGAGACATTACATTTCCTGATTCCAGAATCTATTACAAAGGTATAGTAAATAAAACAGTATGGTTCTGAGAAGAGCTTCAAGATGGCGGACGAGTAAGATGTGGAGAACACCTTCCACCCCAAAATACATCAAAAATCCATCTACATGTGGAACAACTCCTACAGAACACCTACTGAATGCTGACAGAAGAACTCAGACCTCCCAAAAGGCAAGAAACTCCCCACGTACCTGGGTAAGGCAAACGAAAAAAGAAAAAACAGGGACAAAAGAATAAGGACGGGACCTGCACCAGTGGGAGGGAGCTGAGAAGGAGGAAAGGTTTCCACACACTAGGAAGCTCCTTCACTGGCGGAGAATGCAGGTGGCAGGAGGGAAGCTTTGGAGCCATAGAGGAGAGTGCAGGAACAGTGGTGCAGAGGGCAAAGCAGAGAGATTCCTGCACAGGGGATTGGTGCCGACCAGCACTCACCAGCCCGAGAGGCTTGTCTGCTCACCCGCTGGGGTGGGTGGGGGCTGGGAGCTGAGGCTCCGGCTTTGGTTGGATCCCAGGGTGGGGACTGGGGTTGGCGGCATGAACACAGCCTGAAGGGGGCTAGTGTACCACAGCTAGCTGGGAGAGTCTGGGAAAAAGTCTGGAGCTGCTGAAGAGGCAAGAGACCATTTCTTGCCTCTTTGTTTCCTGGTGCAACAGGAGAGGGGATTAAGAGCACTGCTTAAAGGAGCTCCAGAGATGGGCATGACCTGTGGCTTTCAGCACGGACACCAGAGACTGGCATGAAATGCTAAGTCTGCTGCTGCAGCCACCAAGAAGCCTCTGTGCCAGCAGAGGTCACTATCCACACCTGCCCTCCCGGGAGCCTGTGCAGCCCACCACTGCCAGGGTCCCGTGATCCAGGGACAACTTCCCTGGGAGAACACACAGTGCGCCTCATGCTGGTGCAACATCATGCTGACCTTTGCTGCTGCAGGCTCGCCTAACATCCGTACCCCCCCCAAGGCTGAGTGAGTCAGAGACCCCGAATCAGCTGCTCCTTTAACCCTGTCCTGTCTGAGCGAAGAACAGACGCCCTCAGGTGACCTAAATGCAGAGACGGGTCCAAATCCAAAGCTGAACCCGAGGAACTGTGCAAACAATGAAGAGAAAGGGAAATCAATCCCAGCACACTCAGGATCAGTGGATTAAATCTCCACAATCAACATGATGTACACTGCATCTGTGAAATACCTGAATAGACAATGAATCATCCCAAATTGAGGAGGTGGACTTTGGGAGCAATGATATATATATATATATATTTTTCCCTTTTTATCATTTTGTGAGTGTGTATGTGTATGTATGCTTCCCTGTGTGATTTTGTCTGTAAAGCTTTGTTTTTACCATTTGTCCTAGGGTTCTGTCTGTCCGTTTCTGTTGTTTATTTAATTACATGAAAAAAAAAATTTTAATAATTATTTTCTTTATTTTAATAATTTATTTTATTTTAATTTATTTTACTTTATCTTCTTCTTTCTTTCCTTCTTTTTTTTCCCTCCATTTTATTCTGAGCCATGGGGAAGACAGGCTCTTGTTGCTCCAGCCAGGCATCAGGGCTGTGTCTCTGAGTGGGGAGAGCCAATTTCAGAACACTGGTGCACAGGAGATCTCCCAGCTCCACGTAATATCAAATGGTGAAAATATCCCAGAGAACTCCATCTCAACACCAAGACCCAGCTCCACTCAATGACGAGCAAGCTACAGTGAAGGATACCCAATGCCAAAACACAAGCAAGACAGGAACACAACCCCATCCATTAGCACAGAGGCTGCCTAAAATCATAATAAGACCACAAACACCCCAAAACACAGCACCAGACATGGACCTGCTCACAAGAAAGAAAAGATCCAGCCTCATCCACCAGAAAACAGACACTAGGTCCCTCCACCAGGAAGCCTACACAACCCACTGAACCAACCATAGCCACAGGTGACAAACACCAAAAAAAAACGGGAACTACGAACCTGCAGCCTGCAAAAAGGAGACCCAACCACAGTAAGTTAAGCAAAATGAGAAGACAGAGAAACACACAGCAGATGAAGGAGCAAGGCAAAAACCCACCAGACCTAACAAATGAAGACGAAATAGGCAGTCTACCAGAAAATGAATTCAGAATAATGACAGTAAAGATGATCCAAAAACTTTGAAATAGAATGGAGAAAATAAAAGAAACGTTTAACAAGGACCCAGAAGAACTAAAGAGCAAATAAACAGTGATGAACAACAAAATAACAAAATAAGTGAACAACAACATAAGTGAAATTAAAAATTCTCTAGAAGGGATCAATAGCAGAATAACTGAGGCAGAAGAACGGATAACTGACCTGTAAGATAAAGTAGAAATAAATACAACAGAGAAGAATAAAGATAAAAAGAATGAAAAATATTAAGGACGGTCTCAGAGATCTCTGGAACAACATTAAATGCACCAACATTCGAATTATAGGTTCCCATAAGAAGAAGAGAAAAAGAAAGGGACTGAGAAAATATTTGAAAAGATTATAGTTGAAAACTTCCCTAATATGGGAAAGGAAATAGTTAATCAAGTCCAGGAAGCACAGAGAGTCCCATACAGGATAAACCCAAGGAGCAATACACCAAGACACATATTAATCAAGCTATCAAAAATTAAATACAAAGAAAGCATATTAAAAGCAGCAAGGGAAAAACAACAAATAACATAAGGAAATTCCCATAAGGTTAACAGCTGATCTTTCAGCAGAAACTCTGCAAGTCATAAAGGAGTGGCAGGACATATTTAATGTGATGAAGGAGAAAAAGCTACAACAAACATTACTCTACCCAGCAAGGATCTCATTCAGATTTGATGGAGAAATTAAAACCTTTACAGACAAGCAAAAGCTAAGACAATTCAGCACCACTAAACCAGCTTTACAACAAATGCTAAAGGAACTTCTCTAAGCAGGAAACACAAGAGAAGGAAAAGACCTACAATAACAAACCCAAAACAATTAAGAAAATGGTAGTAGGAGTATACATATAGATAACTACCTTAAATGTAAATTGATTAAATGTTCCAACCAAAAGACATAGACTGGTTGAATGGATACAAAAAAAAGACCCGTATATATGCCGTCTACCAAAGACCCATCTCAGACCTAGGGACACATATACACTGAAAGTGAGGGGATGGAGAAAGTTATTCCATGCAAATGGAAATCAAAAGAAAGCTGGAGTAGCAATTCTCATATCAGACAAAATAGACTTTAAAATAAAGACTATTACAAGAGACAAAGAAGGACACTACATAATGATCAAGGGATTGATCCAAGAAGAAGATATAACAATTGTAAATATTTATTCACCCAACATAGGAGCACCTCAATACATAAGGCAAATACTAACAGCCATAAAAGGGGAAATTGACAGTAACACATTCATAGTAGGGGACTTTAACAGCCCACATTCACCAATGGACAGATCATGCAAAATGAAAATTAATAAGGAAATACAAGCTTTAAATGATACTTTAAGCAAGATGGACTTAATTGATATTTATAGGGCATTCCATCTAAAAACAACAGAATACACATTCTTCTCAAGTGCTGATGGAAGATTCTCCAGGATAGATCATATCGTGAGTCACAAATCAAGCATTGGTAAATTTAAGAAAATTGAAATTGTATCAAGTACTTTTTCTGACCACAATGCTGTGAGAATGGATAACAATTAGAAGAAAAAATCTTTAAAAAATACAAACACATAGAGAATAAACTACTTAATAACCAAGAGGTCACTGATGCAATCAATGAGAAAATAAAAAAAAAATACCTAGAAACAAATGACAATGAAAACACAATGACCCAAAAACTATAGGATGCAGCAAAAGCAGTTTTAAGAGGTTAGTTTATAGCAATACAATCCTACCTTCAGAAACAAGAAACTCTCAGAAAACAACCTAACCTTACACCTAAAGCAATTAGAGAAAGAAGAAGAAAAAAACACCAAAGGTAACAGAAGGCAAGAAATAAAAAAGATCAGAGCAGCAATAAATGATAAAGAAATGAAGTGAAGAATAGCAAAGATCAATAAAACTAAAACATGGTTCTTTGAGAAGATCAACAAAATTGATAAAACATTAGCCAGACTCATCAAGAAAAAAAGGGAGAAGACTCATATCAATAGAATTAGAAATGAAAAAGAAGTAACAACTGACACTGCAGAAATACAAAGGATCATGAGAGATGACTACAAGCAACTCTATGCCAATAAAATAGACAACCTGGAAGAAATGGACACATTCTTAGAAATGCACAACCTTCTGAGACTGAACCAGGAAGAAACAGATAATATGAACAGACCAATCACAAGCAATGAAATTGAAACTGATTAAAAATCTTCCAAAAAACCCAAGTCCAGGACCAGATGGCTTCAAAGGGGAATTCTCTCAAACATTTAGAGAAACACTCACACCTTTCCTTCTCAAATTCTTCCATAATATAGCAGAGGGAGGAACATTCCCAAAGTCATTCTATGAGGCCACCATCACCCTGATACCAAAACCAGACAAGGATGTCACAAAGAAAGAAAACTACAGGCCAATATCGCTGATGTACATAGATGCAAAAATCCTCAACAAAATACCAACAAACAGAATCCAACAGCACATTAAAAGGATCATACACCATAATCAAGTGTAGTTTATCCCAGGAATGCAAGGATTCTTCAATATACGCAAATCAATCAATGTGATACACCATATTAACAAATTGAAGGAGAAAAATTATATGATCTTGTCAATAGATGCAGAGAAACCTTCGACAAAATTCAACACCCATTTAGGATAAAAACCCTCCAGAAAGGTGGCATAGAGGGAACTTTCCTCAACATAATAAAAGCCATATATGACAAACCCACCGCCAACATCATCCTCAATGGTGAAAAACTGAAAACATTTCCACTAAGTTCAGAAAGAAGGCAAGGTTTCCCACTCTCACCATTATTATTCAAGATAGTTTGGGAAGTTTTAGCCAGAGAAATCAGAGAAGAAAAAGAAATAAAAGGAATCCAAATCGGAAAAGAAGTAAAGCTGTCAGTGTTTGCAGATGACATGATACTATACATAGAAAGTCCTAAAGATGCTAACAATAAACTACTAGAGCTAATCAATGAATTTGGTAAAGTAGCAGGATACAAAATTAATGCACGGAAATCTCTTGCATTCCTATACACTACTGATGAAAAATCTGAAAGTGAATTTAAGACAACACTCCCATTTACCACTGCAACAAAAATAATAAAATACCTGGGAAGAAACCTACCTAAGGTGACAAAAGACCTGTTTTCAGAAAATTATAAGACACTGATGAAAGAAATTAAAGATGATACAAATAGATGGAGAGATATACCATGCTCTTCGATTGGAAGAATCAACATTGTGAAAATGACTATACAACCCAAAGAAATCTACAGGTTCAATGCAATCTCTATCAAACTGCCAGTGGCATTTTTCACAGAACTAGAACAAAAATTTTCACAATTTGTATAGAAACACAAAAGACTCCGAATAGCCAAAGCAATCTTGAGGAAGAAAAACGGAGCTGGAAGAATCAGGCTCCCTCTCTTCAGACTATACTACAAAGCTACAGTAATCAAGACAGTATGGTACTGGCACAAAACAGAAATATAGATCAATGGAACAGGATAGAAAGCCCAGAGATAAACCCACACTCATACGGTTACCTTATCTGTGATAAAGGAGGCAAAAATATACAGTGGAGAAAAGACAGCCTCTTCAAAAATTGTTGCTGGGAAAACTGGACCACTACATGTAAAAGAATGAAATTAGAACACTCCATAACACCATACACAAAAATAAACTCAAAATGGATTAAAGATGTAAATGTAAGGCCAGACACTATCAAACTTTTATTGTTAAACATAGGAAGAACACTCTATGACATAAATCACAGCAAGATCCTTTTTGACCCACCTCCTAGAGAAATGGAAACAAAAATAAACAAATGGGACCTAATGAAACTTAAAAGCTTTTGCACAGCAAAGGAAACCAGAAACAAGTCCAAAAGACAATCTTCAGAATGTGAGAAAATATTTGCAAATAAAGCAACTGACAAAGGATTAATCTCCAAAATTTACAAGCAGCTCGTGCAGCTCAATATCAGAAAAACAAACAACAGAATCCAAAATGGGCAGAAGACCTAAATAGACATTTCTCCAAAGAAGATATATCAATTGCCAACAAACACATGAAGGAATGCTGAACATCATTAATCATTAGAGAAATGCAAATCAAAACTACAGTGAGATATCATCTCACACTAGTCAGAACGGTCATCCCCAAAAAATCTACAAACAGTAAATGTTGGAGAGGGTGTGGAGAAAAGGGAACCCTCTTGCACTGTTGGTGGGAATGTAACTTGATACAGCCATTATGGAGAACAGTAAGGAGGTTCCTTAAAAAAAACTAAAAATAGAACTACCATACAACCCAGCAATTCCTTTACTGGGCATATTACCTGAGAAAACCATAATTCAAGAAGAGTTATATACCAAAATATTCATTGCAGCTCTATTTACAATAGACAGGACATGGAAACAACCTAAGTGCCCATCATCGGATGAATGGATTAAGAGGACATGGCACATATGTACAATGGAATATTACTCAGCCATAAAAAGAAACAAAATTAGTTATTTGTAGTGACGTGATAGACTTAGAGACTGTCTTACAGAGTGAAGTATGTTAGAAATAGAAAAACAAATACCGTATGCTAACACATATATATAGAATCGAAAAAAATAATAAATAAAATGGTCATGAAGAACCTAGGGGCAAGATGGGAATAAAGATACAGACTTACTAGAGAATGGATTTGAGCATATGGGGAGGGGGAATGGTAATGTGGGACAATGTGAGAGAGTGGCATGGACATATATACACTACCTAACGTAAAGTAGATAGCTAGTTGGAAGCAGTCACATAGCACAGGGAGATCAGCTCTGTGCTTTTTGACCACTTAGAGGGGTGGGATTGGGAGGGTGTGTGGGAGGGAAATGCAAGAGGGAAGAGATATGTTCACGTTTTTGTATGTATAGCTGATTCACTTTTTTATAAAGCAGAAAGTAACACACCATTGTAAAGCAGTTATTCTCCAATAAAGATGTTTAAAAAAAAAGAAATTAATTAAAGAATACTGTCTAAACATGAAAAACAGAAAACAAAAAGCAAAAAAAAAAACAGTATAGTTCTGGCATTACGATAGACATATAGATGAGTGGAACAGAATAGACAGTCCAGAAATTAATCCATGCAATCAATCAACTGATTTTCGTTAAAAGTGCCAAGAATACACGATGGGGAAATGATATTCTTTTCAACAAATGGTGTTGCGAAAAACCACATATCCACATGTAAAAGAATGGAATTGAACACGTATTTTATACCATATAGAAAAATCAACTCAAAAGGGGTTAAATAGTTGAATATAATACTTTATAAACATCAGGTATGGATAGAAAACTTCCAGAATATGTTTTATGGGAAATTCAGTAAGAGAGAACGTAGATAGTGGAGGACAGGCAACATTTGAAGACATAATGATTAATAGCTCTCCAGATTTTATGAAAATAACCAATCATTTCCAGACAACATAAATAAAGTAGAATTTATCCTTACACAATTTCTTATTTTTTAACTTTTCATTTTATATTGGAGTATAGATGATTAACAGTGTTGTGTTAGTTTCAGGAGTAAAGCAGTGATGCAGTTATACATAGACATGTATGTATTCTTCAAATTCTCTTCCCCTTTAGGTTGTTACATAATATTGAGCAGAGTTCCCTGTGCTATATATTAGGTCCTTGTTGGTTATACATTTTAAATGTAGCAGTGTGTACATGTCAATCCTAAACTCATTATCTATCCCTTCCCCCACACTTACCCCCTCATAACCGTAAATTTGTTCTCTAAGCCTATGAATCTGCTTCTGTTTTATAAATAAGTTCATTTGTATCATTTTTTAAAGATTCTGCATATAAGCAATATCATATATGTTCTTCCTCTGACTTCTTTCACTTAGTATGACAATCTCCAGGTCCATCCATGTTGCTGCAAATGGCATTATTTCATTCTTTTTAATGGCTAAGTAATATTCTATTGTATATATGTACCACATCTTCTTTATCCATTCATCTGCTGATGGACATTTAGGTTGCTTTCATGTCTTGGCTATTGTAAACAGTGCTGAAATGAACATTGGGATGCAGGTATCCTTTTTGAACCATGTTTTTCTCCAGATATATGCCCACAAGAGGGATTGCAGGATCATATGGTAGCTCTATTTTTAGTTTTCTAAGGAACCTCCATACTGTTCTCCACAGTGGCTGTAACAATTTACATTCCCACCAATAGTGTATGAGGATTCACACCCTCTCCAGCATTTCTTGTTTGTGGATTTTTTGATGATAGCCATTCTGACTGGTGTGAGGTAATATCTCATTGTAATTTTGAATTGAATTTCTCTAATTATTAGCGATGTTGAACATCTTTTCATGTGCCTCTTGGCCATCTGTTGTCTTCTTTGGAGAAATGTCTATTTAGGTGTTCTGCCCATTTTTGATTGGGTTGTTTGTTTTTATGATATTAAGCCCCATGAGCTGTTTATAAATTTTGGAGACCAATTCCTTGTTGGTCTCACCATTTGTAAGTATTTCCTCCCATCCTGAGGGTGGTCTTTTCATTTTGTTTATGTTTTCTTTGCTCTGCAAACGATTTCAAGTTTAACTGGGTCCCATTGGTTTATTTTTGTTTTTATTTCCATTCCTCTGGGAGACAGATCAGAAAAGATATATGCTGCAATTTATATCAAACAGTATTTTGCCTATGTTTTCCTCTAAGTGTTTTATAATGTCTGGTCTTACTTTTAGGTCTTTAATTCATTTTGAGTCTATTTCTGTGTATGGGGTTCTAATTCCATTTCTTTACATGTAGATGTCCAGTTTTCCCAGCACCATTTATTGAAGAGACTGTTTTTTTTCCTCCATTGTATAGTCTTACCTCCATTGTCATAGATTAATTGAACATAGGTGCTTGAGTTTATTTCTGGGCTTTCTATCCTGTTCCATTGACCTATATTTCTATTTTTGTGGCAGTACCATAAAGTTTGTTTTTTTTTTTTGGCGGTACGCGGGCCTCTCACTGTTGTGGCCTCTCCCATTGCGGAGCACAGGCTCCAGACGTACAGGCTCAGCAACTGTGGGTCACGGGCCTAGCGGCTCCATAGCATGTGGTATCTTCCTGGACCGGGGCAGGAACCCATGTCCCCTGCATTGGCAGGCGGACTTTCAACCGCTGTGCCACCAGGGAAGCCCCCACCATAAAGTTTTGATTACTGTAGCTCTTGTAGTATAGTCTGAAGCCAGGGAGCATGATTTCTCCACCTCCATTTTTCTTTGATATGATATTTTTTTGCTTATTCAGGGTCATTTGTGTCTCCATAAAAATTTTAAGATTTTTTGGTTCTAGTTCGGTGAAAAATGTCATTAGTAATTTGATAAGGATTGCATTGGATCTGTATTTGCCTTGGGTAGCATAGTCATTTTGACAATATCGATTCTTCCAATCCAAAAACATTGTATATTTTTCCATCTGTGTCCTCTTTGATTTCTTTCATCATTATCTTATAGTTTTCTGAGTACAGGTCTCTTGCCTCCTTAGTTAGTTTATTCCTAGGTATTATATTGTTTTAAATGCAATGATAAATGGATTTTAAAAAAAATTCTCTTTCTGATCTTTCTTTGATAGTGTACAGAAATGAAACAAATTTATGTGTATTAATTTTGTATCCTGCAACTTTACCAAATTCATTGATGTACTCTAGTAGTTTTCTGGTAGCATCTTTAGGATTTTCAATGTATAGCATCATCACCTGCAAACAGTAACAGTTTAACTTTGCCTGTGAAGCCATTTGGTCCTGGACTTTTGTTTGTTGCAGTTTTTAAATCACAGTTTCAATTTCAGTACTTGTGATTTGTCTTTTCATATTATCTATTTCCTCCTATTTCAGTCTTGGGAGATTGTACCTTTCTAAGAATTTGTCCATTTCTTCCAAGTTGTCTGTTTTATTAGCATACAGTTGCTTGTAGTAGTCTCTTATGATCCTTTATATTTCTGTGGTGTCCATTGTGACTCCTCCTTTTTCATTTCTAATTTTATTGAATTGAGTCCTCACCCTTCTTTGCTTGATGAGTCTGGCTAAAAGTTTATGAATTTTGTTTATCTTCTCAAAGAACTAGCTTTTAGTTTCATTGATCTTTGTTATTGGTTTCTTTGCCTCTATTTCATTTATTTCTGCTCTGATCTTTATGATTTATTTCCTTGTACTAACTTTAGGTTTTGTTTGTTCTTCTTTCTCTAGTTGCTTTAGGTGTAAGATTAGGTTGCTTATTTGAGATTCTTTTTGTTTCCTGAAATAAGATTGTACTGCTATAAACTTCCCTCTTAGAGCTGCTTTTGCTGCATCCCATAGGTTTTAGATTGCTGTGCTTTCATTTTTATTTGTCTCTATGTTTTCTTTTTATTTCCTCTTTGATTTCTTCTGTGATCCATTGGTTGTTTAGTAGCATATTGTTTAGCCTCCACATTTTTTTGTGGTTTTTTTTTTTTTACAGTTTTTTTCTTGTAGTTTATTTCTAATCTCATACCATTGTTGTCACAAAAGATGCTTGATACAATTTCAATTTTCTTAAGTTTACCGAGGCTCACTTTGTGGCCCAGCATGTGGTGAATCCTGGAGAATGTTCCATGTGCACATGAGAAGAATGTGTATTGTGCTGCTTTTGGATGGAATGCTCTGTAAATATCAATTAAGTCCATTTGATCTAATGTGTCATTTAAGGCTAGTGTTTACGTTTTGATTTTCTGTCTTGCTGATCTCTCCATTGATAAAAGTGGGGTTTAAAGTCCCCCACTACTGTGGTGTTACTGACATTTTCTCCATTTATGACTGTTAGTATTTCTTTATATATTGAGGTACTCCTATGTTTGCCACAACAAACATATACAATTGTTATATCTTCTTCTTGGCTTGATCCCTTGATCATTATGTAGTGTCTTTCTTTGTCTCTTATAACAGTCTTTATTTTAAAGTCTATTTTGCCTGATATGAGTATTGTTACTCCAGCTTTATTTTTATTTCCATTTGCATGCAATACCTTTTTCCATCCCCTCACTTTTAGCCTGTATGTGTTCCTAGGTCTGAAGTGGGTCTCTTGTAGAGAGCATATATATGGGTCCTGCTCTTGTATCCATTCATTCAGTCTATGTCTTTTGGCTGGAGCATTTAATCCATTTACATTTAAGGTAACTATCAATATGTATGTTCCTCTTTCCATTTTCTTAGTTGTTTGGCGTTTATTTTTGTAGCTCGTTTTTCTTCCTCTTTTGTTCTCTTGTGTTTTGATGACCACCTTTAGTGCTGTGCTTGTGTTGCTTTTTCTTTTTTTGTGTGTGTTTAAACTGTAGTTTTTGGGTTTGCTTTCCCATGAGGTTTTGATATATCAGACTATATATAAACAATATTGTTTTTAGTTCCTGGTCTCTTTCCCACTTAGAGAAGTTCTGACATTTGGTGCAAAGCTGGTCTGGTGGAGCTGAATTCTCTTAGCTTTTGCTTGTCAGTAAAGCTTTTGATTTCTCCATCATATCTGAATGAGAGCCTTGCTAGATAGAGTATTCTTGGTTGCAGGTTCTTTCCATTCATCACTTTAAATATATTCTGCCTCTCCCTTCTGGCCTTCAGAGTTTCTGCTGAGAAATCAGCTGATAACATTATGGGAGTTCCCTTGTATGTTGTCATTTTTCCCTGTTGCTTTTAATATTTATTTTGTCTTTAATTTTTTTTAATTTGATTACTGTGTGTCTCAGCATGTTCCTCCTTGGGTTTATCCTGCCTGGGGCTCTCTGTGCTTCCTGAACTTGGGTAACTGTTTCCTTTCCCATTTTAGAAAAATTCTCAGCTATTATATGTTCAAATGTTTTCTCAGGTCCTTACTCTCTCTCTCATCTTCTTCTGGGAACCCTGTAATGCAAATGTTAGTGCATTTACTCTTGTCCCAGAGGTCTCTTAGACTGTCTTCATTTCTTTTCATTCTCTTTTCTTTATTCTGTTCTGTGGTAGTGATTTCCACCATTCTGCCTTCCAGGTAACTTATCTGTTCTTCTGCCTCACTTATTCTGCTATTGATTCTTTCTAGTATATTTTTCATTTCAGTTATTGTATTGTTCATCTCTGTTTGTTTGTATCTTTAGTTCTTCTAGGTCTTTGTTAAAGTTTTCTTGCATCTTCTTGATCCTTGCCTCCATTCTTTCTCCAAGATCTTAGATCATCTTCACTATCATTATTCTAAATTCTTTTTTCAATAGGTTGGCTATTTCTATTTCACTTAGTTGTTCTTCTGGGATTTCATCTTGTTCCTTCATCTGGGATATTTTCCTCTGCCATCTCTTTTCGACTAATATTCTGTGATTGTGGTTTCTGTTCTACAGGCTGCAATACTGTAGTTCTTGCTTCTGCTGTGTGCCCTCTGGTGGATTAGGCTGTCTAAAAGACTTGGGCAGGCTTCCTGATGGGAGGGGCTCATTCCTGCTCAGTGGTGGGTGGAGCTGGGTCTTGTTCCTCTGGTGGGCAGGGCTGTGCTCAGGGAGTCTTTATGCCACTTTTCTCCTGATGGGTGGGGCTGTTTTCCCACACTGTTAGTTGTTTGGCCTCAGGTGACATAGCAGTGGAGCCTACAGGTTGTTTGGTGGGGTAATGGCAGCCACCAGGAGGGCTCACGCCAATGAGTACTTCCCAGAATTGCTGCTGTCACTGTCTTTATCCCTGCAGTGAGTGAGAGCCACACCCTGCCTCTTCAGGAAACCTTCCAATAGTAACAGGTATGTCTGGCCCAGTCTTTTATGGGGGTCACTGTTTTTTTTCCCCTGGGTCCTGGTGCACATGAGACTTTGTATGCACCCTCCAAGAGTGGAGTTTCTATTTCCCCCAGTCCTGTGGAAGCCCTGTGATCAAAGTCTGCTGGCCTTCAAAGCCAGATTATCTCGGGACTCTTCCTCCTGTTGCCAGGCCCCCAGGCTGGAAAATCTGATGTGGGGCTCAGAACTTTCACCCCTGTGGGAGAACTTCTGTGGTATAATTGTTTTCCAGTTTGTGGGTCACCCATCCGGTGGGTATGGGATTTGATTTTACCGTTACTGTGACCTCCTACCATCTTGTTTTGGCTTCTTCTTTGTCTTTGGTTGTAGTATATCTTTTTTGGTAGATTCCAGAAATTTTTTGTCAATAGTTGTTCAGCAGTTAGTTGTGATTTTGGTGTTTTCATAAGAATGGTGTGAGCTCATGTCCTTCTACTCCACCATCTTGAGTTCTATACTTACACAGTTTCTAATGAAACTGCAGAGCATGTAAATATAGAGAAAATCTTAGAACCAAAATATTTAAAAAGATAGATTACCTATATGGAAATTATTCAATTGGCAAAAATCTTTAGTTAACAACTACAATAGACCAAGATTACAGTAAAATAATATCTCAAAGAATGAGAAAAATAATTGTTAATTGAAAATTCTATATTCAGCTAAAATAACATTCAAAATTGTGGGTGAAATAAGACAATACAGAAAAAAACTGAGAGATTTTACAACTAACACACCTTCACTGAAATATCAATTAAAAGTTGTACTTCAGGAAGAATAAAATTGAAACACATTAAGTAAGTGTCTTTTAAATACATAAACTTTACATAAACTTTAGCTCATTTATTCATTTGATTACATGAGCTTTAGCTCATTTATGCATTTGCTCACTATACAAAACTACATGCAGCAATGTAGGTAACTCTCAAAGCTTAATTCTCTGTGAAAAGTGAAAATTACAGAAAGAGACATGAAATATGATTTCATTTATATCCTTATACACAGTTTAAGCATGCAAA
Source organism: Phocoena phocoena (assembly GCF_963924675.1). Lineage (NCBI taxonomy): Eukaryota > Metazoa > Chordata > Mammalia > Artiodactyla > Phocoenidae > Phocoena > Phocoena phocoena. Next base: position 79,230,186 of record NC_089240.1, on the reverse strand, counting down.
ATTGATATATATTATTTATGGATACTGCATATGTAACAAAACGTTTTCATAAATCAGTATAGTATTTACCAACAGGGAGAAAAGAATGGCATTGGACAGAGGTACATATCAAACTTGAAATATATTATTATTGAATTATTTTCTGAAAACACTCTGAGAAAATTTCAAAATATTAAGATGGTATAGAGCTTATTGATAGGTTCACATATTTTATCAAATTTTCCTCTGAAATTTTCTGTATTATTGAAATTTACATAAATAAGGGAATTAATTTTAAAAGCTAAGAGCAAGCACAAGTCCTGAGGAAGAAGCATCCTTTCTATGAATGAAATAGACATGTCCTAAAATACTGTATCCTATAAAAAAGTAATTAACTACATTGGTTAATATGAAAGCATGCTCGTATAACAACTAAGTTGGACCCCTTCCCCATACCACACACAAAAATTAACTCAAAATGGATGTAAAACCTAAATTGTAAGAGCAATCCCACTTCTAGCTATATACCCCAAACATTGAAAGCGAGTACTAAAACTGGTACTTGTAAACCAATGTTCTTATCAGCGTTATTCATGACAACCAAAAATAGAATTATACACACACACACACGTGCACACACACACATACAGTGAAATATTATCCAACCTTTACAAGCTGAGGCATGCTACTACATGGATGAACTCTGAAAACATGCTACTATATGGATGAACTCTGAAAAAATATTCTAAGTTTAATAATCCAGCAGAAAAGAAAAACATTATATGATTACAGCTATATGAAATCCTCAGAATAGACATATTCATAAAGACAGAAAGTAGAATAGAGATTACCATAGTATAGAAATAGGGGGAATGAAGAGTAATTGTTTAATAGATGCAGAGTTTCTGCTTGGGATGATAAAGAATTTCTGGAAATGAATAATAATAATGGTTTCATAACATTGTGAATATAATGTCACAATTATAAATGGTTAAAAGGGTAAATTATGTATATTTTACCACAATAAACACTTACAACACAACAACAAGTAAATTTACATGTAGCATAAATCTTTAAGAAAGTTCTTTCTGAGTAGTTTATACAGAAACAGAGTTTTTCAAACTCAATTCTAAAATTTGACCTTCTCAAATTGGAAAAAAAATCTGAAAAAATTTTCTTTGATTTCCTATTTTTTTAGAAAGGGAATTGCATTTTGCACATTTTCATCTGGTGTCTTCTAAGTTAAAAATAGTTTCTTACTTGGTCATGACTGTCAGAATATACTTTAAAGAGTATGACCTCTGTCTGTCTCCTTGTTAATTTATTTGAAAGATGTAAAAAGAGAAATGCATATGTAAAAAGAGAAACTTTCTTTTATCCTGTTAGAAAAAGAAGAACCATTTGGAATCAGTATACTGTCTGAGTAATTCTTAGTATGTGATTTAGAAAACGTAAGCTATCTTCCTTTTGAAATTTTGACATTAAGCAGAACTAAGTAGATAGTTGTAGCTAGCATATGCTTGGGCTGGAGAATGAGATTGGACAAAGGGGCAGTGGTTGGAAAGAACAGGCTGAATTTTGTCTTCTACTACAAGGATTCCCAACCTCCAAGCCACAGATCGCTACCAGTCCACAGCCTGTTAGGAGCTGGGCCGCACAGCAGGAGGTGAGTGGTGGGTGAGTGAGCAAAGCTTTATCTGCTGCTCCTCATTGCTCCCCATTGCTCACATTACTGCCTGAACTATCCTCCCCTCCCCCACGTGGAAAAATTGTCTTCCATGAAACTTGTCCCTGGTGCCAAAAATGTTGGGGACTGCTCTTCTACTAGATGGTTCCTCAACTTCCTTCTACTCTCTCTGGGCAATGATATGAGCATCCTTGATTATAGTGATATTCATAGTTCCTAGGGAATTCACATGTTAATATTTACCACACAAGCTCTCTTGAACCATTCATAATTTAACATGAACAAATCAACCTGTCATTGATGTTTAATTATTTTCTATTTTAGGATTTTTCTTGTGGAATTATTTGAGTTCCAGACATTCATTACTTAATTGAAATGAAGAGGAATTTCTCATCCTGAAAATGATTTTGGGAAAGTAAATTTTTATGAGGCAAGATGGTAACCTCTGAAAGAGTCCTCAAAAAAATAAAAATTAACTGAAATGCCAAACCACTTAGAAACAAACACAGAAATTAATGATAGTAAATGGATTATCACTAGTGTAGGATACCTCATTATAATGACTGTGACTTTGTACTGGGAAACAATGAATTTAGCATCTCATACTAGAGAGGAAAAAGCAAGAGAATATCATTGACCTTTGGAGTAAGCAGCAACACATGAATGTTCTTGTGATTTGTTGTGTTTTTAAGTTATTAGTGGAAAATTAACCTGATTGATTTGTATATGGTATTAAAGAGAGGAAATGGCACAATATAAGTTATATTGAAAAATGCAGACAGAATAGAGAATATGTTCTAACATATGCATCTTCAGAGATAGATGGTAAACACAGATCTGGATAAAGCACTTTAAATACTGCTCATGATATTTCACTAACTCAGTATTAAGTAATTTTGAGATTGTTTTCCAGCTTAAAGGCTGTTTTTTTTTTTTTTTTTTTTTCTCACTTATAGGGCAGAGCATGCTTTTCAGCACAGGATGTCAGAATGTGGCATATATATACAATGGAATATTACTCAGCCATAAAAAGAAACAAAATTGAGCTATTTGTAATGAGGTGAATAGACCTAGAGTCTGTCATACAGAGTGTAAGTCAGAAAGAGAAAGACAAATACTGTATGCTAACGCATATATATGGAATTTAAGGGGGAAAAAAATGTCATGTAGAACCTAGGGGTAAGACAGGAATAAAAACAAAGACTTACTAGAGAACAGACTTGAGGATATGGAGAGGGGGAAGGGTGAGCTGTGACAAAGCGAGAGAGAGGCATGGACAAATATACACTACCAAACGTAAGGTAGATAGCTGGTGGGGGGCAGCCGCATTGGGCAGGGAGATCGGCTCGGTGCTTTGTGACCACCTGGAGGGGTGGGATAGGGAGGGTGGGAGGGAGGGAGACACAAGAGGGAAGAGATATGGGAACATATGTATATGTATAACTGATTCACTTTGTTATAAAGCAGAAACTAACACACCATTGTAAAGCAATTATACCCCAAAAAAGATGTTAAAAAATAATAAAAATAAAATGCTAGATTAACTTTTATTATTAAAAAAAAACAATTAGCACTTTAATACACCAGTTAAGATAAAAGCATTTTCTGAACCTCTGCCTGGAAAGGGAGACAACTCTTATTTCGGAAAATAATGAGAGTTTTTGGTTTCACATTTGAATGCTTTCCAATGTTCCATTTGAATGATTTCAACTTGATCAATAAATGAGACTGTGATTTACAAGAAACTACCATGCAAATTTCAAACTTAGAGAAGCATGTAGTACAACAAATGTGATAAAATTTAGTTAGAAATATGGGCACTTGGCAGGTGGTGGTATATTTTCTGCAGGGTAATTTTTACTTTCCGCCCTTTCTGCTGTTTAAATTTTATACTACCTGAAAGTCCCATTGTGACAGTTCTACTCATCTACACTATTATTTAAATAAAATCTTTCTGTTTAGGATACAGCCCTGGAAGAGTGGAGAGTGAGTGCTCTTTATTTTCCATTTGAAATAATTATTATCCATGAAAATAAATGCAACACAGAAATTAATGTCTATTGTATTATTTTTTGACACTAAATGACCCCATTTATCACTAAGTGTACAGAGATTATCTAAGAAGATGATCAATTTAAAAATAATGAAAATTTATCATTTATTCACAATTTAAATCTTTTATTTAGTAAAGTGGCTTTAGTAAACTAATGAAATACCAACTAGTTGGTATTGAGTCCTAACATGATTTTCATTTTTGGTTGTTGGATTTAGATAATTAAAAAATAAGCTGGAAATTAAGAAAATTAAATTATTTGTTTGAATACACCACATTTTAAGATGTTTTCCTTTGTGAAGAATGTTAATTGAAAATCTTAACTTGTGCTCTATTCCCACCACAGTCATTACTAAGACAAAATAACTAGCAATATTTTATCTAATTAATAACCTAGATGAGCAGACAGAACTCTTGCAGGGAATGTGGTTTTAAGTATAAAACATGATTGTTTTCTTTCATTAGTTTTCTTTATATAAGTACCCTAAAATCTCAATTGGCTTTGCAAGACTACTAAATATTCCATCATCAAACAAAATGACAAGGACACAGTCCAAGAGGCTATTAGATCACATACTCACAGAAGAGGACCCTACTCTTACTATATCTTCTTGTCTTACTACCTGTTAATCTTGTTTAAATTAAAATGCCTCTATAAGGAGACAGAAACACTCATAGTCTGCACTGGAAAATTGCTTTTGTTGATATCATAGGAGGAATGATCCAAGAATGTTAGTCTGGTAATGATGGTGATCGTACAATAATAGCTGCTTGTACTTATTACTAAAACAAGATCCCAGATATAGGTTGGATGCTGTATGAAGAGAAAGTTTGAAGTGGTTCTATTTTCAAACATAATTCTGGTTATATGGGCAGCAGAATTTTTTTTTGTTTGTTTATTTGTTTTTGCAGTACGTGGGCCTCTCACTGTTGTGGCCTCTCCCGTTGCGGAGCACAGGCTCCGGATGCACAGGCTCAGCAGCCATGGCTCACGGGCCCAGCTGCCCCACGGCATGTGGGATCTTCTCAGACTTGGGAAGTAACCCGTGTCCCCTGCATCGGCAGGTGGACTCTCAACCACTGTACCACCAGGGAAGCCCAGGCAGCAGAATTTAACTCAGGCTTACCTATGAGGGGAAGACCGTGCAATTCTATAGCTTCACAAAGAATTGATATGAATTGTAATGGAGATTATTACAACTTGAGCTAATTCCCCCTCACCAAATGATAGGTAAAATCCTTACTGAAGGTTAACTTAAGACTGAAAGAGGTCACATGAAGTTTCGTCATTGGGAGTGTGATGAAAAAGAAGTTCTCAAAAGTTTAGCTTATTGTACTATATACCAGGAGTTGTTTATTCCTAATTTTTTTTGCAGAATTGGAAAATACAGTTTTGGTATTTCTCTGTCTTTCACCCTTAAAGGCAGAAGTGTCCCATGAGTAAGGCGATGAGGGTGGAAAACTTTGGCACAGTATTTAGGGTGATGGTGAACATAGCACTGTACCTGATTCCCCTTATCTCAGCATAATTAGAATTCAATTTAAAATGCTGTCAGATATCAAATTGTGTCATTAATGATATCCTAAAGCTCTGATTTTAAGTGTAATTCTTTTGGGCCAGCCTAAAATCACTAAGTTTTTCCAGGCTCACACTCTCCTAATAAAATCCCAACTTACTGGATTATCTTATTGTTCTTCTTTAAATATTGAAATAATATGGGCTCTGCTTCCTATCTCCACTGTGGAGGGAATGACACCTGACACAGATTATCCCAGAATTCTTACAAAAGGCAAACTTCTTCTCATTCACTTTTTTTACAGCTTTGTTTAGACATATTTCACATACCACACAATGTACCCTTTAAAGTATTCAATTCAATGGTATTTAGTATTTTCAAAGAGTGTGCAACACATCATCAAAATCTAATGATACTGAGCATATTCCCATGTGACTATTGTCCATTTCTACACATTCTGTGAAAAAGGATCTATTCATATCCTTTGCCTTATTTTAATTGGGTTATTTAGTATTTTATTAGTGAGTTGTAAGTGTTGTTTATATATTCTACATAAAAGTACTTTATTAGGATGAGGGGAAGATGGCGGAAGACTAAGACACAGAGATCACCTTCCTCCCCACAGATACACCAGAAATACATCTACACGTGGAACAACTCCTACAGAACACCTACTGAACGCTGGCAGAAGACCTCAGACCTCCCAAAAGGCAAGAAACTCCCCACGAACCTGGGTAGGGCAAAAGGAAGACACAGAGACAAAAGAATAGGGATGGGACCTGCACCAACGGATGGGAGCTGTGAAGCAGGAAAGGTCTCCACACACTAGGAAGCCCCTTCGCGGGCAGAGACTGTGGGTGGTTGAGGCGGGCAGCTTCAGAGCCGCGGAGGAGAGCACAGCAACTGGGGTGCGGAGGGCAAAGTGGGGAGATTCCCGCATAGAGGAGCGGTGCCGACCTGCACTCACCAGCCCGAGAGGCTTGTCTGCTTACCCGCTGAGGCAGGCGGGGCTGCGAGCTGAGGCTCGGGCTTTGGTCGGAGCACAGGGAGAGGACTGGGGTTGGCTGCGTGAACACAGCCTGAAGGGGTTAGTGCACCACGGCTAGCCGGCACGGAGTCCGGGCAAATGTCTCGAGCTGTGGAAAAGGCAAGAGACTTTTTCTTCCCTATTTGTTTCCTGGTGGGCAAGGAGAGGGGATTAAGAGCACTGTTTAAAGGAGCTCCAGAGACAGGTGCAAGCCGCGGCTAAAAGCGCAGACCTAAGAGACGGTCAGGAGACTCTAAGGCTGCTGTTGCTGCCACCAAGAAGCCTGTGTGCGGGCACCGGTCACTATCCACAGCTCCCTTCCAGGGAGACTGTGCAGCCTGCCAATGCCAGGTTCCCGGGATCCAAGGACAACTTCCCCGGGAGAACGCACAGTGAGCCTCAGGCTGGTGCAACGTCACGCCGGCCTCTGCCGCCGCAGCCTTGCCCCGCACTCCGTGACCCTTGCTCCCCCCGGCCTGAGTGAGCCAGAGCCCCCGAATAAGCGGCTCCTTTAACCCCATCCTGTCTGAGCGAAAAACAGATGCCCTCCGGCGACCTACATGCAGAGGTGGGGCCAAATCCAAAGCTGAGCCCCAGGGAGCTGTGAGAACAAAGAGAAAGGGAAATCTCTCCCAGCAGCCTCAGAAGCAGTAGATTAAAGCTCCACAATCAACTTGATGTACCCTGCATCTGTGGAATACATGGATAGACAACAAATCATCCGAAATTGAGGAGGTGGACTTTGAGAGCAAGATTTATGATTTTTTCCCCTTTTCCACTTTTTGTGAGTGTGTATGTGCACACTTCTGTATGAGATGATGTCTGTATAGCTTTACTTCCACCCTTTGTCCTAAGGTTCTATCGGTCCATTTTTTTTTTTTTTTTGGTTTGTTTGTTTTTCTAAATTATTTTCTTAATAATTTTTTAATTTAATAACTTTATTATATATTACTTTATTTTACATTATCTTCTTTCTTTCTTTCATTTTCTTTCCTTCCCTCCTTCCTTCCTTCCTGCCTCCATCCCTCCCTCCTTTCTTTCTTTCTTTCCTTCTTTCCTTCATTTCTTCTTTCTTTCTTTCTTCCTTCCTTCCTTCATTCCTTTCTTTCTTTCTTTCTTCCTACTTCTACTACTTCTTTCTCTCTACTTTTTCCCTGTTTTATTCTGAGCCATGTGGATGAAAAGTTCTTGGTGCTCCAGCCAGGAGTCAGTGCTGTGCCTCTGAGGTGGGAGAGCCAACTTCAGGACACTGGTCAACAAGAGACCTCCCAACTCCACATAATATCAAATGGCGAAAATCTCCCAGAGATCTCCATCTCAATGACAGCACCGAGCTTCACTCAACGAACAGCAAGCTACAGTGCTGCACACCCTATGCCAAACAACTAGCAAAACAGGAACATAACCCCACCTATTAGCACAGAGGCTGCCTAAAATCATAATAAGTCCACAGACACCCTAAAACACAACACCAGACATGGAACTTCCCACAAGAAAGACAAGATCCAGGCTCATCCACCAGAACACAGGCACTAGTCCCCTCCACCAAGAAGCCTACACAACCCACTGAACTAGCTTGAGTCCCTAGGGACAGACACCAAAAACAACGGGAACTACAAACCTGCAGCCTGCAAAAAGGAGACCCCAAACACAGTAAGATAAGCAAAATGAGAAGACAGAAAAACACACTGCAGATGAAGGAGCAAGATAAAAACCGACCAGAACTAACAAACGAATAGGAAATTGGCAGTCTACCAGAAAAAGAATACAGAATAATGAAAGTAAAGATGATCAAAAATCTTGGAAATAGAATAGAGAAAATGCAAGAAACATTTAACAAGGGCCTAGAAGAACTAAAGATGAAACAAACAACGATGAACAACACAATAAATGAAATTAAAAATACTCTAGATGAGATCAGTAGCAGAATAACTGAGGCAGAAGAACGGGTAAGTGACCTGGAAGATAAAATACTGGAAATAATTACTGAAGAGCAGAATAAAGAAAAAAGAATGAAAAGAACTGAGGACAGTCTCAGAGACCTCTGGGACAAAACTAAACACACCAATATTCAAATTATAGGGGTTCCAGAAGAAGAAGAGAAAAGGAAAGGGACTCAGAAAATATTTGAAGAGCTTATAGTTGAAAATTTCCCTAATATGGGAAAGGAAATAGTTAATCAAGTCCAGGAAGCACAGAGAGCCCCATACAGGATAAAATCAAAGAGAAATACAGCAAGACACATTAATCACTGTCAAAAATTAAATACAAAAAAAAAGTATATTAAAGTCAGCAAGGGAAAAACAACAAGTAACACACAAGGGAATCCCCATAAGGTTAACAGCTGATCTTTGAGCAGAAACTCTGCAAGCCAGAAGGGAGTGACAGGACATATTTAAAGTGATGAAGGAGAAAAACCTGCAACCAAGATTACTCTACCCAGCAACGATCTCATTCAGATTTGACGGAGAAATTAAAACCTTTACAGGCAAGCAAAAGCTAAGAGAGTTCAGCACTACCAAAAAAGCTTGAAAAAAATGCTAAAGGGACTCCTCTAGGCAAGAAACACAAGAGAAGGAAAAGACCTACAATAACAACCCCAAAACAATTTAGAAAATAGGAATAGGAACATACATATTGATAATTACCTTAAATTTAAATGGACTAAATGCTCCCACCAAAAGACACATATTGGCTGCACGGATGCAAAAGCAAGACCCATATATATGCTGTCTACAAGAGACACACTTCAGACCTAGAGACAGATACAGACTGAAAGTGAGGGGATGGAAAAAGGTATTCCATGTAAATGGAAACCAAAAGAAAGCTGGAGTAGCAATTCTCATATCAGAAAAAATAGACTTTAAAATAAAGACTATTTGAAGAGACAAAGAAGGGCACTACCTAATGATCAAGGGATCAATCCAAGAAGAAGATATAACAATTGTAAATATTTATGCACCCAACATCGGAGCACCTCAATACATAAGGAAAATACTAACAGCCAAAAAAAGGGGAAATCGACAGTAACACATTCATAGTAGGGGACTTTAACACCCCACCTTCACCAATGGACAGATCACCCAAAATGAAAATAAGTAAGGAAACACAAGCTTTAAATGATATATTAAACAAGATGGACTTAATTGATATTTATAGGACATTCCATCCAAAAACAAAAAAATACACATTTTTCTCAAGTGCCCATGGAGCATTCTCCAGGATAGATTATATTTCACATCACAAATCAAGCGTTGGTAAATTTAAGAAAATGGACATTGTATCAAGTATCTTTTCCAACCACAACGCTATGAAACTAGATATCAATTACATGAAAGGATCTGTAAAAAATACAAACACATGGAGGCTAAACAATACACTAATTAATAATGAAGTGATCACTGAAGAAGTCAAAGAAAACATAAAACAAAATACCTAGAAACAAAGGACAATGGAGACATGACGACCCAAAATCTATGGGAAGCAGCAAAAGCAGTTCTAAGAGGGAAGTTTATAGCAATACAAGCCCACCTTAAGAAACAGGAAACATCTCGAATACAAAACCTAAACTTGCACCTAAAGCAATTAGAGAAAGAAGAACAAAAAAACCACAAACTTAGCAAAGAAAAGAAATCGTAAAAATCAGATCAGAAATAAACGATAAAGAAATGAAGGAAACAATAGCAAAGATGAAAAAAACTAAAAGCTGGATCGTTGAGAAGATAAAAAAAATTGATAAACCATTAGCCAGACTCATCAGGAAAATAAGGGAGAAGATTCAAATCAATAGAATTAGAAATGCAAAAGGAGAAGTAACAACTGACACTGCAGAAATACAAAGGACCATGAGAGATTACTACAAACAACTTTATGCCAATAAAATGGACAATCTGGAAGAAATGGACAAATTCATAGAAATGCACAACCTGCCAAGACTGAATCAGGAAGAAATAGAAAATATGAACAGACCAATCACAAGCACTGAAATTGAAACTGTGATAAAATATCTTCCAACAAACAAAAGCGCAATACCAGATGGCTTCACAGGCAAATTCTATACAAACGTTTAGAGAAGAGCTAACACCTCTTCTTCTCAAACTCTTCCAAAATATAGCAGAGGGCAGAACACTTCCAAATTCACTCTACGAGGCCACGATCACCCTGATACCAAAAGCAGACAGTATGTCACAAAGAAAGATAACTACAGTCCAATATCAGTGATGAACATAGATGCAAAAATCCTCAACAAAATCCTAGCAAACAGAATCCAACAGCACATTAAAATGATCATACACCATGATCAAGTGGGGTTTATTCCAGGAATGCAAGGATTCTTCAATATACGCAAATCAATCAATGTGAAGAACCATATTAACAAACTGAAGGGAAAATAAAACATATGACCATCTCAATAGATGCTTTCAACAAAATTCAACACCCATTTATGATAAAAACCCTGAAAAAAGTAGGCATAGAGTGAACTTTCCTCAACATAATAAAGGCCATATATGACAAACCTACAGCCAACATAATCCTCAATGGTGAAAAACTGAAAACATTTCCACTAAGATCAGGAACAAGACAAGGTTGCCCACTCTCACCACTCTTATTCAACATAGTTTTGGAAGTTTTAGCCACAGCAATCAGAGAAGAAAAGGAAATAAAAGGAATCCAAATCGGAAAAGAAGAAATAAAGCTTTCACTGTTTGCAGATGACATGACACTATACATAGAGAATCCTAAAGATGCTACCAGAAAACTACTAGAACTAATCAATGAATTTGGTAAAGTTGCAGGATACAAAATTAATGCACAGAAATCTCTGGTATTCCTATACACTAATGATGAAAAATGTGAAAGTGAAATCAAGAAAACACTCCCATTTACCATTGCAACATAAAGAATAAAATATCTAGGAATAAACCTACCTAAGGAGACAAAAGACCTGTATGCAGAAAATTATGACACGGATGAAAGAATTAAAAAATGATAGAAATAGATGGAGAGATACACCACATTCTTGGATTGGAAGAATCAACATTGTAAAAATGACTCTACCAACCAAAGTAATCTACAGATTCAATGCAATCCCTATCAAACTACCACTGGCATTTTTCACAGAACTAGAACAAAAAATTTCACAATTTTTATGGAAACACAAAAGACCCCGAATAGCAAAAGCAATCTGGAGAACAGCAAACGGAGCTGGAGGAATCAGGCTTCCTGACTTCAGGCGATACTACAAAGCTACAGTAATCAAGACAATATGGTACTGGCACAAAAACAGAAACATAGATCAATGGAACAGGATAGAAAGCCCAGAGATAAACCCATGCACATATGGTCACCTTATCTTTGACAAAGGAGGCAGGAATGTACAGTGGAGAAAGGACAGCCTCTTCAATAAATGGTGCTGGGAAAACTGGACAGGTGCATGTAAAAGTATGAGATTAGATCACTCCCTAACACCACACACAAAAATAAGCTCAAAATGGATTAAAGACCTAAATGTAAGGCCAGAAACTATCAAACTCTTAGAGGAAAACATAGGAAGAACACTCTATGACATAAATCAGAGCAAGATCCTTTTTGACCCACCTCCTAGAGAAATGGAAATAAAAACAAAAATAAACAAATGGGACCTAATGAAACTTCAAAGCTTTTGCACAGCAAAGGAAACTATAAGCAAGACCAAAGACAACCCTCTGATTGGGAGAAAATATTTGCAAATGAAGCAACTGACAAAGGATTAATCTCCAAAATTTACAAGCAGCTCATGCAGCTCAATAACAAAAAAACAAACAATCCAATCCAAAAATGGGCAGAAGATCTAAATAGAAATTTCTCCAAAGAAGATATACAGACTGCCAACAAACACATGAAAGAATGCTCAACTTCATTAATCATTAGAGAAATGCAAATCAAAACTACAATGAGGGGGCTTCCCTGGTGGCGCAGTGGTTGAGTGTCCGCCTCCCGATGCAGGGGACACGTGTTCATGCCCCGGTCCAGGAAGATCCCACATACCGTGGAGCGGCTGGGCCTGTGAGCCATGGCTGCTGATCCTGTGCATCCGGAGCCTTTGCTCTGCAACGGGAGAGGCCACAACAGTGAGAGGTCCACGTACCACAAAAAACAAAAAAAAAACTACAATGAGGTATCATCTCACACCAGTCAGAATGGCCATCTTCAAAAAATCTAGAAACAATAAATGCTGTAGAGGATGTGGAGAAAATGGAACACTCTTGCACTGCTGGTGGGAATGTGAATTGGTACAGCCACTATGGACAACAGTGTGGAGATTCCTTAAAAAACTACAAATAGAACTGCCACATGACCTAGCAATCCCACTACTGGGCATATATCCTGAGAAATCCATAATTCATAAATAGTCATGTACCAAAATGTTCATTGCAGCTCTATTTACAATAGCCCAGAGATGGAAACAACCTAAGTGTCCATCTTTGGATGAATGGATAAGGAAGATGTGGCTCATATATACAATGGAATATTACTCAGCCATAAAAAGAAACGAAATTGAGTTATTTGTAGTGAGGTGGATGGACCTAGAGTCTGTCATACAGAGTGAAGTAAGTCAGAAACAGAAAGACAAATACGGTATACTAACACATATATATGGAATTTAAGGGAAAAAAGTGTCATGAAGAACCTAGGTGTAAGATAGGAATAAAGACACAGACCTACTAGAGAACGGACTTGAGGATATGTGGAGGGAGAAGGGTGAGCTGTGACAAAGCGAGAGAGAGGCATGGACATATATACAGTACCAAACTTAAGATAGATAACTAGTGGGAAGCAGCCGTATAGCACAGGGAGATCAGCTCTGTTCTTTGTGACCGCCTGGAAGGGTGGGATAGGGAGGGTGGGAGGGAGAGAGACGCAAGAGGGAAAAGATATGGGAACACATGTGTATGTATAACTGATTCACTTTGTTATAAAGCAGAAACTAACACACCATTGTAGAGCAATTATGCCCCAATAAAGATGTTAAAACAAAATTTAAAAATAAACTTCCTTTATCTGTTAAATGATTTGCAAATACTTTCTCCCATTCTCCGAGCTGTTTTCGACATTTCTTGAGTTTATTCTTTAAGGTAGAAAGGCTTTAATTTTGATAAAGCTTCTTAACCTATTTTTTTTTTCTTTTGTTGTTTGTACTTTGGGTGTTGTATCTAAGAAAACTGGCTAATGCACAATAGTGCATATTTCAGTTATGTTTTCTTTCTAAAAGTTTTTAAATTTAACCTCTTAAAGCTTAAGTGTTTTCTTCAGTTTGAGTTTCTTTGTCTATATTGTGTGGGGTAGGTAGTCCAACTTCATTATTATTATTATTATTATTATTTTTAACATCTTTATTGGGGTACAATTGCTTAACAATGGTGTGTTAGTTTCTGCTCTGTAACAAAGTGAATCAGTTATATATATACATATGTTCCCACATATCCTCCCTCTTGCATCTCCCTCCCTCCCAATCTCCCTATCCCACCACTCCAGGCTGTCACAAAGCACTGAGCTAATATTCCTGTGCCATGTGGCTGCTTCCCACTAGCTATCTACCTTACTACGTTTGTTAGTGTGTGTATGTCCATGACTCTCTCTCGCCCTGTCAAAGCTCAACCTTCCCCCTCCCCATATCCTCAAGTCCGTTCTCCAGTAGGTCTGCGTCTCTATTCCCGTCCCACCCCTAGGTTCTTCAGGACATCCATTTTTCTTAAATTCCATATATATGTGTTAGCATACGGTATTTGTCCTTTTCTTTCTGACTTACTTCACTCTGTATGACAGACTCTAGGTCTATCCATCTCATTACAAATAGCTCAATTTTCTTTCATTTTAAGGCTGAGTAATATTCCATTGTATATATGTGCCACATCTTCTTTATCAATTCTTCCGATGATGGGCACTTAGCTTGTTTCCATCTCCGGCCTATTGTAAAGAGAGCTGCAATGAACATTTTGGTACATGACTCTTTTTGAATTTTGGTTTTCTCAGGGTATATGCCCAGTAGTGGGATTGCTGGGTCATATGGTAATTCTATTTGTAGTTTTTTAAGGAACCTCCATACTGTTCTCCATAGTGGCTGAACTAATTCACATTCCCACCAGCAGTGCAAGAGTGTTCCCCTTTCTCCACACCCTCTCCAGCATTTATTGTTTCTAGATTTTTGATGATGGCCATTCTGACTGGTGTCAGATGATATCTCATTGTAGTTTTGATTTGCATTTCTCTAATGATTAATGATGTTGAACATTCTTTCATGTGTTTGTTGGCATTCTGTATATCTTCTTTGGAGAAATGTCTATTTAGGTCTTCTGCCCATTTTTGGATTGGGTTGTTTGTTTTTTTGTTATTGAGCTGCATGAGCTGCTTGTAAATTTTGGAGATTAATCCTTTGTCAGTTGCTTCATTTGCAAATACTTTCTCCCATTCTGAGGGTTGTCTTTTGGTCTTGGTTATGGTTTCCTTTGCTGTGCAAAAGCTTTGAAGTTTCATTAGGTGCCATTTGTTTATTTTTGTTTTTATTTCCATTGCTCTAAGAGGTGGGTCAGAAAGGATATTGCTGTGATTTATGTCATAGAGTGTTCTTCCTATGTTTTCCTCTAAGAGTTTGATAGTTTCTGGCCTTACATTTAGGTCTTTAATCCATTTTGAGCTTATTTTTGTGTATGGTGTTAGGGAGTGATCTAATCTCATACTTTTACATGTACCTGTCCAGTTTTCCCAGCACCAATTATTGAAGAGGTTGTCCTTTCTCCACTGTACATTCCTGACACCTTTATCAAAGATAAGGTGTCCATATATGCGTGGGTTTATCTCTGGGCTTTGTATCCTGATCCATTGATCTATCTTTCTGTTTTTGTGCCAGTACCATACTGTCTTGATTACTGTTGCTTTGTAGTATCGTCTGAAGTCAGGGAGCCTGATTCCTCCAGCTCCTTTTTTCGTTCTCAAGGTTGCTTTGGCTATTCGGGGTCTTTTGTGTTTCCATACCAATTGTGAAATTTTTTGTTCTAGTTCTGTGAAAAATGCCAGTGGTAGTTGGATAGGCATTGCATTGAATCTGTAGATTGCTATGGGTAGTAGAGTCATTTTCACAATGTTGATTCTTCCCATCCAAGAACATGATATATCTCTCCATCTATTTGTATCATCTTTAATTTCTTTCATCAGTGTCTTATAATTTTCTGCATACAGGTCTTTCGTCTCCTTAGGTAGGTTTATTCCTAGATATTTTATTCTTTTTGTTGCAATGGTAAATGGGAGTGTTTTCTTGATTTCACTTTCAGATTTTTCATCATTAGTATATAGGAATGCCAGAGATTTCTGTGCATTAATTTTGTATCCTGCTACTTTACCAAATTCATTGATTAGCTCTAGCAGTTTTCTGGTAGCATCTTTAGGATTCTCTATGTAGAGTATCATGTCATCTGCAAACAGTGACAGCTTTACTTCTTCTTTTCCGATTTGGATTCCTTTTATTTCCTTTTCTTCTCTGATTGCTGTGGCTAAAACTTCCAAAACTATGTTGAATAAGAGTGGTGAGAGTGGGCAACCTTGTCTTGTTCCTGTTCTTATGGAAATGCTTTCAGTTTTTCACCATTGAGGATGATGTTTGCTGTGGGCTTGTCATATATGGCCTTTATTATGTTGAGGAAAGTTCCCTCTATGCCTACTTTCTGGAGGGTTTTTACCATAAATGGTGTTGAATTTTGTGAAAAGCTATCTCTGCATCTATTGAGATGATCATATGTTTTTTATCCTTCAATTTGTGAATATGGTTTGTCACATTGACAGATTTGCGTATACTGAAGAATCCTTACATTCCTGGAATAAACCCCACTTGATCATGGTGTATGATCCTTTTAATGTGCTGCTGGATTCTGTTTGCTAGTATTTTGTTGAGGAATTTTGCATCTATGTTCATCAGTGATGTTGGCCTGTAGTTTTCTTTCTTTGTGACATCCTTGTCTGGTTTTGGTATCAAGGTGATGGTGGCCTCGTAGAAGGAATTTGGGAGTGTTCTTCCCTCTGCTATATTTTGGAAGAGTTTGAGAAGGACAAGTTTTAGCTCTTGTCTAAACGTTTGATAGAATTCACCTGTGAAGCCATCTCGTCCTGGGCTTTTGTCTGTTGGAAGATTTTTAATCACAGTTTCAATTTTAGTGCTTGTCATTGGTCTGTTCATATTTTCTATTTCTTCCTGATTCAGTCTTGGCAGGTTGTGCATTTCTAAGAATTTGTCCATTTATTCCAGATTGTCCATTTTATTGGCATAGAGTTGCTTGTAGTAATCTCTCATGATTTTTTTTATTTCTGCAGTGTCAGTTGTTACTTCTCCTTTTTCATTTCTAATTCTATTGATTTGAGTCTTCTCCCTTATTTTCTTGATGAGTCTTGCTAATGGTTTATCTATTTTGTTTATCTTCTCAAAGAACCAGCTTTTAGTTTTATTGATCTTTGCTATTGTTTCCTTCATTTCTTTTTCATTTATTTCTGATCTGATTTTTATGATTTCTTTCCTTCTGCTAGCTTTGGGGTATTTTTGTTCTTCTTTCTCTAATTGCTTGAGGTGTAAGTTTAGGTTGTTTATTCGAGATGTTTCCTGTTTCTTAAGGTGGGCTTGTATTGCTATAAACTTCCCACTTAGAACTGCTTTTGCTGCATCCCATAGGTTTTGGGTCGTTGTGTCTCCATTGTCATTTGTTTCTAGGTATTTTTTTATTTCCTCTTTGATTTCTTCAGTGATCACTTCGTTATTAAGTAGTGTATTGTTTAGCCTGCATGTGTTTGTATTTTTAACATATCTTTTCCTGTAATTGATATCTAGTCTCATGGCCTTGTGGTCAGAAATGATACTTGATACAATTTCAATTTTCTTAAATTTACCAAGGCTTGATTTGTGACCCAAGATATGATCTATCCTGGAGAATGTTCCATGAGCACTTGAGAAAAATGTGTATTCTGTTGTTTTTGGATGGAGTGTCCTATAAATATCAATTAAGTCCATCTTGTTTAATGTATCATTTAAAGCTTGTGTTTCCTTATTTATTTTCATTTTGGATGATCTGTCCATGGGTGAAAGTGGGGTGTTAAAGTCCCCTACTATGAATGTGTTACTGTCGATCTCCCATTTTATGCCTGTTAGTATTTGCCTTATGTATTGAGGTGCTCCTATGTTGGGTGCATAAATATTTACAATTGTTATATCTTCTTTTTGGATCAATCCCTTGATCATTATGTAGTGTCCTTCTTTGTCTCTTTTAATAGTCCTTATTTTAAAGTCTATTTTGTCTGATATGAGAATTACTACTCCAGCTTTCTTTTGGTTTCCATTTGCATGGAATACCTTTTTCCATCCCCTCACTTTCAGTCTGTATGTGTCTCTAGGTCTGAAGTGGGTCTCTTGTAGACAGCATATATAAGGGTCTTGTTTTTGTATCCATTCAGCCAATCTGTGTCTTTTGGTGGGAGCATTTAGTCCATTTACATTTAAGGTAATTATCGATATGTATGTTCCTATTCCCATTTTCTATATTGTTTTGGGTTCATTATTATAGGTCTTTTCCTTCCCTTGTGTTTCTTGTCTAGAGAAGTTCCTTTAGCATTTGTTGTAAAGCTGGTTTGGTGGTGCTGAACTCTCTCAGCTTTTGCTTGTCTGTAAAGATTTTAATTTCTCCATCAAATCTGAATGAGATCCTTGCTGGGTAGAGTAGTCTTGGTTGCAGGTTTTTCTCCTTCATCACTTTCAGTATGTTCTACCACTCCCTTCTGGCTTGTAGGGTCTCTGCTGAGAGATCAGCTGTTAACCTTATGGGGTTTCCCTTGTGTGTTATTTGTTGTTTTTCCCTTGCTGCTTTTAATATGCTTTCTTTGTATTTAATTTTTGACAGTTTGATTAATATGCGTCTTGGCATGTTTCTCCTTGTATTTATCCTGTATGGGACTCTCTGTGCTTCCTGGACTTGATTAACTATGTCCTTTCCCATATTAGGGAAGTTTTCAACTATACTCTCTTCAAATATTTTCTCAGTCCCTTTCTTTTTCTCTTCTTCTTCTGGAACTCCTATAAATCGTATGTTGGTGCGTTTAATGTTGTCCCAGAGGTTTCTGAGACTGTCCTCAGTTCTTTTCATTCTTTTTTCTTTATTCTGCTCTGCAGTAATTATTTCCACTACTTTATATTCCAGGTTACTTATCCGTTCTTCTGCCTCAGTTTTTCTGCTATTGATCCCTTCTAGAGTATTTTTAATTTCATTTATTGCATTGTTCATCGTTGCTTGTTTCATCTTTATTTCTTCTAGGTCCACGTTAACTGTTTCTTGCATTTTGTCCATTCTATTTCCAAGATTTTGGATCATCCTTACTATCATTTTTCTGAATTCTTTTTCAGGTAGACTGCCTATTTCCTCTTCATTTTTTTAGGTCTAGTGCATTTTTTTCTTGCTCCTTCATCTGCTGTGTGTTTTTCTGTCTTCTCATTTTGCTTATCTTACTGTGTTTTGAGTCTCCTATTTGCAGGCTGCAGGTTCGTAGTTCCCGTTGTTTTTGTGTCTGTCTCCAGTGGCTAAGGTTGTTTCAGTGGGTTGTGTAGGCTTCCTGGTGGAGGGGACTAGTGCCTGTGTTGTGCTGGATGAGGCTGGATCTTGTCTCTCTAGTGGGCAGGTTCACGTCTGGTGGTGTGTTTTGGGGTGTCTGTGGCCTTATTATGATTTTAGGCCGCCACTCTGCTAATAGGTGGGGTTGTGTTCCTGTTTTGCTAGTTGTTTGGCATAGGTTGTCCAGCACTGTGGCTTGCTGGTCATTGAGTGAAGCTGGGTGCTGGTGTTAAGATGGAGGTCTCTGGGAGATTTCCGCCGTTTAATGTTATGTGGAGCTGGGAGGTCTCTTGTTGACCAGTTACCTGAAGTTGGCTCTCCTACCTCAGAGGCAGAGCCCTGACTCCAGGGCTGGAGCACCAAGAGCCTTTCATCCACACGGCTCAGAATAAAAGGGAGAAAATGTAGAGAGAATTAGTAGAATATGAGTAAAGAAAGAAGGAAAGGAGGAAAGGAAGGAAGGAAAAAAGAAGCAAAGAAGGAAATAAAGGAGGGAGGGAGGGAGAGAGGGTGGGAGGAAGGAAGGAGGGAAAGAAGGAAAAAAGACAGAAAGAAAGAAGATACAGTAAAAATAAAATAAAGTATAATATAGTTATTGAATTAAAAAATATTTAGAAAAAAAAAGGACAGATAGAACCTTAGGACAAATGTTGGAAGCAAAGCTATACAGAAAAATTCTTACACAGAAGGATACACATACACCCTCACAAAAAGAGGTAAAGGGGGAAAAATCATAAATCTTGCTCTCAGAGACCACCTCCTCAATTTGGGGTGATTCGTTGTCTAAAGGAGGGGAGGAAGGAAGGAAAGAAAGAAAGAAAGAACGAAGGTAAAGTATAATAAAGTTATTACAATTAAAATTAATTATTATGAAAAAAATTTTTTTTTAAAAAACCATGGACGGATAGAGCCCTAGGACAAATGGTGGAAGCAAGACTATACAGACAAGATCTCACACAGAAGCATACACGTACCCCTTCACAAAAAGAGGGAAAGGGAAAAAAATCATAGATCTCGCTCCTAAATTCCACCTCTTCAATTTGGGATCATTCCTTGTCTATTCAGGTATTCCACAGATGCAGGGTATATCAAGTTCATTGTGGAGCTTTAATCCGCTGCTTCTGAGACTGCTGGGAGAGATTTCCCTTTCTCTTCTTTGTTCTCTCAACTCACAGGAGCTCAGCTTTGGATTTGGCCCTGCCTCTGCGTGTAGGTCGCTGGAGGGCGTCTGTTTTTTGCTCAGACAGGACGGGGTTAAAGGAGCCGCTGATTCGGGGGCTCCGGCTCACTCAGGCCGGGGGTGGGGGGCAGGAAGGAGGGGCACTGCGTGCGGGGCGGGCCTGCGGCGTCAGAGGCGGCGTGACGTTGCGGCAGTGGCCGGCATGAAGTTGCACCAGCCTGATGCCCGCCGTGCGTTCTCCCGGGGAAGTTGTCCCTGGATCCCGGGAACCTGGCAGTGGCGGGCTGCACAGGCTCCGCGGAAGAGGGGTGTGGAGAGTGACCTGTACTCGCACACAGGCCTCTTGGTGGCGGCAGTAGCAGCCTTAGAATCTCCTGCCCGTCTCTGGGGTTTCGCTTTTAGCCGCGGCTCGCGCCCGTCTCTGGAGTTCCTTTAAGCAGCACTCTTAAACCCCTCTCCTCGCGCACCAGGAAACAAAGAGGGAAGAAAAAGTCTCTTGACTCTTCGGCAGGTGCAGACTTTTCCCCAGACTTCCTCCTGGCTAGCCGTGGTGCACTAATCCCTTCAGGCTATGTTCAAGCCGCCAACCTCAGTCCTCTCCCTGTGCTCCGTCAGAAACTGAAACCGGAGCCTCAGTTTGCAGCCCCGCCCACCCAGGCGGGTGAGCAGACAAGCCTCTCGGACTGGTGAGTGCCGGTCGGCAACGATCTTCTGTTTGGGAATCTCCCCGCTTTGCCCTACGCACCCGTCGCTGTGCACTCCTCCGCGGTCCTGAATCTCCCCCCTCCACCTCCTGCAGTCTCCGCCCGCGAAGGGGCTTCCTAGTGTGTGGAAACTTTTCCTCCTTCACAGCTCCCTCCCACTGGTGCAGGTGCCGTCCTTATTCTTTTGTCTCTGTTTTTTCTTTTTTTCTTTTGCCCTACCCAGGTACGTGGGGAGTTTCTTGCCTTTTGGGAGGTCTGAGATCTTCTGCCAGCCTTCAGTAGGTGTTCTGTAGGAGTTGTTCCACGTGTAGCTGTATTTCTGGTGTATCCATGGGGAGGAAGGCGATCTCCGCGTCTTACTCTTCCGCCATCTTCAAGCCGTCCTCTCCAACTTCATTATTTTGAAGGCATATTATTAAGTTTTCGCAGCACTCTTTGCTCAAAACACTATTCTTTTTCCCTTTGAATATTACTGACAACCTTTTTGAAAACTAATTGACTCTAAATGTGTGGGTTTATATGTGAAATCTCAACTCTATTCCTTCTTTTTTTTCCTTTTGTTCTATTCAAGCCCTCAGCAAATTTTATGATCCCATCCACTTTTGGTGGGCAGTCTACTTTACTGAGTCCATTGATTCAAATGTTAATCTCATCCAGGAACACTGTCACAGACTCACCCAGAAATAATATTTAATCTCGGCAACCCATGGCCAGTCCAGCTGACACATAAATTATCCATCACAAGTCCATCCCACGTAATCTTAAAAACTATACACATCTCTTTAACAATACTTAATCTCCAATCTCCAAATAAAGACAATAACAAGTTTATAATTACACCCAGCATGATACAACTATCCTGTGTACAACTATAACTACACTAACTCTTTCCCCAAGAGAGGAAGGTAAGTGTTTTAGTGGTATTTACTCTTCTCTTTGATATAAAATACCTTAAATACTATGATGTAAAATTAACAATACTTAAATACTATCATATTAAATCAATACATCTTGTGTTACATGATTGGGGAATAAGAGGAAAGTAAACAAAATATGTTATACACACATACATGTATTTATAGTAATATATGACAATTGCTTTTCTCATTTATGCAACTGGTCTTTTGGTCATAGTTGGTATTTATAATTACCTTCTGCCACTATCCATTCTGTATTCCCTTTTGTTTCAGCAAGCATCTCAGCCTTTTTAGTTCTTTACCTGATAAAGTGACCCAAAGTTTAATTCCTGAATGGTCTGGGAAATTACTAGCCCTGACTCTATTGGGTTGTTGTAGTTTTCCATTGACTTAATTACAGGACCTGGTAATTCTAAGTGACACCCTAAATGATCTCCTTTATTTCAGGCATTATTTTGCTTACTTCTATTGTGGAGTACTAGTACAATTTCTCCTTGATAGTCAGGATCATTTACCTAGCTTACGCAGCAATGCCCTTTTTTCCGTGTTGATTCAGAGGTATGAGAAGCCGAAAGTAGCCAGGTGTCAGAATGAGCTTCCATCCGTGTAATCATTGTTGTATCTCCTGGTAGAAGCATTCCTCCCTTTGGCTTTTGGGTCATGAGAGTGTAAGGTCACAGGAACAAGGATCAGAAATGTTGCTGGTGCATTGCTAGGGGTAATAGTGAGTGATGCCATTCCCATTTCCACACTTTGATTCCTGAACCTGTGAATCCTGGCAACTAGGAAAACAGCATCATATACTACATGCTGATTAAGAGCATATATAACCTTCTTGTCCCAGCCCTACAAGGTATTGTCACCTAACTGTAATTTTAACTGAATCTTCACAAGGTCCTTCCACCTTTCTATCAAGTCAGATACTTCAGAATTATAGGGAACATGGTAAGATGAATGAATTCCACAAGCATGTACCCATTGTTGCACTTCTTCTGCTGTTAAATGAGTTCCTTGATCAGAGGTAATGCTGTATGGAAAACCATGATGGTGGATAAGGTAAGTCCAAAAATGGTGGTTTGGGCAGAATCATTGTGTACAAGGAAGGCAAATCCATATCCAGAGCATCTATTCTAGTAAAAATAAAATACTGCCCCTTATGCAATGGAAGTAGTCCAATGTAATCAACCTTCCACCAGATAGCTGAATGATCACACTGGGAAATGGTGCCTTATCAGGGACTAAGCAATAGTCTCTGCTATGGGCAGATAGGGCACTAAGTGGTGGCTGTAGCCAGATTTGTCTTTGTGAGTGGAAGTCAATATTGCTGAACACATACGTAACCTCCATTCCTGCCACTATGGCTATTTTGTTTATAGACTAATTGGTGATGACAAGGGTTGCTGAGGGAAAAAAGCTGACTTGTATACACAGAGTGGGTCATCCTATCCACTCAATTATTAAAATATTTTTTGTTGAAGTAAGGTAAGTATTCACATGGGACACATATCTTTACATATTTTTGCCCATTCAGAGATGTCAGTCCACATACCTCTTCCCCAAATTTCTTTATCACCAACTTTCCAATCATGCTCCTTCCAAGTCCCTGAATATTCAGCCAAACCATTGGCATAGCCTATGAATTGGTACATAATCACACATTTGGCCATTTCTCCTTTGAAGCAAAGTGAAAAGCCAGGTGAATGGCTCAAAGCTCTGCCCACTGGTAGGATTTCTTTTTGCCGTTGTCCTTTATGAATGCCACAGACAGGGGCTGTAGTGCTACAGCTGTCCACTTTTGGTGGTGCCTGAATATTGTGCAAACCATATGTGAGCTAGGTTTCAGTCTTCTTTTCCTTTGTTAATAGATTGTAGGGAACTCCCCATAAGACCATTGGCACAGGGTGGGAGAAAGAAGGCAGTGTGGCAGAAGTGGGGACCATGGGCATTTGGGCCACTTCTTCATGTAACTTACTTGTACCTTCAGGATCTGCTGGAACCCAATCACATATATGGAAAATTTATTAAAATTCTCTATTTTTAAGTTTTCTTATTTGTAGAGTGAAAATTCTAATAAAGGTAACTCATAGAGTTATTGTGAGAAGTAAATGAGTTAATACATGTAAATCTTTTGTGTGTGTGTGTGTGTGTGTGTGTGTGTGTTACGTGGGCCTCTCACTGCTGTGGCCTCTCCCGTTGTGGAGCACAGGCTCCGGATGCGCAGGCTCAGCAGCCATGGCCCACGGGCCCAGCCGCTCCACGGCATGTGGGATCCTCCCAGACCGGGGCATGAACCCATGTCCCCTGCATCTGCAGGCGGACTCTCAACAACTGCACTACCAGGGAAGCCCCATGTAAATCTTAAAATAGTGCCCCACACATAACAGTGACTCATCAATGCTAATTAATTGTATTGTCATTATCCTATTCCTACATGAAATCACAATTGTTAGTTTACCAATTTTAAAATCATTTGGTATGTTTGGCTTACTTTTGTTACTTAAGTTCAACCTCCAAAGCCTTGAAAACTCTGCCAATTTTATTGTCTTGACATATTTCCCCATCTTAAGCATCTTCAAAGTCAAGTGTTTCTCAAATTGTGGATGATAGATAGATCATCACATCAGGATCATTTGGGATGCTTGTTAAGACTACAGATTCCTAGGGACTTCCCTGGTGGTCCAGTGGTAAAGAATATGCCTTCAAATGCAGGGGACATGGGTTTGATCACTGGTCAGGGAAATAAGATCCCACATGCCACAGGACAACTAAGCATACGCACCACAACTACTGAGCTCATGTGCAATGAGAGACCATGTGTCATAACTATGGAGCCCATGCACCCAGGAGCCCATGCGCCACAACTTGAGAGAGAAAATCCACATGCCACAACTACAGAGAAGCCTGTGCACCACAACTACAGAGAAGCCAGTGTACCACAATGAAGAGCCCACACCACAATGAAAGATCCCATGAGCCTCAGTGAGGATCCCACATGTCACAAATAAGACCTGACAGAGCCAAAAAAATAAAGAAAATAAATAAATAAATAAAAAGAATACAGATTTCTAAACCTCACCAAGAAGGTGGAAGACCTATATGATGGGAACTACAAAACATTAATAAAGGAAATTGAAATGATTCAAAGAAATGGAAAGATATCCTATGCTCTTGGATTGGAAGGATTAATATTGTTAAAATGACCATACTACTCAAAACAATGTATAGATTTAATGCGATCCCTATAAAATTACCCATGACATTTTTCACAGAACTAGAACAAATAATCCCAACATTTATATGGAGCCATAAGAGACCCAGAATTGCCAAAACAATCCTTAGGAAAAAGAACAAAGTAAGAGGCATAACCCTCCCATGCATCAAACAATACTACAAAGTTACAGTAATAAAGACAGCATGGTATTGGAACAAAAGGAGACATATGGATCAAATGAACAGAATAGAAAGCCCAGAAATAAACTCACACACCTATGGACAATTAATCTTCAACAAAGGAGGCAAGAATATACAATGGGGAAAAGACAGTCTCTTCAGCAAGTGGTGTTGGAAAAGTTGGACAGCCACATGTACATCAATGAAGTTGGAACACACTTTCACACCATACACAAGAATAAACTCAAAATGGTTTAAAGACTTAAATATAAGATATGACACCATAAATCTCCTAGAAGAGAACATAGGCAAAACATTCTCTGACATAAATCATACCAGTTTTCTTAAGTCAGTCTCCCAAGGCAATAGAAATAAAAGCAAAAATAAATGAATAGGACCCAATCAAACTTACAGGCTTCTGTACAGCAAAAGAAAACATAAACAAAACGAAAAGATCACCTACAGACTGGGAGAAAATCTTTGCAAATGATGTGACTGACAAGGGATTAATTTCCAAAATATACAAACAGCTCATACAACTCAATAGCAAAAATAACAAACAAAAAAACCACAACCCAATTGAAAAATGGACGAAGACCTAAATAGGCATTTCTCCAAAGAAGAAATATAATGACCAATAGACACATAAAGAGATGCTCATCATCATTAATTATCAGAGAAATGCAAATCAAAACTACAATGAGGTACCACCTCATACTGGTTAGAATGTCCATCATTAAAAAGTCTACAAATACTAAATGTTGGAGAGGATGTAGATAAAAGGAAACCCTTTTACACTGTTGGTGGGAATGTAAATTGTACCCTTTATGGAAAACAGTATGGAGGTTCCTCAAAAAACTAAAAATAAAGTTGCCATATGATTCAGCAATCCCACTCCTGGGCATATACCCAGGCAAAACTCTAATTCAAAAAGATACATGTATCCCTATGTTCATAGCAGCACTACTCACAATAGCCAAGACAACCTAAATGTCCATTGACAGAGGAATGGATAAAGAAGATGGGTACATATATAAAATGGAATATTACTCACCCTTAAAACGGAACAAAACAATACCACTTACAGCAACATGGATGGACCTAGAGATTATCATACTAAGCAAAGTAATTCAGAAAGAGAAAGACAAATACTATGTAATATCACTTATATGTGTAATCCAAAATATGACACAAATGAATATATCTATGAAACAGAAACAGACATAGGGAACAGACTTGTGGTTGCCAAGGGGGAGGGGGGTTGGGGAGGGAAGGATTGAGAGTTTGGGATTAGCAGATGCAAACTAATATATATATAGGGTGGATAAACAAGAGCTTACTGTATAGCACAAGGAATTATATTCTATATCCTGTGATAAACCGTAATGGAAAAGAATATGAATAAGAATATATATATATATATATATATATATACATATATGTATAACTGAGTCACTTTGCTGTACAGCAGAAATTAACACAGCATTGTAAATCAACTATACGTCAATAAAATTCTTAAAAAGCCAAAGAAAGTAGATAAAACTAAATGTAACAATATGTTTTACTTAGACTAATGTATCAAAAATATTATTTCTACATGTAATTTATATAAAACTGATTTCTGGGGTATTTTCACATTCTTTTTTTTTCTTTGTATTAAATCTTTGAAATTTTATAGTACATTTCAATTCAATATGTAATCAGTGTAAAACATTTTTAAAAAATTCCTGAGCTTGACTCCAAAGGTATTGAATCAGTCTCTTGTGGATAGAGTACAGAAAATTGATTTTTTAACCTGATTTCAAACATGTTTCTAATGTGTACTCAATTTTGAAAACCACTGTTCCAAGTACTTGTGAATAGATAGTTAGTAATTAAAGGGTAAGATTCTCAAGATACTAGCACAATAGCTTCCGTGCCATTGTCTTGTAATTAGAAAAATACTTTCGTAGGCAACGTTTTTGCCCTTCTAATCAAAATTCTTGACCAAATTTTTTCAAAAATTATCTGTAGTAGGAAATGAGCAGTTGTGAAAATAAGGGAGAAAAAGATAAGAAGTTTATGGAATATTATGATGAGAAATTTCTCTATTTTTGATGATTGACTATGTAGACTGGGTGGTTGCTAGTAGAGACTAATAATGTTAACTGACATTACTTGAAATATTATCAGTGGCTTCCAGGGAGCAGGAAGGGAGTAGACAAGTAGGGTTAAAAACTCACTTGTTGACTCAAGAGTCCAGATGTGCTTAATAAGCACAGCAAATAAGCAGAGTTTTCATGACACATAACATTGCCATGTAATGTTCAGTGTTGTCAGTCAATTATCATATTATGTTTTGATTTCTTGTATCTCCTAGGACAAGTGGTTTGGAGAATATTAAGTTTATATAAACTACATATCAAATTTCTAATATTCATTTTTACCTATATAACATAAGGATTATAAAAAAATTTTTTTTAAATTTTATATCTGGGATTGGAGAATGAGAATATAGCCTTGATTTACAAACATGTTCATGTTCTTTCCCCACCCATCTAATGTGGCCTTTCTTTACAATTTATTCCCTATATAATGGTGGTCCAAACACAATTCTGGCCTCAATCATGTATCACTTGCACTACTGCAGTAAGTACCTAATTGGTCTCCTTGCCACTGGCCTCTCATTTCTCCAGTATATCTGTATGTCAATACCCCCACTTGAAAACCTCCAATGTTTTCCTGTTGCTTCATAAATCAAATCCAAACTCCATAGCAGAGTATTCAAGGGCCTAGATCCATCCTACAAACCAAACTAAACTTCTCTGAATATGCCATACAATTTTAGCCCTCCTTTCTCAATTTTAATAGTTTTAATCTGGAATGACTTTTGTATATTTTTAACTAAAATTTATTAATATTTCAAATTTTAGTTAAAATGAGAGCACAATGAAACACTTTCCACTTGGTCTAATCAAAAGTATTCATTCTGGGGGACCTTGAAGATGGCGGAAGAGTAAGACGCGGAGATCGCCTTCCTCCCCACAGATACACCAGAAATACATCCACACGTGGAACAACTCCTACAGAACTCCTACTGAGGGCTGGCAGAAGACCTCAGACCTCCCAAAAGGCAAGAAACTCCCCACGTAACTGGGTAGGGCAAAAGAAAAAACAGAGACAAAAGAATAAGGACGGCACCTGCACCAGTGGGAGGGAGCTGTGAAGGAGGAAAAGTTTCCACACACTAGGAAGCCCCTCCGCAGGCGGAGACTGCGGGAGGCAGAGGGGGGAGTTTCGGGACCGCGGAGTAGTGCACAGCGACGGGTGCGGAGGGCAAAGCGGGGAGATTCCTGCACAGACGATCGGTGCCGACCAGCACTCACCAACCCGAGAGGCTTGTCTGCTCACCCGCCGGGGCGGGCGGGGCTGCGAGCTGAGGCTCGGGTTTTGGTTTTGGACGGAGCTCAGGGAGAGGACTGGGGTTGGCAGCTTGAACATAGCCTGAAGGGGTTAGTGCACCACGACTAGCCGGGAGGGAGTTCGGGGAAAAGCCTGCACTGGCCGAAGAGGCAAGAGACTTTTTCTTCCCTCTTTGTTTCCTGGTGCGCAAGGAGAGGGGTTTAAGAGCGCTGCTTAAAGGATCTCCAAAGACGGGCGCGAGCCGCGGATAAAAGCGCGAACCCCAGAGACGGGCACGAGCCGCGGCTGAGGGCGCGAGCCCCCGAGACGGGCGCGAGCCGCGGCTGAAAGCGCAAACCCCAGAGACAGGCGCGAGCCGCGGCTAAAACCGCGTACCCAAGAGCCGGGCGGGAGACGCTAAGGCTGCTGCTGCCACCACCAAGGGGCCTGTGTGCGAGCACAGGTCACTCTCCACACCCCTCTTCCGCGGAGCCTGTGCAGCCCGCCACTGCCAGGTTCCCGGGATCCAGGGACAACGTCCCCGGGAAAACGCACGGCGGGCCTCAGGCTGGTGCAACGTCACGCCGGCATCTGCCGCAATGTCACGCTGCCTCTGCCGCTTCAGGCTGGCCCCGCACGCAGTGCCCCTCCTTCCCCCATCCCCCAACCCCCGGCCTGAGTGAGCCGGAGGCCCCGAATCAGCGGCTCCTTTAACACCGTCCTGTCTGAGCGAAAAAACAGACGCCCTCCAGCGACCTACACGCAGAGGCAGGGCCAAATCCAAAGCTGAGCTCCTGTGAGCTGTGAGAACAAAGAAGAGAAAGGGAAATCTCTCCCAGCAGCCACAGAAGCAGCGGATTAAAGCTCCACAATCAACTTGATATACCCTGCATCTGTGGAATACCTGAATAGACAAGAAATGATCCAAAATTGAAGAGGTGGAATTTAGGAGCGAGATCTATGATTTTTTTCCCTTTTCCTCTTTTTGTGAATGTGTACGTGTATGCTTCTGTGTGAGATCTTGTCTGTATAGTCTTGCTTCCACCATTTGTCGTAGGGCTCTATCCGTCCATGACTTTTTTTAAAAATTCTTTTTCTTAATAATTAAGTTTAATTGTAATAACTTTATTATACTTTACCTTCGTTCTTTCTTTCTTTCCTTCCTTCCCTCCCTCCTTTAGACAACGAATCACCCCAAATTGAGGAGGTGGTCTCAGGGAGCAGGATTTATGATTTTTCCCCCTTTACCTCTTTTTGTGAAGGTGTATGTGTATGCTTCTGTGTAAGATTTTCTCTGTATAGCTTTGCTTCCAACATTTGTCCTAAGGTTCTATCCGTCCCTTTTTTTTTTCTAAATATTTTTTAATTCAATAACTATATTATACTTTATTTTATTTTTACTGTATCATCTTTCTTTCTGTCTTTTTTTCCTTCTTTCCCTCCTTCCTTCCTTCCTCCCTCCCTCCCTCCCTCCTTTCTTTCCTTCTTTGCTTCTTTCTTCCTTCCTTCCTTTCCTCCTTTCCTTCTTTCTTTCCTCATACCTCTACTAATTCTCTCTACTTTTTCTCCCTTTTATTCTGAGCTGTGTGGATGAAAGGCTCTTGGTGCTCCAGCCAGGAGTCAGGGCTCTGCCTCTGAGGTAGGAGAGCCAACTTCAGGACACTGGTCAACAAGAGACCTCCCAGCTCCACATAATATTAAACGGTGGAAATCTCCCAGAGACCTCCATCTTAACACCAGCACCCAGCTTCACTCAACGACCAGCAAGCCACAGTGCTGGACAACCTATGCCAAACAACTAGCAAAACAGGAACACAACCCCACCCATTAGCAGAGAGGCTGCCTAAAATCATAATAAGGCCACAGACACCCCAAAACACACCACCAGACGTGAACCTGCCCACTAGAGAGACAAGATCCAGCCTCATCCAGTACAACACAGGCACTAGTCCCCTCCACCAGGAAGCCTACACAACCCACTGAAACAACCTTAGCCACTGGAGACAGACGTCAAAAACAACGGGAACTACGAAAGTGCAGCCTGCAAAAAGGAGACCCCAAACACAGTAAGATAAGCAAAATGAGAAGACAGAAAAACACACAGCAGATGAAGGAGCAAGATAAAAACCCACCAGACCTAACAAATGAAGAGGAAATAGGCAATCTACCTGAAAAAGAATTCAGAATAATGATAGTAAGGATGATCCGAAATCTTGGAAGTAGAATGGACAAAATGCAAGAAACAGTTAACAAGGACCTACAAGAACTAAAGATGAAACAAGCAACGATGAACAATGCAATAAATGAAATTAAAATCACTCTAGATAAGATCAATAGCAGAATAACTGAGGCAGAAGAACGGATAAGTGACCTGGAAGATAAAGTAGTGGAAATAACTACTGCAGAGCAGAATAAAGAAAAAAGAATGAAAAGAACTGAGGACAGTCTCAGAGACCTCTGGGACAACATGAAACGCACCAACATTCGAATTATAGGGGTTCCAGAAGAAGAAGAAAGAAAGAAAGGGACTGAGAAAATATTTGAAGAGATTATAGTTGAAAACTTCCCTAATATGGGAAAGGAAATAGTTAATCAAGTCCAGGAAGCACAGAGGGTCCCATACAGGATAAATACAAGGAGAAACACGCCAAGACACATATTAATCAAACTGTCAAAAATTAAATACAAAGAAAGCATATTAAAAGCAGCAAGGGAAAAACAACAAATAACACACAAGGGAATCCCCATAAGCTTAACAGCTGATCTCTCAGCAGAAACCCTACAAGCCAGAAGGGAGTGGCAGGACATACTGAAAGTGATGAAGGAGAAAAGCCTGCAACCAAGACTACTCTACCCAGCAAGGATCTCATTCACATTTGATGGAGAAATTAAAACCTTTACAGACAAGCAAAAGCTGAGAGAGTTATGCACCACCAAACCAGCTTTACAACAAATGCTAAAGGAACTTCTCTAGACACGAAACACAAGAGAAGGAAATGACCTATAGTAGCGAACCCAAAACAATATATAAAATGGAAATAGGAACATACATATCGATAATTACCTTAAATGTAAATGGACTAAATGCTCCCACCAAAAGACACAGATTGGCTGAATGGATACAAAAACAAGACCCTTATATATGCTGTCTACAAGAGACCCACTTCAGAACTAGAGACACATACAGACTGAAAGTAAGGGGATGGAAAAAGTTATTCCATGCAAATGGAAACCAAAAGAAAGCTGGAGTAGCAATTCTCATATCAGACAAAATAGACTTTAAAATAAGGACTATTAAAAGGGACAAAGAAGGACACTACATAATGATCAAGGGATCGATCCAAGAAGAAGATATAACAATTGTAAATATTTATGCACCCAACATAGGAGCCCCTCAATACATAAGGCAAATACTAACAACCATAAAAGGGGAGATCAACAGTAACACATTCATAGTAGGGGACTTTAACACCCCACTTTCACCCATGGACAGATCATCCAAAATGAAAATAAATAAGGAAACACAAGCTTTAAATGATACATTAAACAAGATGGACTTAATTGATATTTATAGGACACTCCATCCAAAAACAACAGAATACACATTTTTCTCAAGTGCTCATGGAACATTCTCCAGGATAGATCATATCTTGGGTCACAAATCAAGCCTTGGTAAGTTTAAGAAAACTGAAATTGTATCAAGTATCTTTTCCGACCACAACGCCATGAGACTAGATATCAATTACAGGAAAAGATCTGTAAAAAATACAAACACATGGAGGCTAAACAATACACTACTTAATAATGAAGTGATCACTGAAGAAATCAAAGAGGAAATAAAAAAATACCTAGAAACAAATGACAATGGAGACACAACGACCCAAAACCTATGGGATGCAGCAAAAGCAGTTCTAAGGGGGAAGTTTATAGCAATACAAGCTCACCTTAAGAAGCAGGAAACATCTCGAATAAACAACCTAACCTTGCACCTCAAGCAATTAGAGAAAGAAGAACAAAAATACCCCAAAGCTAGCAGAAGGAAAGAAATCATAAAAATCAGATCAGAAATAAATGAAAAAGAAATGAAGGAAACAATAGCAAAGATCAATAAAACTAAAAGCTGGTTCTTTGAGAAGATAAACAAAATAGATAAACCACTAGCCAGACTCATCAAGAAAAAAAGGGAGAAGACTCAAATCAATAGAATTAGAAATGAAAAAGGAGAAGTAACAACTGACACTGCAGAAATAAAAAAAATCATGAGAGATTACTACAAGCAACTCTATGCCAATAAAATGGACAATCTGGAAGAAATGGACAAATTCTTAGAAATGCACAACCTGCCAAGACTGAATCAGGAAGAAATAGAAAATATGAACAGACCAATCACAAGCACTGAAATTGAAACTGTGATTAAAAACCTTCCAACAAACAAAAGCCCAGGACCAGATGGCTTCACAGGTGAATTCTATCAAACGTTTAGAGAAGAGCTAACACCTATCCTTCTCGAGCTCTTCCAAAATATAGCAGAGGGAGGAACACTCCCAAATTCCTTCTACGAAGCCACCATCACCTTGATACCAAAACCAGACAAGGATGTCACAAAGAAAGAAAACTACAGGCCAATATCACTGATGAACATAGATGCAAAAATCCTCAACAAAATACTAGCAAACAGAATCCAAAAGCACATTAAAAGGATCATACACCATGATCAAGTGGGGTTTATTCCAGGAATGCAAGGATTCTTCAATATACGCAAATCTACCAATGTGATAAACCATATTAACAAATTGAAGGAGAAAACCATATGATCATCTCAATAGATGCAGAGAAAGCTTTCGACAAAATTCAACACCCATTTATGATAAAAACCCTCCAGAAAGTAGGCATAGAGGGAACTTTCCTCAACATTATAAAGGTCATATATGACAAACCCACAGCCAACATCGTCCTCAGTGTGAAAAACTGAAAGCATTTCCACTAAGATCAGGAACAAGACAAGGTTGCCCACTCTCACCACTCTTATTCAACATAGTTTTGGAAGTTTTAGCCACAGCAATCAGAGAAGAAAAGGAAATAAAAGGAATCCAAATCGGAAAAGAAGAAGTAAAGCTGTCACTGTTTGCAGATGACATGATACTATATATAGAGAATCCTAAAGATGCTACCAGAAAACTACTAGATCTAATCAATGAATTTGGTAAAGTAGCAGGATACAAAATTAATGCACAGAAATCTCTGGCATTCCTATATACTAATGATCAAAAATCTGAAAGTGAAATCAAGAAAACACTCCCATTTACCATTGCAACAAAAAGAAAAAAATATCTAGGAATAAACCTACCTAAGGAGACGAAAGACCTGTATGCAGAAAATTATAAGACACTGATGAAAGAAATTAAAGATGATACAAATAGATGGAGAGATATACCATGTTCTTGGATGGGAAGAATCAACATTGTGAAAATGACTCTACTACCCAAAGCAATCTACAGATTCAATGCAATCCCTATCAAACTACCACTGGCATTTTTCACAGAACTAGAACAAAAAATTTCGCAATTTGTATGGAAACACAAAAGACCCCGAATAGCCAAAGCAATCTTGAGAACGAAAAAAGGAGCTGGAGGAATAAGGCTCCCTGACTTTAGACTATATAACAAAGCGACAGTAATCAAGACAGTATGGTACTGGCACAAAAACAGAAAGATAGATCAGTGGAACAGGTTAGAAAGCCCAGAGATAAACCCACGCACATATGGACACCTTATCATTGATAAAGGAGGCAGGAATGTACAGTGGAGAAAGGACAGCCTCTTCAATAAATGGTGCTGGGAAAACTGGACAGGTACATGTAAAAGTATGAGATTAGATCACTCCCTAACACCATACACAAAAATAAGCTCAAAATGGATTAAAGACCTAAATGTAAGGCCAGAAACTATCAAACTCTTATCAGAAAACATAGGAAGAACACTCTATGACATAAATCACAGCAAGATCCTTTCTGACCCACCTCCTAGAGTAATGGAAATAAAAACAAAAATAAACAAATGGGACCTAATGAAACTTCAAAGCTTTTGCACAGCAAAGGAAACCATAACCAAGACCAAAAGACAACCCTCAGAATGGGAGAAAACATTTGCAAATGAAGCAACTGACAAAGGATTAATCTCCAAAATTTACAAGCAGCTCATGCAGCTCAATAACAAAAAAACAAACAACCCCATCCAAAAATGGGCAGAAGACCTAAATAGACATTTCTCCAAAGAAGATATACAGAATGCCAACAAACACATAAAAGAATGCTCAACATCATTAATCATTAGAGAAATGCAAATCAAAACTACAATGAGATATCATCTCACACCAGTCAGAATGGCCATCATCAAAAAATCTAGAAACAATAAATGCTGGAGAGGGTGTGGAGAAAAGGGGACACTCTTGCACTGCTGGTGGGAATGTGAATTGGTTCAGCCACTGTGGAGAACAGTATGGAGGTTCCTTAAAAAACTACAAATAGAATTACCATATGACCCAGCAATCCCACTACTTGGCATATACCCTGAGAAAACCAAAATTCAAAAAGAGTCATGTACCAAAATGTTCATTGCAGCTCTATTTACAATAGCCAGGACATGGAAACAACCTAAGCGCCTATCATCGGATGAATGGATAAAGAAGATGTGGCACATATACACAATGGAATATTACTCAGCCTTAAAAAGAAATGAAATTGAGCTATTTGTAATGAGATGGATAGACCTAGAGTCTGTCATACAGAGTGAAGTAAGTCAGAAAGAAAAAGACAAATACCGTATGCTAACACATATATATGGAATTTAAGGGAAAAAAATGTCATGAAGAACCTAGTGGTAAGATAGGAATAAAGACGCAGACCTACTGGAGAACGGACTTGAGGATATGGGGAGGGGGAAGGGTGAGTTTTGACAGGGCGAGAGAGAGTCATGGACATATACACACTAACAAACGTAGTAAGGTAGATAGCTGGGGGGAAGCGTTCCACAAGGCACAGGGATATTAGCTCGGTGCTTTGTGACAGCCTGGAAGTGTGGGATGGGGAGAGTGGGAGGGAGGGAGACGCAAGAGGGAAGACATATGGGAACATATGTATATGTATAGCTGATTTACTTTGTTATAAAGCAGAAACTAACACACCATTGTAAAGCAATTATACCCCAATAAAGATGTTTAAAAAAAAAAAAAAAGTAAATTAGAAACACCCGTTGAGCTTAAAAAAAATTAAAATAAAACCCTGAAAAAAAAAAAAAAAGTATTCATCCTTTCTTTTGTGCTATTGTGGTATTTATTTCATTGGGTTTATTATATTTAATGCTGTCTGTCCCTGTAAATTATAAATTTCATGATGATATTTACCTAATTATTGACATACCTTGGCGGTATCTAATATGTGTTTATTGAATAAATGATTCTATTTAGTCTAGAGAAAAAGGGACATTTGTAGAAGAACCCTGAGATCTCAATGCAAAAATGATGTGTCTCCATGAGTCTTCACACTGATGTATTTCTGAGGAAACAGTCATGTTTTTTTTTAAAAATATTCAGCTTCAAATATAGTTAGGCAAAGTGAAAACAAAACTTGCCCATTTTTCTCTAAACTAGCTCTATTCTTTCAAAGTTATAAAACAAAAGCTAAGTTGATTTGAAAGAAAAATTTCCAGATAAGAGTTCAAAGTTTTTAATGGGAAATGAGAAAGTAGTAGTTACAGCCACATTGAAACAATTCAGCTCTCTTAGCTCACCACCGTTAAAGTGAAACATTTAAGTAAACAAGCAAAGTTAGAATCAGAAATTTAAACCAAATAATAAGATTTGTTTGGATCATTACAAAGACCATCAGTAATTAGCTTAGTTCTTTCCTTTCTCTAACACTCATATTCAATTCATCTTTATTCTTAAGAGGAAAATTGATATTGTATTTGCAACCAGAGTGGAGCATTGTAGACTCTTGAGATAAATTACCTGTAACTCCAGTATTATGTAAAATTTTTGATAATCCTCATGAAAACCTTTAATTTAAAACATTAAGAAAACAGAATTTTAGAAGCCAAAAAGTCTAAAAGCCAAAATTTTAGAAGCCTTTGGGAAATATTTTTGTCTTTATCATAGAATCTAAAATATGCATATAAGATTGAGATTAAATGTCCTTTTGCTTTGAGAACTCAAAAAATCTTTGTAGTAATTGTTTCTTGGCAGTTTTAAAATATAATTTTTCCTGTATTGTTCTGAAGATGAAAAGATTTTTACAGAAACTACAATGGACAATTCTGCTGCACTCGAAGAACCCATAATCTTCAGAATATTTACTGTTTTATGAATACCATATAGATATAAATATGGGTATGTGTATAGATATGGTTATAGACAGAGATATGTCCGTCCATTTTGAGAAACCAAGTCTTCACCAATATGTTGCCATTTCGTCTTCCATAACACTAATACAAAAATTTAATTATTAAAACTCCTGCTAATATTAGTAACTATTCACAATTTAAATGATTCTGTTAATGTATTCAGAAATAACATGGCCAATCTGAAATATTGCTATTTAGTGAAATTACTAAAATGTTAAGATCAGCTTTATTGCCATTAGGAAATATTACTTTAATAAAAGTAAGCATAAATGAAGCAATTAATGGACCTAAAGTAGAAATTGTTTTCAATATTTATCACAACTATTTTTAAGATTTTATAGTTTTCAATTTATGAACCTAATTTGAAGTTGGTATGCTGAATTTTGGTGCCTCAAAAGTTTCATATACTGGTTAATTTTCACATGTCCAACTTTGTCTTTTGCTCTTGTAATACAGTTGATTGTACTACTAATTGAGATCTGAATGAAAGCATTTAAAAACACTGGTTACAGTACTAATGCATTTTAAAGCACTAGTATGCAAATTTACTGATTTTTAAGTTAACTTTCCCACTCCATAGCCAGATGTTTCTGTTTGCAATTCATTTTATTGTTCTATGTGAAAGGAAGTGGCATATAAAGCTGCAAAAGCCATTTACTGATCCATAGAAAAGATACAGCTTCTTTGTATGAAGAAAAAAATATCCATATCCTGCTTCCATTAGTGACTTACTGTGAAGCTGATTTAGATAGAGCACTAAATTAGAAACTGGGGTAAGATGCTCTCTGAGCTCAAACATAGGAAGCTCCCTTAATAACATCTTCCAGATTACCTTCTCTCCCTGAACATCACCTGACTACAACTAGAAGACCTGTATCTGAAAATAGAAAAAAGGTAAGTTTAGCAAGTTTGCCGATGACAATGACTATATTGAATCACCAGCAGTTTTCAGATTGGAATGGCTGAAGGACTAAGTAGAAGATGAATAAATGGAATACATTTGATTAATATGGTAAATCTAATCTTCATTGTGTGGGAAGTAAAAGCAGAGGGAAGCTCATATGTGGGAAAACAAAGAGATGTCAATGGCCTGGAGGTCCTTACAAGGTCAGAGAAGAGATATAATGCCAATAGTAAAGCTAACAAGCTGTAAAGGAAAGAGTTTACATATTGCAGTTTCAGGTTTTAGTCCTAGATGTGACCATGGGGGTGGGTAGTTGAGGTGGGGTGGAAATCCATATGAACATCAAACTCAGCCAGAACAATGAAGTGGTTTGAGACAGAGATGACAGTCTGGTAAATAACATAATTTCAAAAAATCACTGGTACATTACTGGAAGAGTTGAAAGCACAGAAGCATCAAGCATACAGTAAAGAATTAACTTGCTGTTCTAGTTAAGATAAATGTATCATAATTGTCATATCTTCCTTTGATGTACAAATGCATTAGATAGAATCCTCCTCATCCTTTCATAGCATTAGCTGTATCACCATCAATGCTGACAACTATGAAAAAAGGTAATTATTTGAATAATCTATTGATGATGAAATGAATTTTTAAAAAATGGTTAACAAGGTAATAGCTTATAATGTAAATCCCTTAAGTAAATTGTGTAAAACATTTTAGGTAGTTTACCCAACTTGTAAGCTGAAATGTATTTCCTAGCCTTGGAAACTTAACCTTTTAAATTAAAAGATGTAAGGTTAGTTTGACTTAAAATTGCAAGATTTATATTAAAGAGGTTGTATGTTCCAATCAAATTTTGAATAACAGTAATTTTTTAGGATATATGGAAATATCACATGCTTAAATATTCTTAGTATACTTACCAACCCAGATAACTAGATAATTTAATAATGCTTTCTGATTTATCATTTTCTCATTTGTTCACCATGAATTTTTTTGTATTATGATAAAAATTCTCAGAAAAAGTTAGAAAATAGGAAGTGCTGTTATGAAAATAGCACTCGTTTGAACGTCTGGGACTTTTATTCTAGTCCCAGATCCTATTTTATCTAACCATACAATAATTAACATTACTTCCCTAAAACTTAATTTTATTATTTGCAAAATGAGGTAATTTGACACATGAATAACCTCTGACATTCTATGGCTCAAAATTTCTCTTGAGAACATCTCTCATTCATTCCACTTTTGCCCTTTGTCCTATTTGGATATTCTTCTTCCCCAATGCCATAGTCAATGCAACCACAAACATGGCTGCCAAATATTTTCCATCATGGTATCCTATGTTCAAGAGTTTTGTTGTCTCTTCTTTTCTTCCAAGATCATAGGATAGAGAATGTGGAGAATGGTATTTCTTTAGGCCTGAGTTCCTTTACTAAAAATCTTCAAGTCAGTGCATATACATAACTGCCTTCATATAATATCAACCCTTTAAGGACATGATTTTTACTCATACCTCAATTATTTGACTAATATAATTTTTAACTGACTTTTATATAGGCAAATGTTAGTAACTGCTTTCCATTCCATTCCCATGCAGGTCACTGAAGACTCAACCAACAACCTTATTTTATTCTGTGGTTTAATGCATTTAAAACCAAACTGAAATATAAGAAGACTTTATTTTCACAAGAACAGAAATTGGCAAGATACTTTGCATGATAAGGTATCTTAGCAATGAACCATATGTTCCTCTTAAGAGACAGAAAATAAGAAGCCCTTACCATAGCTGCTTTTATCAATAATGATAGATTCAACCACAAAAAACCTACTAGTTTGAGAGACTTATAGTGTCTATGAGTTGAAGCAAGATATAAGCTACCTCTCAATTATTTGAGTTGAAGTTAAATTTTAGATTTGGGCCATTTTTTCCTTCAACAAATGCTTCAACTTGTGAGTGAGTCCAACCACAATAGGACAGATTTGAAACTTTGCATCCGATATTTCACAAAAGTTACGTTTGGGGGAAAAATGAATAATGAATTTTTTTTCTTTTTTTAACAGATTTGGGAAGTAAACAATAGAGGCATGCCAAAGGAAAGTAGAAAAGTTTGGAATTATTGGATAATTCACAAAAACATTTTTTAAGACAGCTGAATGAGAGATGATCATGGTCAATGATGTTATTAAAATTTAGAAATAAAGGTTAGAATCTTTTAAGGGATGTTTGTCTAAAAATATTTCTCTATTTATAGCTATTTTTGCCCATTCTTATAACAAGGAAAAACTGTCTAAATCCAACTTTATGTTTAAAT
Organism: Phocoena phocoena; assembly: GCF_963924675.1. Lineage (NCBI taxonomy): Eukaryota > Metazoa > Chordata > Mammalia > Artiodactyla > Phocoenidae > Phocoena > Phocoena phocoena. The sequence goes on along the minus strand of NC_089240.1, from coordinate 79,190,113 downwards.
AAATATAGGCTGCATGAGAGCTAGTACGGTATCTTATCGATGTATCCTTGCATATAGACATTTACAAGGTTTCTTAAGTAAATGAAGGAAGGAACAAAGGAACAAAGAAATGAGTGCTAATTTTCTGGAGGATTTACTTGGAATATGCAAAGATTTGAAATAACAAGGCCATTAATGGACATTAATGAAAAAACTGTTGAAATTCAAATAAAGTCTGTAGTTTGTTAATAGTCTGGTACCAATATTAATTTCTTAGTTTTGACAAACATACCATGGTTATGTAAGATGTTAAATTTAGGGGCAAATGAGTGAAAGGTATACAGGAACTCTATCTTTGCATCCTTTCTGTATATCTAAATTTGTTAAAACATTAAAAAAATAAGCTTGCCTTCAAAAGTTTATAAATGGTCACTGGAGACATATAAGGTAGTAAATAATAGGTGTTTTAATATCCAGGCAGTCCTTAGTTTATATGGTAGTGTGGAAATCTAAAAATGACTGGGCAAGCTGAAGCCACGAAAAGCAACTTTAATAATTAATCAGAAAATTCACAATTGTTCTGTGACCTCTCCCATGTTTTGTCAAAACAAACAAACAAACAAAACCCTCTCTATCAATTATAAATGTATAGGAAAATAGAAATAGTAAACCTAATATTTATTTCACTGTCATTTAAAACATTAGAAACATTGAAAATCGAGGTGTTTTAAAATTTTGTAAGAAAACTTATCAAGAGTGGTTTCAACCAGAGAGCATCTTTTCTATGCTTTGGTGAATTGTCTACTGTTTTGTAAGTTTGGATCAGCTTCCAACATTTTATCCTTGTGCTTTCAATGTTTGAAATATCTCTGAGAGTTCCTTTAATGTGAAGTTTTGGCTGATATAATTCCTCTGGGTCATTTTTATCCTTTTGATTTCCTCATTTATATCAATAAGTTCTCCTTCACCAAGTTCTTCCAGCTGCATATATGGAGTTTCTTGGGCAGCTATTTCTTCTGTAATTGCATTTATGTTTGATTCTAACTTCACTTCAGTGTTATTCTTGTTTCTTTGCTGCACTTGCATCTTCATTGGCCAGTTTCCTCTTTTGTTCTCAAATAGCCAAAGATAAAGATGAATTTTATTTTTTTTAATTTTTATTTTATATTGGCCAATTTCCTCTTTTGATTGTCTATTTTTGTAGACTGTCTCAAGGGTTTATCATTGGGAGACAGAAGCCAACACAACTACATGCTTTGCTGCTATGTGTCAACTAAAAACATGGACAGCGAGCCAATCACCAACAGGCTTTGAAAGAAGTGATATGATTGGTCACTGATTATGATGTGACTGTTATTTATGTAGTGATTTGTGGACTGAAAAGCTGGTTGTAAAGCTTGTACTTTTATGCAATTACTCACAGTTAATGTACCATGGTAAAACACAAAAACTTGAACAATAATTTTCATAGCAGTATTATTCATAATAAACAAAAGTGGAAACAACAAGAATGTCCATCAGCTGATGAATGGATAGACAAAATAAGGTATCTTTACACAATGTAACATTATTTGGCAATAAAAGTAATGTACTCTGACACATGATGCTACATGGATGAATACTGGAAAACATGTTAAGGGAATTGAGCCAGTCACAAAGGGAAATATGTGATTCTATTTATATGAAATGTCCACAGAAAGCAAATATTTAGAGATAGAAAATAGATTAGTACCTATGTTTGGGAAGTTTGGAGGAAATAAGGAGTGACTGCTAACGGATAGAGAGTTTCTTTTTGGCGTGATGAAATTATTTAAAACTAGATTGTGGTGAGGGCTGTACAGCTCTATGAACATACTAAAAACTAATCATACACTTTAAATCAATACATTTTATGGTATGTGAGTTATATCTCAATAAAGCTACACTTACACACACTGCCTAACAGAAATTTGTGCATATAAGAACTGTGGGAAGTAAGGAACGCCTGTATTAATAATGGTCTTTGATTGTTAACTAGTAAGATACATAGTCAAGAGGTTACTTAAAGGAGGTAATCTAACCTCTCTTTAAAAACTGAAGTGTTGTGCTTTGTTCTAATTATTAATGGAAACTAATGTTATATAGGAACTATAGTTACATACTATGCATCTAAAAATGATGCATAGTAAGTGTTCAGTAACTAGTTGTTATTAGTCTTTATATTATCTAAAATGTTTATTCATTAAAGATTTTTTTTTTTACCAAGTGTGCTTGTGAGGAACAAAAGTAGCAGAAAAAGTAAATATTAAAATAAGAATTTTAACTTGAAACTTAAAAAAAACATTAAGCAAGCACTTTGTTGTTGTTGAAATGACCTTTGCAAAAGGAAATTATTTGGATTGTATAAGGAAGTTTAGGAATGTGGTGGGAAAACAAGACTCATGAAACTAAGATGGGACACAATATTCTAGGCATAAGGTACTGGAAGTTTTTGTAAGAGACTGTATGTCTATGTGGGTTTGGATTTGGTGGTAAAGGAGAGGAAGAGTAAACATAAACAATGAGTCAGAAGAAATAATACAGGTTGAAAGTTTTGATTGTGGAGCTGAAGCAAGTAGAACTTGAAGTGGTGAGTTCTTCACTTGTAGTTTCAACCATAGTAACCAGAATTAAGAATTGAAAAAATCATTGTTTCACTACCTTGCTTTTAGGAAGACATGTATGGCAATCTGTTTATATCTAAAGAATATGATTTTTTACACCTAATACATGGCCTGTTATAAACCCTGGTATAGAAATATCAGTTCATTTTTACTTGGTATTCCTTAGCTCGACTCTTAGGGGAAAAGAACTTAGATACAGGAAAAGTTAGTATTCTTTTGAATACCATAAACATATCTTATTCAGTTAGATGTCCTTCAACATTTTTCATTTTTTTCTTAACAGAGTAACAGACTACAGTGTGAAAAGTTGGCATTCATTTCCTTTGAAAGGTCTTTGGCTTTATCACAAGTATTCCATAGTTCAGTTTGTATAAAAATCTTTGAAATTGTTAACTGGCTATTTAATGACTTTCTTCATCTTAATATTTAGCCACAAAGAATGATACTTACCTCACCTGCTAAAAGAAATTATAGATGAATTCCTAGGTGAACAATACTGAGGGTTTTATATCAGCAATATACTACTTTTTTGTACTTGGAAGACCATGGAGATTAAATTTCTTATGACAATACATTTTAAATGAAACTTACCCTATAATAAAACTTGCTACTGACTAAAATAAAATGACTTTATTTCTCAAATATTAAAAGTTCAATGAGAGACAGTTGAAGAGACTATTAGAAGGATGAGTGATGAAAGTAATTTACTTCATAACAGAATTTACTTTTACCCTTGTTTCTCAAAATGAAGAGAAAACTACCTCCAATTCCACTTTAAAAACTAAAACATAAAAGAAAAAAAGTACATGTCAGGCAGGGAAGACATTTCAGTTACATAGTCTGTGTCTATAAGGAGACTATATTTTATTTTATTCTTTTTGTTTCTGTTTATTGATAAATTTTTGCATTACAAATTTAACAGTATCAAATTCTTGAAGTAAGTTATTATTTTAAATGTCTTTGTTATAATTATCATTGTTGCATAAAAAAATACCCCAAAACTCACTGACTTAAAACAACACAATCATTTATTTTTTTCTTATGAATACACAATTTGGTCAGGGCTTGGTGGGGACAACTCATTTCTATTCTATGTGGCATTAGCTAGGGCATCTCCACAGGAACTGGAGAATCCTTTTCCAAGTTGGATCACAAATATGCTAGCAAGCTGATGGTGGCTGTCAGTTCCATCCTGTGTAGCTCTCTCAGCAGAGGAGCTTTGGCTTCTTCACACTGTAGTCTCTAGATTCCAAGAAAAAGCATCTCAAGACACAACAAGTGGAAACTGTAGATTTCTTAAGGCTTCAGCCCACAAAATGACAAAGTATCACTACAGCTGTATCCTGCTGATCAAGCAACCACAGAATTCAAATTCAAGGAGAGCAGACATAGACACTCCCTTCTTTGGCAGAGTTTCAAGTAATTTTATAGCCATGTTTCAAAACCACCACAGGAAAAAAATATACAGGGAAAAATAGAACCTGCCCATGAGGTGAGCTCTTACAGTTTATTGTCCCAAAGAAAATATTTTATATCTTATCTTAAAAGCATATATCCAGAGTTTAGCTGAGCTACTCCATGGTATCGCTGCTTTGGTATCCAATTTATTTGGCCAAGTAGTTTGCAGGGACTTTACACTGACACTAGCCCCCTCATGCAAGCACACACCCCAGATAGCAGCCTGCAGAGTCACAGGCAAATAAAAATTCTTAGTGTGCCTTATATGCCCCTTAGATATGACTCCCATGGGGATAGCCAAAATCCTGCTCTTTTGGTTTGAATTGACCAATCCAGCCCTAACCCAGGATTACCAAAGCACTCCACCCATGGATCCTAATAAAGGCATATGCCCCAGGTCCTGCCTCTCTCTCTCTCTGCACTCTGCCTTGATGTCCCCATATGGCCCCTTGAGGCATGCCATGTACTTTTTCCAGGACCTGTAAGTAATAAACTTAACTAACTCAATTTCTCTTCTGGTCTTTCATTGAACCTCAGCTCACCTTTGGCACCCACTTTATAAATGTGAATTTAACAACCATGATTATAAGCTAGTCTATTTTTACCTAATTTACTATTACTTGGTAGTGAAAAATCTTATTTCCAAGGGTGAATAATATCAAAGTATGCAGATACCAATATACAATCAAATACTATAATATTATTTTCTCTAATGGTTAAAGTAATAAATTGATTCAAGTCAATGTAAAATTTAAGTATGACATTTTTGTAATGAGGATCTGTTTATGCAGCAGGAGTAGGTGGCACAATTTAGGACTGCCCAAGGTATAGACTGCCTAAAATATAGTATTCTGTCCCAGACTCTGAACATCCTACTGTTAGAGTCATTTGGTTCATTTCAGTATCTCCAGAAATCTCTGGAAAAGTGTAGATGTCAACTGGAAGTGTATGACTTAGTTTTCTAACAAGCAAGTTCTCATATGGAAGATATATTTAGACATTAGACATAAGATTGGTCAAAGTTTAATAGGAGGAAAGAGATATATAAAATGTTGGCATACTGCTCAAGGATAGCTGAATACAACAGGGAAGGCTGTATAACATATTTAGGGTGACCATTTTATTTATCACCCAACTGGGATACTCTTGAGTGTCAACAAGGATACTAACTGGTTGAGATGCTGGAGCAAAAGGCTCTAACTAGGATCTGTTTAATCCCCGGCAAACAGATATTTATGGTTTTACTAAGCACAGTGCTTTAGTGCACAAGCTTTGGAAGCAGAGAGAAGTGAATTCAAGCCATGGTTCTGCTACTTAAGAGTTATGTGAACCTTAGCAAGGTATTTAGTCTTTCACATCTTCATTTCTCTTATCTCTAAAGTGGGATAAAATTACCTACCTGAATGATTTGTTATAAAGATTAAATAATAGAAGTTAAGAACTTAGTACATGGTAAGTATTCAATAAATGATGTTATTTATTAATGTTTTTTTCTGATACTGTTGTTATTGATATTGGTGATATTGTTGCTAGTGCTATTGAGATGCCAAGGTATACAAAGATATGTTCTTATCTTCAAATAGTTGACAATCTGTATTACTTGGGGATGCAAAATTAGCATGCTGAAAATTATCAAGTGCTATAGATTTAGTAGTTATCTGATTTTTTATTCTGCTGAAGTTTAGTTGAGGCTGTGTTCTCATAATGAGAAACAATAGCTTCAGTGGAAACTTCTTTGGTTCTACTCTTGCTGATTTGTGAGGCTTTCATCTGGGGAGTCAGACTACATATAATTCAGAACAAGTTGAGGGAGGTGCAATAAATAACAACCTTCTCCCAGCCTGAGAGTTAAGAAATATAACAAAGGAATAAGATATACAGTGGTCAAAATCCACCTTTATTGGATACTTTCTAATTTTGAACCTCAATATCACATAGACTTTGCTACCATTTCCCAGACAATGCTCAGCTCCTATAGGCTTCCCCATATGGGTAATATGCCCTCATAATACTTACCAAATGGAGGGGTAGAGGAGAAATGTACTCTGAAGATAAATCTCCTCCAATAGTAAGAGAAGAGGAAGGGACCAGACTATGCAGGCTGTGTTTTTCCTTACAAACTCACTAATCAGTTAAGTCCCTTTATCTTTTTAGAGGATGAATAAGGGGTAAAATTAGGCCAGAGATGACATATGTGTTTCATTCTATATGGAAGAAGGCATCAGGAGTAGGGAAAATGTGTTTCTGTCCAAGAATTAGTTTCAAATCTTTTCATGAACCTGTATTGCAGAACACACCTAGTTTTTATATGTAAATAATGTAAAATATAATCACAAATTTAACAGTAATATATCACCTTTGCAATGAGTATCTTTATGCACATTCTTATTCCTTTATGATTGTTTCCAAGGTATAGAATTTCTAGACACCTTTTTAATGTTTTGATATAAATTACCTGCTTGTAACAGGATACATTTTTAATGTTTTGGTTTACTCATTCCTGATGTGTGGGAACCCATCTCTCTATCACTCTCTTTCTCTTTCTTAAATTAGTTATGAAGCTAACAAGCTAAGTTTTTACTGTCTTTATTTTTCCCATGTGGTATACTTAAGCCATCTTTACCCATTTGTGCTTTTCTTATCATAGCTGTAGGACAAACATCTCTCCACAATTGATCTTTAATATTAACCTGAAGAAATGGATAATTTAACAGTAGATATGATCTGCATCTGTTTCATAATTAAATTGTATGTATTCCCTAAGGAAGATAATTTTTCTTTTACCCTGATAACTAACTACTGGTTTGTACAATACTTACTATTAACTTACTTAAACTTTTCTTCTCTAGGTAGAGAATATCTGTGAATTAAAGACTATATCAGTCCTTCACTAATTCATATGGGTATTTAATTAATATTTAACAAATGTTGACTATGTGTGCTAGAGCAGGAGATATATTAGTGAATGAGAAAAATACAGTTCGTAATATCACAAAGACATATCTACAAATTTAATAATGATCTCAGGGAATTCCCTGGCAGTCCAGTTGTTAGCACTCTGTGCTTCCACTGCAGGGGCCTGGGTTTGATCCCTGGTCAGAGAACCAAGATCCTGCAAGTCACAGGGCCAAATAATAATCATCATAATAATAATGATAATCTCGGCTAGGACTTTTTTGCTAACTAAAATTACTCTTAACTAAAATTACTCTTAAAGTAACCTAAAATTATTTTAGAACAATAGTAAATACTTTAAAATATTGATATGAATATTTAATTTCTTAGAGTTATTTAATAGGCTGATAGCTTGATAGCTCTATATAAATTACAGACTCACTATTGGAAGCATTACCTGAAGACTGGCCAAATCTAAACCTGGGGATCTTTGACAAATAAATCGATGACTATATATTCTGGGGACTAAAGAAAGTAATTGATCTCGTGTGGTGCTATATTGCTTTAGTGATTCTTGTGCATAGATTATTCATTAAAATAAAAATGGGTTTTCTCATGGACTTAATCCAATTAGTTGATAGGAGTCCTTGAAGTCAAAAGGATTCTTTATTTTGTAACTTTTTATTTATGAGACTACAGCTTTTTTAAAAACAATCATTTGATTCATTTTAAATTAGTTCTACTTGTAATTCTGTATGTGTATGTGTGTGAGTAACCCCAGACATTTAACATTGGACTCTCTATAAAGCACCTTACACAAAATGTTACCCTAAAAATATTGAGGTCTTCAAAGCTCACAGTTTATCATAAAATGGTTCTGGATATAAATTAAGTGCTTCGTGATTCCTAATTAGAAAATATATTTTCAACTTTTTTGACCTGACAGCTCATTTTTTGTTTCTTAATTCAAGGTGATAACAGTGGTCTTTTGTTTGATGATTGTCTTCATTTTAGTACTTTTGAAATAATTTTTATATTTGCAATTTTCCACAATGCTGAATTATACGTTGATAATTATGTATCACACATATTTTTTTTTGTTTCCTTTATTTTGGGGGGTTTGATTGTTTTTTGTTTTTCTTTTTGGTTTGTTTGATATTTGGTCAAATTCTAGAATATAGCTTTCAAAGTATTAGAGGTGCTGGAAATTTTTCTTAGTGATACCAAGTGTCCAGTAGACCCTTCTATTTCACCATGGTATGCACTTCCCCAGGCAGGGGTTCGATCTGAATGGCCATGATAAAAATTGGATGTGATTAAGAGTAAATAAATATGACCTGTGCAGTTCATAAAGACTGCTATATGATTAAATAGATGCATATTTTTTTCACTTCAATCAAAATCAATTAGCCAACCATACATGTCTATCCATACTACATTCATTGACCTATATTTTAAGTACTAAACATGGTGTTTAAAATAATAAATTACCCAGAATCTTCCTCACTTGCTCCTCTCCTGCTTCCATTCACTGGAATTAACTAGCTTCCTGCCTCCACCTCCTGATTTCAGTCATATTCATACTTCTTTGGATATTTTGTTTGTTTTGTTTTGTTTTGATTTTAAACTGATAATTTTGGTATCTAAATCTTGTTCCTTTACAATAATTCATTTTCATTTACTTCACTAGTTTTATCTGGCATAAGCTATCTTGGGCAATTTACCTTCTCTAGCCAGTTCCTCATAAACCAATACTGGCCCTAGACCATAGTCAGTGCTTTGGCTGGTCTTCCCATTCCTCCTTACAAGGAGAGGAAAGAGGTGACTATACACAAATTTTTAAATTAATTTATCTTCATAATGTTTCCAGACAAAATGAATGAGTTTGACCAGAATTTCCATCATGTCTAGTTTGGTTACATCCATTTACAACCTTCATGTTTCATGCTTAAGCATTCAAGCACCTGACTTGAGTGTTGAATGATGCCTTACTAACTTCTGAATGATTTTGTTTATTGACACAACATCCAGAAAATTTACTGAATTTTTAATTCATTCAAATAATTTCAATATAGATACTCCTGGGTGTTACATTCAAATGCAGATATTCCTGGAATTTCTATGTACAGAATTTCAACACCTGCAAATAAGATTTGCCTCCATTCTTTTGTCCTTCTTTCTCTCTCCCTCTTTCCTTTCCACTCCCTTTATATATATATATATATATATAGATAGATAGATAGATAGATAGATAGATATAGATATAGATAGATAGATAGATATAGATAGATAGATAGATATAGATATAGATGGATAGATAGATAGATATAGATATTCATTTGACAGTAAGTTGGCAACATCATGCTTCTTTACCCCTAAATACTTTAGTGTTTATTTCTTAACAATAAGAACATTCCCTTTATAACCATAGTGAAATTATAAAAATCAGAAAATTTTAACACTGTATATTATAATACTACTATACAGTTGAGAGACGTTTATTGCTATTTTGTTCTGGTCCTACCTAATCTAAACTCATATATTTCTTTGAGTTATGGTGTTCCTTCAGTTTTCTTTACTCTGAAAAAGTTTCTTAGCCTTTTTTGTCTCTTTTGACATCAACATTTCTGGAGAAAAGAGGTTAAATATATTTTTATTGAGGTAGAGCTGATTTATAATATATTAATTTTAGGTATACAACATAGTGATTCAAATTTTGTATATATTATGCTCCATTTAAAGTTATTATAAAATATTGTTTATATTCCCTGTGCTGTGCAATATATTTTTGTAACTTATTTATTTTATACATAGCAGTTTTTTCTTTGTGGTAAGTTCTTTTAGTTTTTATTACCATGATAATAATGGACTCATAGAATGAGTGAGAATGTATTTTTCTTTTAATTTCCGGGAAATTTTGTATAGAATTGATTTTTTTCCTTTTTTTTTGTGGTACGCAGGCCTCTCACTGTTGTGGCCTCTCTCATTGTGGAGTACAGGCTCTGGACGCGCAGGCTCAGTGGCCATGGCTCACGGGCGCAGCTGCTCCGCGGCATGTGGGATCTTCCCGGACCAGGGCATGAACCCATGTGCCTTGCATTGGCAGGCAGACTCTCAACCACTCCGCCACCAGGGAAGCCCGTAAAATCTCTTTTTACATGATTTTGTTAACGTATATCTTCTTTTCTCCTGATCATTCTGACTAGAGGATAATTAATTTCATTGACCTTTTTAAAAAAATTAAAATTTTACATCATTTATATTTACCCAGTTACAATTTTTGATTTATCTGTTTGTCTATTCAGTTCTATTAGTTTTGCTGGATGTATTTTTAAGATTTTTCATTAGGTGAATGCTCATTTAGGTTTTTAAAATTTCCTCTTGATGAATTGAGATATTAATAGCTATGGAATTTTCCTTTTTGCTTTAGAATCTATGTTTCCTGATATTAATATACCCACTCTAGTTTTCTTTACATTTGTGTCTGAATGATGTATATTATCCAATATTTTCTTCTGCCGTGTTTTTATATACATGGTGTGGGATTTTTTTGTTTGTTTGTTTCTTGTAGACACTGTTTTGTTGTTGTTGTATGGCTTTTGTATCCAAAATGACAGTCTTTTCTTTCTTGGTGAGGGGGGGAGGTTGTCCATTTACATTTGTTGCAATAATTGATATTATCAGTCCTAGTTAAGCATCATGCTTGGTGTTTACGATTTTTCCATCTTTTCTTTTATTATTATATTTCCCTTGCTTTTTGATTAAATAAGAATTTTATTTTAGCTACATCATTGGATATATGAGATTTCTCAGTTGTTTTGGTATTTCTTGATTGCTCTCGGTAATATAACAATAATACATAGAATCAATAAAATATCAGAAAATGAAATTAAGCAAATACCTTTTACAACACCAAAAGACTACAATGCTTAGGAATAACTTTACCCAAGGAAACATAAAAACAAAAACACTTGTAATTCAATAATTGAAAGACATATAGCACAATTTAAAAGGACAAAAGATTTGAATAGGTAATCTCCAAATAATATATACAATTGGCAAACAGGCACATGGAAAGATGCTCAAAATCATTACTCACTAGGGAAATGTAAATCAAAACCACAATGGGATACCACTTTTTTATCTACTCTGATGGCTAATTAAATAAATCAAACAATAATAAATTTAGCAAGGATGTGGAGAAATTAGAATCCTTATTTATTTTTGTTGGGAATGTAAAATAATTCAATGAATCCTTTTAGAAAACAGTCTGGCAGTTCCTCAAAAAATTATACATAAGCGTTGACATATATACACTACCAAATGTAAAATAGCTAGTGGGAAGCAATTGCATAGCACATGGAGATCAGCTTGGTGCCTTGTGACCACCTAGAGGGGTGGGATAGGGAGGGTGGGAGGGAGATGCAAGAGGCAGGGGATATGGGGATATATGTATACATATAGCTGATTCACTTTGTTATACAGCAGAAATTAACACAACATTGTAAAGCAATTATACTCCAATAAAGATGTTAAAAAAAAGTTAAACATAGAGTTATCATATTATTCAGCAATTCTGCTTCTCAATATATACCAACAAAGTTGAAAACATGCATCTCCACAGTAATTTGTACATGAGTATTCATAGCATCATTATTCATGATAATCAAACTGTTAAAATAACCTAAATATCCACCAATTGATAGATGAAGAAGCACAAATAGTAGAATATTTTCAGCCATAAAAATGAAGTCCTGATACCATGCTGCAACATGAATGAAACATAACATTATGATAAGTGAAATAATTCAGACATAAAATACCACATAATGTATTATATTTATATGAAACCTCCAGGATATGCAAATCTATAGAGATAGAAATTATATTAGTGATTGCTAGGAGCTGGGGAATGGGACAAATGAGGATTGACAGCCATGGTTATGTTTTTTCCCCCCAGGGTGAAGAAAATGTTCTGAAATTAGAAAGTGGTGATAGTTAACAATCTAGTGACCATATAAAAACCACTGAATTTTACACTTTAAAATGTGAATTTTGTGGTATGTATTATATCTCAATTAAAAATTAAGATAGTGGAAAATTCAGAGATTACTTCATTGAAAAATTTCTTTAATTTTTTTTTCTGGAATACTTTTCCTTTATCATATCTAAACTGTCACACATGTGATAAATTACTTTTTTTTCAAAGTGAAATTTATCTATATCAAGTTAAATTAATTTTTTCACGTGTATGTGTATACCTGTAACATCTCTCCATTTCTGCAGCCAGCATCTGATATAGGGTCACCATCATCATACTTATTAATTTTACAAGGCAAGGGATAAATTTCATAGTGAGATACTTTTAATGGGCTTTGATTTTTTAATAATATCTCAATAATGTTTGTATTGTAATTATTTCATTTTCAGTGTGGAGAGAAGGGTAAAAATAGTACGTAGAACCATAAATAAACCAAACTAACCACAATAAGTTTTGATATAAAATCATTATGTTAAATATATTTATATGTGTGAACTATGATATGAAAAATCTCATATAAGGGTAATATAATTCTTAGGTAAAAAAATCTAGTTGGTAAAATAATTTAAAAAATGTGCGTTAGTCAACATCTTAAAAATCAACCTAAATGTTATAAAAATTAACAAATTTCTTGCAATAATACTATAAAAGAATCTCTCCAATTGTGTATTTTATGGAAGCATTAGTTGTTAAGGTGGTTCTTTAAATATATATATATATATATATATATATATATATATATATATATATATATATATCATAGGGTTGCTGTGATAATTAAATGACCAGAAGTAGGACACTACCTTAACAAATATTAGTGTGAAATAAAATTCATATTTTATGGCAAGATAAGAAAAATTTAGACATAAAATTTTTCTCTGCCTTTTGGCCTCCTCTCTCCCCTCTACTATGCATTGTGTATCTGCATTATGCATTGACCAAACCTCCTGCATTGGCAGAAATACCTGCTCAACCATAAATAGGAACATTGTCCTAGCACCAAGACAACTCCTTAAAAGATAACATTCCTTTTCTTTTTTGAAAATTTTATTGAAATATAGTTGATTTACCATGTTGTGTTAGTTTCAGGCATACAGCAAAGTGATCCAGTTATACATATGTATATAGATTATTTTTTAGAATTCTTTTCCATTGTAGGTTACTGCAAGATATTGAGTATAGTTCCCTGTGCTCTACAGTAGGTCCTTGTTGGTTATCTATTTTATATATAGTAATAGCGTGTATATTTTAATCTCAAACTCTTAATTTGGGATAACATTCCTTCTTGATCTTGTAAAGGATTATAATGACCTACCACTTTGTACTTGCAGATCTGAATTGTATAAACTGTCAATAATACCTCATTTAATGTACATCTCTCTGACTCAAAGAAACTTGTATAGCTGTGCTTTGACTACTAATGAGTGGAACAGTTTTGGAGCTTTCTGAGATGCTGTTCCCAGGTTGTAATCTCAATTTAGCTTGAATAAAATTTTCCATTTCTTTCTTGGATCAAATGATTAATTTTTCTGTTGACATTAGTTATTATTTTCCCAGAAGTGTGTGAGCTTCTGAAAGCAGAGATTTTGAATATTTGATTCACTGCCTTTTCTCTAGCATCTAGAAAAGTGCATAGCATATGAAAGACAGTCAATAATCATTGAAAGAATGATGTTGAGTGAATGAAGGCGCTAGAGGAAATGGTCTTAACCTACTCTTTATCACCAAAACTTGTGAAGCTCTTTTAAGAATTCTTAATGTAAATTGAGTTTTTCAGTACAGTTCCTAGTAGATTTGCATCCCTAAAATCAAAGCTAGGATGACTCACTGACTTTACTTGGTCCTAACAGTTAAAGGGACCAAGTTCCTGTGGTCAAAAATGAAACATTTTCAAGAGTGACTTTTAACAATTAGAAAACACAATGTGGAGCATTTTTCTCTGACACTTTCAAGGTTGTAACTCTGGAGTGATTAAAAGGTGGCTTTGCCTGCATTGTCAAACTAGCCACCTTCTATAGTGATAGCTTTACTAAAGACATTCTCAAACATAATCACCCTTCTTCTTTCATGCATTCCAACTAGGGATTATATGTTTTATGAAAGATAGCATTAGTAGCCCTATGTCTGCTTTTGCTACTGATGATTTTCATCGTGATGCTCAATATCTTGAGGGAGCAAGATTTGGTAGTGGGTTAGTAATTTAACATCAACAAAATAGAAATATTAAGCTGTTGTTGTCCTTTGAGCAGTGAGAAGTGTGACAGTAAATGTCAAAGATAAGTATGTCAATTGGCAATTGTATTGCTTTTAGTTTTAATATGAAGCATAAATCTGCCAAACGGAGAAACACCCACAGTGCACAATAAGTGAATTTTGACAGAACTAATTGGTTTTCTCTCCATCATCGATGCTGTATTATCTTTAAAAAAAGAAAAAAAAAGCAACATGGTTGCTCAGAAAAGTATCAGAGAATGTTTGTTTCTGACAATCAAATACAGTTTGCCTAAAATCTGAGGAGCTTGAGGCTACAGCATAATAAAAGAGAGATTACACTCTTCTGTTCCTGATCAAAGGTGCCTGCTCAGTTGACTACTTCTTTATCATCACCTGATATCACACCTTTGATCCATGTCTAATTCTCTCAATAAGCTACAACAAAACCTTTCAGTTTTAGAATATGCTTTTAAAATTTCTGTGAAGTTTTATTTTAACAATGTATCAAATGCCATGCCAGATAATCTAGCAGGGTATCTTGCACATAGTAGGCATTTGGAAGCAGCAGGATATCATGGTAAAGGGCAGTGAACTAAGACACAGCTCTGTTACAAATTGTTGTATGCTCTTGGACAAGACATTCTGTCACCTCAATGAATATTTGTTCCTAATTTGTAACATGGATCTGATGTTTGCTTTACTGGATTGATGTAAGGGGCAAGTGAGATAATTTATTAGAATGTCCTTTGAGGAATTTAAGAAATATGCAATAGTAAGTAGGAAGTGCTTATTACTATAAAGTTAATTTGATTTACTTTCCAATTCTGAAAATGAACTTTTTGAAATAATTGAGATATTTCTCATTTAAAATGTATATATATATATATATATATATATATATATATATATATAAAATAAGTTAAATATCTTTATTCAGATATTTCATATTACTATATGGAATATAGACTTAAGAAACTTGTAAAAATATCACAGAGGTTTCCTTATCCCCTTACTTAGTTTCCACTAATGTTAATATCTTACATAACCATAGTATACTTATGTGAAATAAAATTCATATTTTACGGCAAGATAAGAAAAATGTAAACATAAAATTTTTTCTCTGCCCTCTGGTCCCCTCTCTCCCCTCTACTGTGCATTGTGTATCTGCATTATTCACTGACCAAACCTCCCCATCGGCAGAAATACCTGTTCAACTATAAAGAGCAACATTCTCTTAGCACCAATAAGACAACTCCTTAAAGATAACATTCCTTCTTGATTTTGTAAGAGGTCATGATGATTCTTAGACACATTATTTAATATAGAGCTGTCTGTCTCAAAAAACTTATATTACTATGTTTTGACTTCTAACAGGCAAAACAGCTCTTGGAGCTTTCTGAGATGCAGATCCCAGGTTATAATCTTCAATTTGACTCAAATAAAAAATTCCATTTCTTTCTTAGATTGACTGATTAATTTTTCATGGACACTTATTAAACCCAGGAAATTAAATTTAGTACAATACTGTTAAATAATCTACAGAATTTATTTTACTAGTTTTCTCCCTAATGCCCTTTATCTGGTCCAGGATCCAACCCAGGATCCCACAGTTCATATCTATTTAGTACTTATATCTATTTAGTCTCCTCCAATCTAGATCAGTCCCTTGGTCTTTCTTTGTCTTTTATAACTCTTGAAGAGCATTGATGTGCTATTTTGTAGAACGCCCTTTTATATTGGGTGTGTCCAGATTTTTTCAATGAGTAGTCTGAGTTATTTTTAGTAAGAATGTTATGGTCATCACAGCTAAATTGTTCTGATTTCTTTTCTTTTTTTTCTTTTTTTGTTCTTTTTTTTCATTGTAATGTTGGAAGCAGTGGTTTTGCCAGCTACATTCTCAGGTTGAAACTGTAAGCACATGTATTTTTTTTTCACTGTAGTTTGTGCTCTCTCTTTACAGATAACCCTGTGTGTGTGTATGAGTGTGTGTGTGTTTTAATTTTTAGAATTAGAGTGTGTTTCTCTGTCTTCAAGTTATAATGAGTGTATAAACTTTGTGTTGATTTATTTTACCCTTCTTGCTGTTTTTTTTTTTTTTCTTTTTTTTGTGGTACACGGGCCTCTCACTGTTGTGGCCTCTCCCATTGTAGAGCACAGGCTCCGGACATGCAGGCTCAGTGGCCATGGCTCACAGGCCCAGCTGCTCCATAGCATGTGGGATCCTCCTGGACCGGGGCACGAACCCGTGTCCCCTGCATCGGCAGGCAGACTCTCAACCACTGTGCCACCAGGGAAGCCCGAACTTCTTGCTGTTCTTTATGGCTTTAATGGATATCCTTCTCTTTGGCACCGGGAAGTCTACTTTCTATGTATATTTATGTTACTACCTCTTCACACTAACAAACTCTCATTTATTAATCTTTTAAAGGGAAGTGTGTGTTTTTCAGATAACAGGTGTGTTAAGAAGTGCTATGGGATAAAAACGAATATGAAAAATGTGTTAAAATTTGTATCTCCACAATCATAGTGTCTCGTGGGTACTGAGAATATTTGCAAGTGTTGAGTTATATTCTCAATTTAAATTTAGAAAGCTGAATTGTGAAAATGACTCTACTACCCAAAGCAATCTATAGATTCAATGCAATCCCTATCAAACTACCACTGGCATTTTTCACAGAACTAGAACAAAAAATTTCACAATTGGTATGGAAACACAAAAGACCCCAAATAGCCAAAGCAATCCTGAGAACGAAAAAAGAAGCTGGAGGAATCAGGCTCCCTGACTTCAGACTATACTACAAAGCTACAGTAATCAAGACAGTATGGTACTGGCACAAAAACAGAAAGATAGATCAATGGAACAGGATAGAAAGTCCAGAGATAAACCCATGCACATATGGACACCTTATCTTTGATAAAGGTGGCAGGAATGCACAGTGGAGAAAGGACAGCCTCTTCAATAAGTGGTGCTGGGAAAACTGGACAGATACATATAAAAGTATGAGATTAGATCACGCACTAACACCATACACAAAAATAAGCTCAAAATGGATTAAAGACCTAAATGTAAGGCCAGAAACTATCAAACTCTTAGAGGAAAACATAGGAAGAACACTCTATGATATAAATCACAGCAAGATCCTTTTTGACCCACCTCCTAGAGTAATGGAAATAAAAACAAAAATAAACAAATGGGACCTAATGAAACTTCAAAGCTTTTGCACAGCAAAGGAAACCATAAACAAGACCAAAAGACAACCCTCAGAATGGGAGAAAATATTTGCAAATGAAGCAACTGACAAAGGATTACTCTCCAAAATTTACAAGCAGCTCATGCAGCTCAAAAACAAAAAACAAACAAACAACCCAATCCAAAAATGGGCAGAAGACCTAAATAGATATTCCTCCAAAGAAGATATACAGGCTGCCAACAAACACATGAAAGAATGCTCAACATCATTAATCATTAGAGAAATGCAAATCAAAACTACAATGAGATATCATCTCACACCAGTCAGAATGGCCATCATCAAAAAATCTGGAAAGAGTAAATGCTGGAGAGGGTGTGGAGAAAAGGGAACACTCTTGCACTGCTGGTGGGAATGTGAATTGGTTCAGCCACTATGGAGAACAGTATGGAGGTTCCTTAAAAAACTACAAATAGAATTACCATATGACCCAGCAATCCCACTACTGGGCGCATACCCTGAGAAAACCAATATTCAAAAAGAGTCATGTACCAAAATGTTCATTGCAGCTCTATTTACAATAGCCCAGAGATGGAAACAACCTAAGTGCCCATCATCGGATGAATGGATAAAGAAGATGTGTCACATATATACAATGGAATATTAGCCATAAAATGAAAGGAAATTGAGCTATTTGTAATGAGGTGGATAGACCTAGAGTCTGTCATACAGAGTGAAGTAAGTCAGAAAGAAAAGGACAAATACCGTATGCTAACACATATATATGGAATTTAAGAAGGAAAGAAAAATGTCATGAAGAACCTAGGGGTAAGACAGGAATAAACATACAGACCTACTGGAGAACGGACTTGAGGATATGGGGAGGGGGAAAGATGAGCTGTGACAGGGCGAGAGTCATGGACATACACACACTAACAAACGTAAGGTAGATGGCTAGTGGGAAGCAGCCGCATGGCACAGGAATATCGGCTCGGTGCTTTGTGACCACCTGGAGGGGTGGGATAGGGAGGGTGGGAGGGAGGGAGATGTAAGAGGGAAAAGATATGGGAACATATGTATATGTATAACTGATTCACTTTGTTATAAAGCAGAAACTAACACCCCATTGTAAAGCAATTATACCCCAATAAAGATGTTTAAAAATAAATAAATAAATAAATAAATAAATTTAGAAAGTTGAATGCTGTTGTTCCACTAACAGAAGATCATTCATATTGTATGATGAACTTGATGTTTATTCTATTATATTCTCTGCTGTGCGGAGAAAAATCTTGTCCTGATTCATTCTAGTGTAATTATAGTCTATAACTACCATTCAATGTTTTTAATTTAAAATTATCTATAATAATTTTGCATGTTGGTGTATATGTACCAAAACTTGTAGAACAGTAAGTGTCCTAACTGGGATCTTTGGAAATGCTCTGAATTCCAAATATTCATTCCCTGTCATTGAGTATCATCAAGATTTAATGCATCAAAAAATAAAATTAAATATTTAAATAAAATTATCCAAGTTTATTTTCCTCCCCCATTTTCGTATGACACAATAGAACAAGAATCATAGTTGTAGCTGCATATTAGGGACTACCTAATAAGGTCTTATTTGAATGTCTTAGCATTTGGGATATATATCTTTAGGTTTGGGTTATATTCAAAGCAAAAAAAAAAAAAAAAACAAGAAAGAAACAAAAATAAATAAAAAAGGACAAATTATGCATTCAGAGACATATTTCTTATTATTAATATGATTGGCTCTACTCATCCATATGAAATACAGACTATAAAAATCTGAAACATTGCTCAAACTGATGACAGTTATTAAGCTGGTTTGTATGTTGAAATGAGCAATTTAAAAATGTGTAGAATAATTGAGAAGCTGCACAGCTTTTTCATAGTAAAGTTTTGCCATGTAAAGGTGAAAACTTCTGACAAAAACAAGCCTTCAAACTTTTTATTAAATAACACTTGAGTTAAAAGGCAGCTATTTTTATGTGTGAAAATGAGTTTGGTGGCTCAGTCCAGGTTCTAGCAAATATTTGTCCATTCAAAAATATTTTTCTTTGTACATTTGTATAATTATTGGAGAATATTCTGTACTCATCATATGATGCATTTTGGGAAATCTAGACTTTTGCTCCTCAGGGAAAGGAAAGCGGCAACTCTCATTCTTTGCCTGCATAGAAGAATTTTTGTAATGTGCTGCAGTTGCCAGCTCCTGTCTTCAGCAGGACAGTGTTTTCCAAGTTAGAGTTTCCTAGAAAATATTTAGGAGATAATAAAAAGTGTGTTTTGATATTGGAGCTAGTGCAATAAGATAAGAAAGTAAATAGAATGTATTCAGATGGAAAAGGAAGGTGTAAAATGTCATTCACAGATTATACAATTGCATATGTAAAAAAAAACAAATAATAGATTTTTAAAACTCCTGAAATTAATAAGCAAGTATAGCAATGTTGTGGGATTCAAGGTTAATATACAATTATTACTTGCCTTCCTATACTAGCAATGAACAGTTGAAATTTCAAAAGAAACAATGCTATTTACAAAACACCAAAAAATGAAATGCACAGATATAAATCTAATAAAATATGTATAGAATCTATGTGGGGAAAGCTAAATAACTGTGAAAGAAATCAAAGAATATCTAAATAAGTGGAAAGATATTCCAGGTTCATGGATTGAAAGATGCAGAATTGTTAATATGACAATTTCTCTCAAATTGATCTATAGATTCAATTAAAGTCCCAGTAAGCACTTTCGTACCTATCATGAAACTGATTCTAAAGTTTATATGGTCATTTTTTAGTATACTAAAAACAAAAATGAAGAACAAAGCTGGGTTATTCACATTACTTAGTTTCACT
Source organism: Phocoena phocoena (assembly GCF_963924675.1). Lineage (NCBI taxonomy): Eukaryota > Metazoa > Chordata > Mammalia > Artiodactyla > Phocoenidae > Phocoena > Phocoena phocoena. The sequence continues at coordinate 79,169,811 of NC_089240.1, read as the reverse complement.
GCTTTAAACTACAATAATCAAGGCAATATGGCATTAGCAAAAGAATAGACATATACGTCAATGGAATAGAAACAGTCCATAAATAAACCCACATAAACACAATCAATTTATCTTTGACAAAGGAGCAAAGACAATTCAATGCACAATTTTAAATATTTGATTTGTTGAAGATATTCTTAGAAAAAGAATGTCAAGTCTTGGGCTGGGAGAAAATATTTGGAAAACAAATATCAGATGAAGGATTTTTGTCCACAGTGTACAAAGAACTATTAAAAGCTGACTAATAAGAAAAAACAGGAGACGGGGGGAGATGGTGGAAGAGTAAGACGTGGAGATCACCTTCCTCCTCACGGATACACCAGAAATACATCTACACGTGGAACAACTCCTACAGAACACCTACTGAAGGCTGGCAGAAGACCTCAGACCTACCAAAAGGCAAGAAACTCCCCACGTACCTGGGTAGGGCAAAAGAAAAAACAGAGACAAAAGAATAAGGACGGCACCTGCACCAGTGGGAGGGAGCTGTGAAGGAGGAAAAGTTTCCACACACTAGGAAGCCCCTCCGCGGGCGGAGACTGCGGGAGGCGGAGGGGGGGAGCTTCGGGATCGCGGAGTAGTGCACAGCGATGGGTGCAGAGGGCAAAGCGGGGAGATTCCTGCACAGACGATCGGTGCCGACCGGCTCTCACCAACCCGAGAGACTTGTCTGCTCACCCGCCGGGGTGCTCGGGGCTGCGAGCTGAGGCTCGGGTTTCGGTTTTGGACGGAGCGCAGGGAGAGGACTGAGGTTGGCGGCTTGAACATAGCCTGAAGGGGTTGGTGCGCCACGACTAGCCGGGAGGGAGTTCGGGGAAAAGCCTGCACCTCCGAAGAGGCAAGAGACTTTTTCTTCCCTCTTTGTTTCCTGGTGCGCGAGGAGAGGGGTTTAAGAGCGCTGCTTAAAGGAACTCCAGAGACGGGCGCGAGCTGCGGTTGGAAGCGCGAACCCCAGAGACGGGCGGGAGACGCTGGGGCTGCTGCTGCCGCCACCAGGGGGGCTGTGTGCGAGCACAGGTCACTCTCCGTGCCCCTTTTCCGTGGAGCCTGTGCAGGCCGCCACTGCCAGGTTCCCGGGATCCAGGGACAACTTCCCCGGGAGTACGCACGGCGGGTCTCAGGCTGGTGCAATGTCACGCCGGCCTCTGCCGCAGCGTCACGCCGCCTCTGCTGCTGCAGGCCCGCCCCGCACGCAGTGCCCCTCCTTCCCCTATCCCCCAACCCCCGGCCTGAGTGAGCCAGAGCTCCCGAATCAGCGGCTCCTTTAACCCCGTCCTGTCTGAGCAAAAAACAGACGCCCTCCAGCGACCTGCGCGCAGGGGCAGGGCCGGGTACAAAGCTGAGCTCCTGTGAGCTATGAGAGCAGGGAGGAGAGGGGGAGGTCTCTCCCGGCAGCCTCGGAGGCTGCGGATTGAAGCTCCACAATCAACTTGATGTGCCCTGCATCTGTGGAATACCTGAATAGACAGGGAGTGATCCCAAATTGAAGAGGTGGAATTTAAGAGTGAGATCTGTGATTTTTTTCCCTTTTCCTCTTTTTGTGAATGTGTGCGTGTATGCTTCTGTGTGAGATCTTGTCTGTATACTCTTGCTTCCACCATTTGTCCTAGGGCTCTATCCGTCCATGGTTTTTCAAAAAAAATTTTTTTTCTTAATAATTAATTTTAATTGTAATAACTTTATTGTACTTTACCTTCGTTCTTTCTTTCTTTCTTTCCTTCCTTCCTTCCCTCCTTTAGACAGCGAATCACCCCAGGTTGAGGAGGTGGTCTCTGGGAGCAGGATTTTGATTTTTCCCCCTTTGCCTCTTTTTGTGAACGTGTATGTGTATGCTTCTGTGTAAGATTTTCTCTGTATAGCTTTGCTTCCAACATTTGTCCTAGGGTTCTATCCGTCCCTTTTTTTTTTTTTCTAAATATTTTTTAGTACAATAACTATATTATACTTTATTTTATTTTTACTGTATCTACTTTCTTTCTGTCTTTTTTCCTTCTTTCCCTCCTTCCTTCCTCCCTCCCTCACTCCCTCCTTTCTTTCCTTCTTTGCTTCTTTCTTCCTTCCTTCCTTTCCTCCCTTCCTTCTTTCATTCCTCATACTTCTACTAATTCTCTCTACATTTTCTCCTTCTTTCCCTCCTTCCTTCCTTCCTTCCACCCTCCCTCCCTCCCTCCTTTCTTTCCTTCTTTCTTCCTTCCTTCCTTTCCTCCTTTGCCTCTTTCTTTCCTCATACTTCTATTAATTCTCTCTACATTTTCTCCTTCTTTCCCTCCTTCCTTCCTCGCTTCCTTCCTCCCTCCCTCCCTCCTTTCTTTCCTTCTTTGCTTCTTTCTTCCTTCCTTCCTTTCCTCCTTTCCTTATTTCTTTCCTCATAATTCTGCTAATTCTCTCTACTTTTTCTCCCTTTTATTCTGAGCCGTGTGGATGAAAGGCTCTTGGTGCTCCGGCCGAGGAGTCACGGCTCTGACTCTGAGGAAGGAGAGCCAACTTCAGGACACTGGTCAACAAGAGACCTCCCAGCTCCACATAATATTAAACGGTGGAAATCTCCAAGAGACCTCCATCTTAACACCAGCACCCAGCTTCACTCAACGACCAGCAAGTCACAGTGCTGGACAACCTATGCCAAACAACGAGCAAAACAGGAACACAACCCCACCCATTAGCAGAGAGGCTGCCTAAAATCATAATAAGGCCACAGACACCCCAAAACACACCACCAGACGTGAACCGGCCCACTAGAGAGACAAGATCCAGCCTCAGCCACCACAACACAGGCACTAGTCCCCTCCACCAGGAAGCCTACACAACCCACTGAAACAACCTTAGCCACTGGAGACAGACATCAAAAAGAACGGGAACTACAAACATGCAGCCTGCAAAAAGGAGACCCAAAACACAGTAAGATAAGCAAAATGTGAAGACAGAAAAACACACAGCAGATGAAGGAGCAAGATAAAAACCCACCAGACCTAACAAATGAAGAGGAAATAGACAATCTACCTGAAAAAGAATTCAGAATAATGATAGTAAGGATGATCCGAAATCTTGGAAGTAGAATGGACAAAATGCAAGAAACAGTTAACAAGGACCTAGAAGACATAAAGATGAAACAAGCAATGATGAACAACGCAATAAATAAAATTAAAAGTACTCTAGATAGGATCAAGAGCAGAATAACTGAGGCAGAAGAACGGATAAGTGACCTGGAAGATAAAGTAGTGGAAATAACTACTACAGAGCAGAATAAAGAAAAAAGAATGAAAAGAACTGAGGACAGACTCAGAGACCTCTGGGACAACATGAAACCCACCAACATTCGAATTATAGGGGTTCCAGAAGAAGAAGAAAAACAGAAAGGGACTGAGAAAATATTTGAAGAGATTATAGTTGAAAACTTCCCTAATATGGGAAAGGACATAGTTAATCAAGTCCAGGAAGCACAGAGAGTCCCATACAGGATAAATACAAGGAGAAATACGCCAAGACACATATTAATCAAACTATCAAAAATTAAATACAAAGAAAGCATATTAAAAGCAGCAAGGGAAAAACAACAAATAACACACAAGGGAATCCCCATAAGGTTAACAGCTGATCTCTCAGCAGAAACCCTACAAGCCAGAAGGGAGTGGCAGGACGTACTGAAAGTGATGAAGGAGAAAAACCTGCAACCAAGACTACTCTACCCAGCAAGGATCTCATTCAGATTTGATGGAGAAATTAAAACCTTTACAGACAAGCAAAAGCTGAGAGAGTTCAGTACCACCAAACCAGCTTTATAACAAATGCTAAAGGAACTTCTCTAGATAAGAAATGCAAGAGAAGGAAATGACCTATAATAACGAACCCAAAACAATATAGAAAATGGGAATAGGAACATACATATCGATAATTACCTTAAATGTAAATGGACTAAATGCTCCCACCAAAAGACACAGATTGGCTGAATGGATACAAAAACATGACCCTTATATATGTTGTCTACAAGAGACCCACCTCAGACCTAGAGACACATACAGACTGAAAGTAAGGGGATGGAGAAAGATATTCCATGCAAATGGAAACCAAAAGAAAGGTGGAGTAGCAATTCTCATATCAGACAAAATAGACTTTAAAATAAGGACTATTAAAAGGGATAAAGAAGGACACTACATAATGATCAAGAGATCGATCCAAGAAGAAGATATAACAATTGTAAATATTTATGTACCCAACATAGGAGCACCTCAATACATAAGGCAAATACTAACAGGCATAAAAGGGGAGATCGACAGTAACACATTCATAGTAGGGGACTTTAACACCCCACTTTCACCCATGGACAGATCATCCAAAATGAAAATAAATAAGGAAACACAAGCTTTAAATGATACATTAAACAAGATGGACTTAATTGATATTTATAGGACACTCCATCCAAAAACAACAGAATACACATTTTTCTCAAGTGCTCATGGAACATTCTCCAGGATAGATCATATCTTGGGTCACAAATCAAGCCTTGGTAAATTTAAGAAAATTGAAATTGTATCAAGTATCTTTTCTGACCACAACGCCATGAGACTAGATATCAATTACAGGAAAAGATCTGTAAAATATACAAACACATAGAGGCTAAACAATACACTACTTAATAATGAAGTGATCACTGAAGAAATCAAAGAGGAAATAAAAAAGTATCTAGAAACAAATGACAATGGAAACACAACGACCCAAAACCTATGGGATGCAGCAAAAGCAGTTCTAAGGGGGAAGTTTATAGCAATAAAAGCCCACCTTAAGAAGCAGGAAACATCTCGAATAAACAACCTAACCTTGCACCTCAAGCAATTAGAGAAAGAAGAACAAAAAAGCCCCAAAGCTAGCAGAAGGAAAGAAATCATAAAAATCAGATCAGAAATAAATGAAAAAGAAATGAAGGAAACAATAGCAAAGATCAATAAAACTAAAAGCTGGTTCTTTGAGAAGATAAACAAAATAGATAAACCACTAGCCAGACTCATCAAGAAAAAAAGGGAGAAGATTCAAATCAATAGATTTAGAAATGAGAAAGGAGAAGTAACAACTGACACTGCAGAAATAAAAAAAATCATGAGAGATTACTACAAGCAACTCTATGCCAATAAAATGGACAATCTGGAAGAAATGGACAAATTCTTAGAAATGCACAACCTGCCAAGACTGAATCAGGAAGAAATAGAAAATATGAACAGACCAATCACAAGTACTGAAATTGAAACTGTGATTAAAAACCTTCCAACAAACAAAAGCCCAGGACCAGATGGCTTCACAGGTGAATTCTATCAAACGTTTAGAGAAGAGCTAACACCTATCCTTCTCGAGCTCTTCCAAAATATAGCAGAGGGAGGAACACTCCCAAATTCCTTCTGCGAGACCACCATCACCTTGATACCAAAACCAGACAAGGATGTCACAAAGAAAGAAAACTACAGGCCAATAACACTGATGAACATAGATGCAAAAGTCCTCAACAAAATACTAGCAAACAGAATCCAACAGCACATTAAAAGGATCATACACCATGATCAACTGGGGTTTATTCCAGGAATGCAAGGATTCTTCAATATATGCAAATCTATCAATGTGATAAACCATATTAACAAATTGAAGGAGAAAAACCATATGATCATCTCAATAGATGCAGAGAAAGCTTTCAACAAAATTCAACACCCATTTATGATAAAAACCCTCCAGAAAGTAGGCATAGAGGGAACTTTCCTCAACATAATAAAGGCCATATATGACAAGCCCACAGCAAACATCATCCTCAATGGTGAAAAACTGAAAGCATTTCCACTAAGATCAGGAACAAGACAAGGTTGTCCACTCTCACCACTCTTATTCAACATAGTTTTGGAAGTTTTAGCCACCGCAGTCATAGAAGAAAAGGAAATAAAAGGAATCCAAATAGGAAAAGAAGAAGTAAAGCTGTCACTGTTTGCAGATGACATGATACTATATATAGAGAATCCTAAAGATGCTACCAGAAAACTACTAGAGCTAAACAATGAATTTGGTAAAGTAGCAGGATACAAAATTAATGCACAGAAATCTCTGGCATTCCTATATACTAATGATGAAAAATCTGAAAGTGAAATCAAGAAAACACTCCCATTTACCATTGCAACAAAAAGAATAAAATATCTAGGAATAAACCTACCTAAGGAGACGAAAGACCTGTATGCAGAAAATTATAGGACACTGATGAAAGAAATTAAAGATGATACAAATAGATGGAGAGATATACCATGTTCTTGGATGTGAAGAATCAACATTGTGAAAATGACTCTACTACCCAAAGCAATCTACAGATTCAATGCAATCCCTATCCAGCTACCACTGGCATTTTTCACAGAACTAGAACAAAAAATTTCGCAATTTGTATGGAAACACAAAAGACCCCGAATAGCAAAAGCAATCTTGAGAACGAAAAATGGAGCTGGAGGAATCAGGCTCCCTGACTTCAGACTATACTACAAAGCAACAGTAATCAAGACAGTATGGTACTGGCACAAAAACAGAAAGATAGATCAGTGGAACAGGATAGAAAGCCCAGAGATAAACCCACGCACATATGGACACCTTATCTTTGATAAAGGAGGCAGGAATGTACAGTGGAGAAAGGACAGCCTCTTCAATAAATGGTGCTGGGAAAACTGGACAGGTACATGTAAAAGTATGAGATTAGATCACTCCCTAACACCATACACAAAAATAAGCTCAAAATGGATTAAAGACCTAAATGTAAGGCCAGAAACTATCAAACTCTTAGAAGAAAACATAGGAAGAACACTCTATGACATAAATCACAGCAAGATCCTTTCTGACCCACCTCCTAGAGTAATGGAAATAAAAACAAAAATAAACAAATGGGACCTAATGAAACTTCAAAGCTTTTGCACAGCAAAGGAAACCATAATCAAGACCAAAAGACAACCCTCAGAATGGGAGAAACATTTGCAAATGAAGCAACTGACAAAGGATTAATCTCCAAAATTTACAAGCAGCTCATGCAGCTCAATAACAAAAAAACAAACAACCCCATCCAAAAGTGGGCAGAAGACCTAAACAGACATTTCTCCAAAGAAGGTATACAGAATGCCAACAAACTCATTAAAGAATGCTCAACATCATTAATCATTAGAGAAATGCAAATCAAAACTACAATGAGATATCATCTCACACCAGTCAGAATAGCCATCATCAAAAAATCTAGAAACAATAAATGCTGGAGAGGGTGTGGAGAAAAGGGGACACTCTTGCACTGCTGGTTGGAATGTGAATTGGTTCAGCCACTATGGAGAACAGTATGGAGGTTCCTTAAAAAACTACAAATAGAATTACCATATGACCCAGCAATCCCACTACTGGGCATATACCCTGGGAAAACCAAAATTCAAAAAGAGTCATGTACCAAAATGTTCATTGCAGCTCTATTTACAATAGCCCGGAGATGGAAAGAACCTAAGTGCCCATCATCGGACGAATGGATAAAGAAGATGTGGCACATATACACAATGGAATATTACTCAGCCTTAAAAAGAAATGAAATTGAGTTATTTTTAATGAGATGGATAGACCTAGAGTCTGTCATACAGAGTGAAGTAAGTCAGAAAGAAAAAGACAAATACCGTATGCTAACACATATATATGGAATTTAAGGAAAAAAAATGTCATGAAGAACCTAGGGGTAAGACAGGAATAAAGACGCAGACCTACTGGAGAACGGACTTGAGGATATGGGGAGGGGGAAGGGTGAGTTTTGACAGGGCGAGAGAGAGTCATGGACATATACACACTAACAAACGTAGTAAGGTAGATAGCTAGGGGGAAGCAGCCGCAAGGCACATGGATATTAGCTCGGGGCTTTGGGACAGCCTGGAGGGGTGGGATGGGGAGAGTGGGAGGGAGGGAGACGCAAGAGGGAAGACATGGGAACATATGTATATGTATAGCTGATTCACTTTGTTATAAAGCAGAAACTAACACACCATTGTAAAGCAATTATACCCCAATAAAGATGGTTAAAAAAAAAAAAAAGAAAAAGAAAAAAAAAATCCAATTTTTAAAATAGGGAAAAATTTATGTATTTAATTCAACAAATAAGATAAGCACATGAAAAGATGCTAAATATAATTTACCATTAATTAAATGCAAATTGAACAATGATAAGATACTACTACATACCTCTTAGAATGGCTATAATTATTGCTAGTAAGGATGTGGAGTACAAAGAACTCTTATTGCTTGCTGGTAGGAAGGTAAAGAGGAATAGTCCTCTTGGAATACATTTTAGTAGTATCTTACAAAGCTAAACATAATACTATCATGTGATCCAGGAATTGTGTTTCTGGGTATTTATCCCAATGAGTTAAAAACTTATGTCCACAGAAAATTATGAATGCAAATATATATAGTAGCTACAGTCATAGTCCACAAAAACTGGAAGTCCCCAATAAGTCCTCCGATGAATGGATAAAGAAACAATGGTACATCCATACAATGGAATATTGCTCAATGATTAAAGCAAATAAACTACCAAGTACCCTCAATGCCCCCCCCAATTAATGTACCTTTAATGCACATTGCTAAGAGAAAGAAGCTACTCTAAACAAGCTAGGTATTACATGATTCCAATTATATGATATTCTGGAAAAGTTCAAAATATAAAGATGTTAAAAAAATCAGTGGGGATTTTCAGTTTCTGACCTAGAAAGTACGGAGCTAGGAAGTCACTCCTCCCAACCAAACACACACACACACACACACACACACACACACACACACACAAATGCTGAACAAATGGAAAATTAACAACTCTGTCTAAGCCAATCAGATAACTGAGGTCATAGGGCAAATCTCTTGTCCTCAAAATTAAAGAGACAGACAGAACAATACAGAGAAACACAACTTACCTGAGCAGAAGTCCTGGAACAGAAAATTCTGTGAAAACTAGTACTGAGATAGGAATGATTAAACTGTAATTGAAAAACTACTGGAGGTTCAGTGTGGACAGTTTGAGAGTAAAAGTACCAGGGGGTGGGGAAGAAAAGTGAGTCCCCACACCTTCATGTGTCTTACCACCAAGACTCCCAGGTTATTACATTGAAAGCTGAGAAAACTCCTCCTCTGCTTCCAGTGGAAGTAGGGAAGAAGAAGCCATTTTAAAATATGCCCAGAGAATTCAGTTCTTCTTAAAAACATATGCCCTCGAGAGAAACTATTTCACCAAAGCCTAACTCATCTTCATAGAGGAATATACACAACTCTAGCCCCCAGTAGTCTTTCTATTTTACTTAAGGGGGAATAAACCAAGAAAAACTGAGAACTGAGAGGAGATTCAAGATGGCGGAAGAGTAAGACGTGGAGATCACATTCCTCCCCATAAATACATCAGAAATACATCTACATGTGGAACAACTCCTACAGTACATGTACTGAATGCTGGAAGAAGACCTGAGACCTCCAAAAAGGCAAGAAACTCCCCAGGTACCTGGGTAGGGCAAAAGAAAAAAGGAAAAACAGAGACAAAAGAATATGGACAGGACCTGCACCAGTGGGAGGGAGCTGTGAAGAAGGAAAGGTCTCCACACACTAGGAAGCCCCTTCGCAGAGGGGAGACTGCTGGTGGTGAAGGGGAAGCTTCGGAGACATGGAGGAGAGCACAGCAACAGGGGTGCGGAGGGCAAAGCGGAGAGATTACCACACAGAGGATCTGTGCTGACCAGCACTCACCAGCCCGAAAGGCTTCTCTTCTCACCCGCTGGGGCAGGCGGGACAGGGAGCTGAGGCTCGGGCTTCAGACTGCACTTAGAGGACGGGGGTTGGCGTCGTGAACACAGCCTGAAAGGGGCTAGTGCACCATGGCTAGTGGGGAGGGAGTCCGGGAAAAGGTCTGGAATTGCTGAAGAGGCAAGAGACTTTTTCTTCCCTCTTTGTTGCCTGGAGCGCGAGGAGAGATTAAGAGCACTGCTAAAAGGAGCTCCAGAGAGGCGCAAGCCACGGCTATCAGCGCAGACCCCAGAGACGGGCAGGAGACACTAAGGCTGCTGCTGCCGCCAACAAGAAGCCTGTGGGCAAGCACAGGTCACTATCCATACCTCCCCTTCCAGGAGCCTGTGCAGCCTGCCTCTGCCAGGGTCCCATGATCCAGGGACAACTTCCCCAGGAGAATGCATGGCGTGCCTCAGGCTGGTTCAACGTCATGCTGGCCTCTGCTGCTCCAAGCTTGCTCCAAACTCTGCACCCCTCCATCGCCCAAGCCTGAGAGAGCCTGAGCCCCGGAAGCAGTTGCTGCTTTAAGCCTGTCCTGCCTGAGCAAAGAAGAGACGCTCTCAGGATGCCTATATGCAGAGGCAGGGCAAAATCCAAAGCTGAACCCCAGGAGCTGTGTGAACAAAGAAGAGAAAGGGAAATCTCTCCCAGCAGCCTCAGGAGCAGAGGACTAAATCTCCATAGTCAACTTGATGTACCCTGCATCAGTGGAATACCTGAATAGAAAATGAATCATCTCAAATTGAGGAGGTGGATTTTGGGAGCAATGATATATATATTTTTTTCTTCCCCCGTTTTCTCTTTTTGTGAGTGTGTATGTGTATGTTTCTGTGTGTGATTTTGTCTGTATAGCTGGCATTTACCATTTGTCCTAGGGTTCTGTCTGGCCATTTCTTTTTTCTTTTAGCATAGTTTTCAGTACTTGATATCATTGGTGGATTTGATTTTTGGTTTGGCTGTTCTCTTCTTTCTTTCTTTATAATTACTTTTAAAATATTTTTATTAATTATTTTTTGTTTTTTATATTAATAAATTTTTATTATATTTTATTTTTATCATTTTCTTTCTTTTTTTCTCCCTTTTATTCTGAGCTAGGTGAATGACAGGCTCTGGGTGTGCCAGCCAGACATCACAGCTATGCCTCTGAGGTGGGAGAGCCAGGTTCAGGACACTGGTCCATCACAGACCTCCCAGCTGCAAGTAATATCAAACAGCGAAAATCTCCCAGAGATCACCATCTCAACGTCAAGCACCAGCTCCACTCAAGGACCAGCAAGCTACAGTGCCGGACACCCTATGTCAAACAACTAGCAAGACAGGAATACAACCCCACCCATTAGCAGAGAGGCTGCCTAAAATCATAATGTCACAGACACCCCAAAACACACCACCAGATGTGGATCTGCTCACCAGAAAGACAAGATCCAGCCTCATCCACCAGGACACAGACACTAGTCCCCTCTACCAGGAAGTCTACACAATCCACTGCACCAACCTTAGCCACTGGGGGCAGACATGAAAAACAATGGCAACTATGAACCTGCAGCCTATGAAAAGAAGACCCGAAACACAGTAAGTTAAGGAAAATGAGAAGACAGAGAAACACACAGCAGATGAAGGAGCAAATAAAAACCCACCAGACCTAACAAATGAAGAGGAAATAGGCAGTCTACCTGAAAATGAATTCAGAATAATTAAAGAAAAGATGATACAAAGTCATGGAAATAGAATGGAGAAAATTAAAGAAATGTTTAACAAGGACCTAGAACAACTAAAGAGTAAACAAACAATCATGAACAACACAAAAAAGAAATTAAAAATTCTCTAGAAAGGATCAATAGCAGAATAACTGAGGCAGAAGAACGGATAAGTGACCTGGAAGGTAAAATAGTGGAAATAACTACCACAGAGCAGAATAAAGAGAAAAGAATGAAAAGAAATGAGGACAGTTTCAGAGACCTCTGGAAGAATATTAAATGCAACAACATTCGAATTATGGGGGTCCCAGAAGAAGAAGAGTAAATAAAAGGGACTGAGAAATTATTTGAAAAGATTATAGTTGAACATTTCCCTAACATGGGAAATGAAATAGTTAATCAAGTCCAGGAAGCACGGAGAGTCCGATACATGGTAAATCCAAGGAGAAACACCAAGATACATATTAATCAAACTATTAAAAATTAAATAAAAAGAAAAAATATTAAGAGCAGCAAGGGAAAAACAACGAATAACATACAAGGGAATCCCCAGAAGGTTAGGAGCTGATCTTTCAGCTGAAACTCTGCAAGCGAGAAGGGAGTGGCAGGACATACTTAAAGTGATGAAAGGGAAAAACCTACAACCAAGATTACTCTAACCAGGAAGGATCTCATTCAGATTTGATGGATAAATTAAAACCTTTACAGACAGGCAAAAGCTAAGAGAATTCAGCACAAAAATACCAGCTTTATAACAAATGCTAAAGGAATTTCTCTAGGCAGGAAAAACAAGAGAAGGAAAAGACCTACAATAACAAACCCAAAACAATTAAGAAAATGGTAATAGGAACATACATATCGATACTTACCTTAAATGTAAATGAATTAAATGCTCCAAGCAAAAGACAAGGACTGGCTGAATGGATACAAAAATAAGACCCATATATATGCTGTCTACAAGAGACCCACTTCAGACCTAGGAACACATACAGACTGAAAGTGAGGGGATGGAAAAATATATTCCATGCAAATGGAAATCAAAAGAAAGCTGGAGTAGCAATTCTCATTGCTACTAAAGTAGCAATCTATTTTGCTAAAGGCAAAATAGACTTTAAAACAAAGACTATTTCAAGAGACAAAGAAGGACACTACATAATGATCAATGGATCAGTACAAGAAGATATAACAATTGTACACCTTTATGGACCCAACACAGTAGCACCTCAATATGTAAGGCAAATTCCAACAGCCATAAAAGTTGAAATTGACAGTAACACAATCATAGTAGCGGACTTTGACACCCCGCTTTCACCATTGGAGAGATCATCCAAAATGAAAATAAATAAGGAAACACAAGCTTTAAATGATACCTTAAACAAGATGGATTTAATTGATATTTATAGGACATTCCATCCAAACACAACAGAATACACTTTCTTCTCAAGTGCTCATGGAACATTCTCCAGGACAGATCATATCTTGGGGCACAAATCAAGCCTTGGTAAATTTAAGAAAATCAAAATCGTATCAGGTGTCCTTTCAGACCACAAGGCTATTAGACTAGATATGAATTAGAGGAAAAACTCTGTAAAAAATACAAACACATGGAGGCTAAACAATACACTACTTAATAACCAAGACATCACTGAATAAATCAAAGAGAAAATCAAAAACACCTAGAAACAAATGACAATGGAAAAACGACAACCCAAAACCTATTAGATGCATCAAAAGCCGTTTTAAGAGGGAAGTTTATAGGAATACAATGCTACCTTAAGAAATAAGAAACATCTCAAATAAACAACCTAAACTTACACCTAAACCAATTAGGGAAAGAAGAACAAAAAAATCCCAAAGTTAGCAGAAGGAAAGAAATCATAAAGACCAGATCAGAAATAAATGAAGGAAATCACAGCAAAGATCAATAAAACTAAAAGCTAGTTCTTTGAGAAGATAAACAAAATTGATAAACCATTAACCACACTCATCAAGAAAAAAACCGCAGAAGACTCAAATCAATAGAATTAGAACTGAAAAAGGAGAAGTAACAACTGACACTGCAGAAATACAAAGGATCATGAGAGATTAGTATAAGCAACACTATGCCAATAAAATAGACAACCTGGAAGAAATGCACAGATTCTTAGAAAATCAAAACCTTCTGAGACTGAACCAGGAAGAAATAGGAAATATAAACAGACGAATCACAAGCAATGAAATTGAAACTATGATTAAGAACCTTCCAACAGGTCTGCCCTGGTGGCGCAGTGATTGAGAGTCCGCCTGCTGATGCAGGGGACACGGCATCGTGCCCTGGTCTGGGAAGATCGCACATGCCATGGAGCAGCTAGGCCCATGAGCCATGGCCGCTGAGTCTGCATGTCCAGAGCCTGTGCTCTGCAACGGAAGAGGCCACAACAGTGAGAGGCCCACATATCACAAAAAAAAATTCTTCCAACAAACAAAACCCAGGACTAGATGGCTTCACAGGTGAATTCTATCAGATATTTAGAGAAGAGCTAACACTTATCCTCCTCAAAGTCTTCCAAAATATAGCAGAGGGAGGAACACTTGCAAACTTATTCTACAAGGCCACCATCACCCTGATACCAAAATCAGACAAAGATGTCACAAAGAAAGAAAACTACAGGCCAATATCACTGATGAACATAGATGCAAAATTCCTCAACAAAATACTAGCAAACTGAATCCAACAGCACATTAAAAGGATCATACACCATGATCAAGTGGGGTGTATCCCAGGAATGCAAAGATTTTTCAATATACGCAAATTAATCAATGTGATACACCATTTTAACAAATTGAAGGAGAAAAATCATATGAACTTCTCAATAGATGCAGAGAAATATTTTGACAATATTCAACACCATTTATGATAAAAGCCCTCCAGAAAGTAGGCATAGAGGGAACTTTCCTCAACATAATAAAGGCCATATATCACAAACCCACAGCCAACATCATCCTCAATGGTGAAAAACTGAAAGCATTTCCACTAAGTTCAGGAAGAAGACAAGGTTGTCCACTCTCACCACTATTATTCAACATAGTTTTGGAATTTTTAGCCACAGTAATCAGAGAAGAAAAGGAAATAAAATGAATCCAAATTGGAAAAGAAGAAGTAAAGCTGTCACTGTTTGCAGATGACATGATACTATACATAGGGAATCCTAAAGATGCTACCAGAAAACTCATAGAGATAATCAATGAATTTGGTAAAATAGCAGGATACAAAATTAATGCACAGAAATCTCTGGCATTCCTATACACTAATGATGAAAAATCTGAAAGTGAAATCAAGAAAACACTCCCATTTACCATTGCAACAAAAAAATAAAATATCTAGGACTACACCTACCTACAGAGACAAAAGACCTGTATGCAGAAAATTATGTCACTAATGAAAAAAAATTAAAGATGACACAAACAGATGGAGAGATATATCATGTTTCTCCATTGGAAGAATCAACATTGTGTAAATGACTCTACTACCCAAAGCAATCTATAGATTCAATGCAATCCCTATCAAACTACCAATGGCATTTTTCACAGTACTAGAACAGAGAAGTTCACATTTTGTATGGAAACACAAAAGGCCCTGAATAGCCAATGCAAGCTTGAGAAAGAGAAACGGAGCTGGAGGAATCAGGTTCCTTGACTTCAGACCATACTACAAAGCTACAGTAATGAAGACAGTATGGAACTGGCACAGAAACAGAAACATAGATCAATGGAACAAGACAGAAAGCCCAGAGATAAACCCACACACATATGGTCACTTTATCTTTGATAAAGGAGGCAAGAATATACAATGGAGAAAAGGCAGTCTCTTCAATAAGTGGTGCTGGGAAAACTGGACAGCTATGAGTATAAGAATGAAATTAGAACACTCCCTGAAACCATACAGAAAAATAAGCTCAAAACTGATTAAAAACCAAAATTTAAGGCCAGACACTATCAAACTCCTAGATGAAAACATAGGGAGAACACTCTATGGCATAAATCACAGCAAGATCCTTTTTGACCGACCTCCTAGAGAAATGGAAATAAAAACAAACATAAGCTAATCAGACCTAATGAAACTTAAAAGCTTTTGTACAGCAAAGGAAACCATAAACAAGAACAAAAGGCAACACTCAGAATGGGAGAAAATATTTGCAGATGAAGCAACTGACAAAGGATTAATCTCAAAAATTTACAAGCAGCGCATGCAGCTCAATAACAAAAAAAAAAAAAACAACCCAATCCAAAAATGGGCAGAAGACCTAAATAGACATTTTTCCAAAGAAGCTATACAGATTGCCAACAAACACAGGAAAGAATGCTCAACATCATTAATCATTAGAGAAATGCAAATAAAAACTACAATGCGATATCATCTCACACTGGTCAGAATGTCCATCATCAAAAAATCTAGAAACAACAAATGCTAGAGAGGGTGTGGAGTAAAGGGAACCCTCTTGCACTATTGGTGGGAATGTAAATTGATACAGCCACTCTGGAAAACAATATGGAGGTTTCTTAAAATGCTAAGAATAAAACTACCATACAACCCAGCAATCCCACAACTGGGCATATACCCTGAGAAAACCTTAATTCAAAAAGAGTCATGTATCATAATTTTCATTGCATCTCTATTTTTAATAGCCAGGAACTGGAAGCAACCTAAGTGTCCATTGACAGATGAATGGAGAAAGAAGATATGGCACATATATACAATGGAATATTACTCAGCCATAAAAAGAAATGAAATTGAGTTATTTGTAATGAGGTGGATGGATATAGAGTGTGTCATGCAGAGTGAAGTTAGTCAGAAAGAGAAAAACAAATACCATATGCTAACACATATATATGGAATCTAAAAAAAGGAAGAACCTAGGGACATGATGGGAATAAAGACTCAGACCTAGTAGAGAATGGACTTGAAGACATGGTGAGGGGGAAGGGTAAGCTGGGACAAAGTGAGAGAGTGGTAGTGTATATATGAACATGTATATACTACCAAATGTAAAATAGATAGCTAGTGGGAAGCAGTTGCATCGTACAGGGAGATCAGCTTGGTGCTTTTTGACCAGCTAGAAGGGTGGGATTGGGAAGGTGGGAGGGAAGTGAAAGGGCGAGGGTATATGGTGATATATGTATATGTATAACTGATTCACTTTGTTAAAAAGCAGAAACTAACACACCATTCTAAAGCAATTATACTCCAATAAAAGTGTTTAAAAAATTAAATTAAATTTAAAAAGAAAAGAGAAACAATACTCACTATAAAAAACAAAATAGAAAAACTGAGATATGCTTATAAAGGCCACAGCCCTGGGGTACAGCCTCCGTAAAAGACTGAGACAATTATAGGTAGATGGAATGGCTCCCTTCTCTCTCCATGCCTTACTATTACATCAATAGGGCTCTTATATAGTAACAGAATACAAGTTAAAGAACTGTAGGTTCCCTATGATTTTTAAGAAATCTCAAGGGAAACCCAGAGACAACAAGGGCAACAAAAACAAGGATAGCAGAAGAAATTTTAGCATCTGACACCTACAGGTATAGCAAACAGTAAAGACAAACTAATCCCTAGACAGATAAACATGAAACCTCACTCTAAAGGCCTACTAACCTCAGTTTTTTAACCAGTACATCTTATACAGCTTGCAACAAAAATATTATAAAGCATACTAAAACATACAAAACAGTTTGAAAGAGCAGGGCTAACATCAAAACAGAATTATATATTATGGAAATTTTGGAATTATTAGACTTGGATACAACAATAAAGATTAATAGACTAGGGCTCTAACAGAAAAAAGTTGAAACTATGCAAAAACAGTTGGGTAATGTAAACATGTGAGCAGACAAATAGAAGCTCAAAGAAATAATTAACTGGAAATAGTGGAAATCAAAAACAACATCACAAAAATGAAGAATGCCTTTGATAAGTTCTTTAAATAACTGGACATGGCTGAGGAAATAATTATCAAGCTTGAAGAAATGTCAAAATAAACTTCCCAAACTAAAAAGTGAGGAGAAAATGAATGAAAAGAAAAAAAAAAGGGATATTCAAGAACGTGGGATAATTATAAAGTGTGTAACATAAACATAATAGGAATAAGAAAAGGAGAAGAACTATGGGAACAGAATAGTGTAGAATAGCAAAGACAAAGAAAAAATCTTGAAAGAAGCCAGAAGACCAAACTAAACATAAAATAAATCAAAACAAAAACTTACCTATAAAGGAATAAAAATAAAAATTACATTGGGCTTCTCTTCAGAAACTATGCAAGCAGGAAGAGAGTATACAATCTAATGACCTGACATGTGTATATACTGCAAAAAAGAAAATAACCACAATAAGTTTAGTTAATGTTAATCACTTTATTTAGTTACAAAATTTTTCTTGTGATGAGAACACTTAATATCTATTCCTCACCCCCCCAAAAAAAACTACTCTCTTAGCAACTTCCAAATATACAACATAATATTGTTAACTATAATAACCATGCTGTACATTACATCCCAGAACTTATAACCAGATTTTACATTTCGACCACCTTCACCCCTTTTCTCCATGCCACCCCTGCCTGTAGCAACTACCAATCTGTTCTCTGTATCTAATCTTGTTTTTAATTCCACATATAAGTGAGATCATACAGTATTTATCTTCTCTATCTGAATTATTTCAATTAGCAAAATGCCATCAAGGTCCACGTCCTCACAAAAAGCAAGATTTCTTTCCTTTTATGGCTGAAAAAGTATATATGTGTGTATATATATATATCTCCATCACATTTTCTTTATTCATCTGTCCATGGAAACTTAGGTTGTTTCCATGTCTTGGCTATTGTTAATAATGCTGCAATTAACAAGGGGATGCAGATATTTTTCAAGGTAGTGATTTTATTTCCTTTAGATATATATCCAGAAGTGGAATTGCTGGATCATATGGTAGTGCCATTTTTAACTTTTTGAGGAATCTCCATACCGTTTTCCATAGTAGCTGCACCAATATACAGGGTTTCCTTTTCTCCACATCCTCGCCAGGACTTGTTATTTCTTGTTTTTATGATAATAGACATCTTAATGGCTGTGAGGTGATATTGTGGGCTATTTTCTTATTAAAGTATTGTTGATTATAATATTATATTAGCTTCAGGTGTACAACATAATGATTCAGTATTTTCATAGATTATGTTCCATATGAAGTTATTATAAAATATTGGCTATATTTCCTGTGTTGTACATTACATCCTTCTTATTTATTTTATACCTACTAGTTTGTACCTCTTAATCTCCTTCACCTATCTTGCCCCTAAAATGCCATACTATCCAAAGCAATGTTCAGATTTAATGCAATCCCAATAAAAATACCTATGACATTTTTTACAGAACTAAAATAAATAATACTAAAATTTGTGTGGAACCACAAGATCTCAAATAGCGAAAGTAATCTTGAGAAAAAAAAGAACAAAGTATCATGCTCCCTGACTTCAGACTATAATACGAAGCTCAAAACAGAATGGTACTGGCACAAAAACAGACACACAGACCAATGGACTAAAATAAAGAACCCAGAAATAAACCCACACACATATGGTCAATTTATGACAAAGAAGCCAAGAATATACAATGGGGAAAAGACAGCCTCTTCAGTAAGTGGTGTTAGGAAAACTGGAAATCTACATGAAAAAGAATAAAAGTAGAGCATTTTCTCAGCCCATAAACAAAAATAAACTCAAAATGGATTAAATATCTAGATGTAAGACCTGAAACCATAAAACTCTCAGAAGAAAACATAGGCAGTGCACTCTTTGACATGTCTTAGCAATATTTTTTTGGATCTCTCTGCTCAGGCAAGGGAAACAAGAACAAAAGTAAATAAATAGGACCTAATTAAAATTCAAAGCTTTTGCACAGAGAAGGAAACCATCAACAAAACAAAAAGGCAACCTACTGAGTGGGAAGAGGTGTTTGCAAATGTATGTCTGATAAGAGGTAAATGTCCAAAATTTGTAATGAACTAATACAACTCAATATCAAAAAAAAGCCCAACAAACTAATTAAAAAACGGACAGAGATCTGAACAGGCATTTTTTCAAAGAAGACATACTGATGGCCAACAGGTACATGGAAAGATGCTCAATATCACTAATCATGAGGGATATGCAGAAGCTTTTTTGTTTGATGTAATCCCACTTGTTTATTTTTGCTTTTGTCACCTTTGTTTTCAGGGTCTAATTGAAAAAATCATTGCCAAGACCTATGTTAAACTTGCACCTATGTTTTCTTTTAGCAGTTTTATGGTTTCAAGTCTTACATTGAAGTCTTACATCCAATTTGATATGATTTTTGTGTATGGTTTAAAATAGGTGTCCAGTTTCATTCTTTTGCATGTAGCTGTCCAGTTTGCCAATACCACTTATTGAAGAGACTACCCTTTCCCCATTGCATATTCTTGGCTCCTTTGTCATAAATTAATTGACCATATATGCATGGGTTTCTTTGTGGAGTATGCTGTTTTATTGATCTGTGTGTTTGTTTTTATGTCAATGCCATATTATTTTGATTACTGTAGATTTTGTAATATAGTTTGAAATAAGAAAGTGTGATACATACAGCTTTAATCTTTCTCAAAGTTGCTTTGGAATCTTTTGTGGTTTCATAAAAATTTTAGAATTGTTGTATTTCTGTGGAAAATGCCACTGAAATTTTTAGAGATTGCATTGAATCCTTAGATTACTTTGTGGAGTAGAAAAATTTCACAGTATTAATTCTTCAAATCCATGAATATGAAACATGTTTCCATTTATTTGTGCCATCCTCAATTTTTTTCATCAGTGTCTTATACTTTTATAGTTTTCAGTGTACAGATGTTTCACCTCCTTGGTTAAGTTTATTCCTAGGTATCTTATTCTTTTTGTTGCAATTGCAAATGGGATTATTTTCTTAATTTCTCTTTCTGATAGTTCATTCGTAATGTATAAAAATGCAAGAGATCTTTCTATATTGATTTTGCATCCTGCAATTTTACTGAATTCATTTATTATTTCTAAGTTTTTTTGTGGAATGTCTAGGGTTTTCAATATATAATATCATGTGCAGATAGAGAAAGTTTTATTTCTTCCTTTCTGATTTAAATGATTTTTTTTTCTTGCCTAATTGCTCCAGCTAAGATTTCTAGTATTATGTTGAAAAAAAGTGGTTAGAGTGGGTCACCTTGTCTTGTTCTTGATACTAGAAGAAACACTTTCTGGTTTTCCCCCATTGAGTATGATGCTGTCTGTGACCTTTGGGATTTTAAATTAAAGATCAGTTATGTTGCAACTTTGTGTCTAGCACATACCAAATCCCAAACTCCCAGAAGTAAAGCAGGCATTCAATATAAACCACATTGTTTATTCAATTTTTTAGGCACAGTGAACTACTCTAATTATTTAGGATACATTTTATGTTAGTGTAAGAAACTGTTTTCCAGTTAATTTTCCAGATACCAGCCAATGTTCAATCTAGCAAGCAAGTCTCTTTTAAGGATAGCAGCTTCAGGCATACCATTAACTTTTCCACTCATTGTTTAAAAGAATGAAGGCTGAAAAGTCAGTGAGCTTAGCAAACATATAAAAACGTTAGGAAAAAAAACAGCTAATTAAGCACATAAAGAAAAAAGAGACATTAGAAGATACAGAAAAAGAAGAAAACTAATAAAAACAGAGGATCAATATGACAAACAGTTACTTCTTTGAAATAATAACAATATGGAAACATCTATAGCTAGAATGATGAAAAAATTAAAAATGTAATGGAGCAAAAAACAAATATCTTGCTTAAAATAGGGGACATTATTAAAAATTCTATGTACATGAGAAAGTTTAGCAGGAATTTATTATAAACTACTCTATGTCATATAATTGGAAATATAGATGAAATAGAAACATTTCTAATAAAAATACCATAGGGGAAACGTAAATTGTGATTAGCTCCATAACTATTAACAACATTCAGTTGGTAATGAAAAACCTTTCTTAAAAGCAACCCAGGCCAAGATGGCTTTAATAGTTAAATCTATCAAACATTTAAGGTAGAAATAGTACCAATCTTACCATAGGACAGTCTCATCCATGAAGGTAAATGCAAAAGTTATAAATAAAATCTTAGCAAGACAAAGTGTGCAATATAGGAAAGGGGTAATACAGTAAAGCTAATTTTGGTTTATTTTAGGAATTAATAGGTGTTTTAACAAATGAAAATCACTCTATGTATTTTATCACATTAGCAGAAAAAAGAGAAAAATATTGTGATCACTTCAACAAATACAGAAAATGCATTTGATAAAATTCAGCTACTATTTATGATAAAAATTTCTTTAAACTAGAAGTAGAAGGGGTCTTTCTTAATCCAATATCAAGAGATATCTATTAATTAGCTTATAGCAAACAACACACCTAACGGTGAAATGAAAGATTTTGCACTGACATCTAGAATGAGATAATGATACCCACTACCTCCACTTTTATCTAATATTGCACTGAGAGTACCACCTATTGTGGTAATGCAAATATAAATAAATAAAAATGATCATATTTGGAAAGGAAAAAATAAAAAACATCATTTTCATTTGGCATGCTTGTTTACATTGAAAATTCAAGAAAAATCAGGTAAATTATTGGAATTAAGATTTGAGATTAATAAACTTGCTGATATACATACACATATACTTGTTTATAAACATACTGACAGAGGATAAAGATAGATAGATGATAGCTAAATAGATAATAGATAGATAACTTGAAGGGGACAGAACATAGATCCAGTTATTGGGAGTGTGGTACAAGGGTAAGAGGAAGCCAAAAGCAAAATTCCATGAAAGCAGTGATGATGATCTTTGGTTCACTACTTTGTCCTAAATGTGTAGCACATTGTAGGCAGTCAATGTTTGTTGAATGAATGAATGCTCAGTGAATGAGATATGTAACCAAAACTCCTTATATGTGCCCTTATAGGAGTGGCATTAGTCAGAGAGCCTGAAGTAAAGTTACAGATAGGGAGGAAGTGGCTCCAGAGCTAAAGATGACAGGATGATAAAGACAGGAAACATAAATGGTCATTTTAAGAAAAATATCTTAAGTCAACTTGTATTCCTCAGAATTAATATTTAAAAATAAGGGTAAGTAATAAATTTTCCAATTATAATTTTTTGAAGATATTAACAATATTGTTTCTTTATCATATGAATTCAGTTATTTTTATCAATCAATTCATCTATTTGGACTCTGCTTGCAGGTTGATTAGATTGAAATATAAAGAATTCATCTGAAATTTAACCACACTGACCAATCTAGACGGACAGTTTGATATTGTTTATGGACTCCAGGTTTTGACAACAAATAATAAAATAACGTTAAAGCAGCTCGCACATTTAAGAATAAGATATGATTTCTGTACCTTGGCCTTAAAGTGTCTGATTAAAGCTGGAAGTTACAATATGAGAAAGTTGTTAAATTTAATTAGTAATTTTATTAATAAAATTATGGATGTGCTACCTGTGCCAAGATCTATCAGAGTTTGAGATTTCATAGGAATGTAAAAGTTAATATTCCCTTAAGGAACACAGTCCCCAGGTAGAAGAAATCATAGTCTGATGATGTTGTTTGTCATTAGTTATGTATCTAAGGAAAGGTCTTCATCTATGTTTAAATGTTTAAAAAATTAGAATTTAAAATACATTATGAGAAATTGTACTTTTCCCCCCATTTGCATTATTATTTGAGTTTAAGGGTTGCTAGCAACTTAAAGCCTCCTTTAACAAGATAAATTTTGTTTGCCACATATGTCTCTATTTCATTTGGGACCTTATCAAAATTTAAAGTTGTTAAAATGAAATCAAGATTTGTAGTTGAAGAGTCACTAAAAACGTGCATCACACTTACTACTAAAAATGATTCCCTTTGCCTAATTTCATTACCAAAACCTTGAGAAATTGCAACTTTATTTATTTACTGCTTGCATCTAGAAATTATATTTTAAATCATTAACTTAAATTTAAAGAGCAATATAAAATAATGCCTTTAAACCTACTACTAGAAAGATTTATTCTCTTTTAGAGAAAATTTAGACTTTTTCATGCTAAGACTTGATTTAGAAAACAAGAAGATAAAGGTTAGTAAGCAGACTTTAGTTTAAAAATTTGGAAGGTTTTGCAGCTTGGATGTAAGCCAAGAGGCCAACAGCCATGTTCATCCTTGACTGAGCAAGTCGTAGTACTGAAGCTTACAAGCTGATTGTACAACAGGGAAAGCAAGGCAGAATCATAGCTAATTAGAATTCCTGCAGGCTTTATCAACAGGTCTGCAAAATACAGTAATTAAGCTACGGCTGTGAAAACATGTCACTTTGATGTTTTGGAGATGATGCAAACTAGCTTAAAATTACCCAGCTCAAAAATAATCACTTAAGAACTTCCTTAAAGTGACACATGGAACGTATATTTGACTACTGTGATTTTTAAAAAAAAATTACTTCAATAAAAGCCAAGGCTAATTTAATATCTCAGTAAAGAATATCATGGGCTCAATTACTGACTTGCTTTTGTGCAGATGTATTCTGGACCAAAAATAAGCAGAATTAATGAAATATTATATATTGATACCTTAATATTTTCAAATATCAAGATCTGTCTATACATGTAATAGGCAGGGCAATTGTCATCTCAGAAATAAATTCATTTTTAACATATTCAAAAGTCAGAATCTTTTTTGTTAATAGAATTCAACAAAGGAGTATATTCATAAATAACTTAATAATTTTAATTGTAGAGCCTGACAGTGAATTGAATCTAAAAATGAAATTGAAAAAAAATTCTAAAATATGTCTCTATTTTTATTTTCTTTTTTTGCAGTAGGCAGGCCTCTCACTGTTGTGGCCTCTCCTGCTGCGGAGCACAGGCTCCGGATGCGCAGGCCCAGCAGCCACGGATCACAGGTCTAGCTGCTTCGTGGCATGTGGGATCTTCCCAGACCGGGGCATAAACCCATGTCCCCTGAATAGGCAGGTGGGACTCTCAACCACTGCGCCACGAGGGAAGCCCCCTATG
The DNA here is from genome assembly GCF_963924675.1 of Phocoena phocoena. Classification (NCBI taxonomy): domain Eukaryota; kingdom Metazoa; phylum Chordata; class Mammalia; order Artiodactyla; family Phocoenidae; genus Phocoena; species Phocoena phocoena. Next base: position 79,145,178 of record NC_089240.1, on the reverse strand, counting down.
TCTCTATTTTTAAGTGCTGTTGTAAGTGTGATTTGATGAACTTCATATGAGAAGAATGACAGAGTTGACATCTGCTTTGTTTTTTTTTTTTAGAAATTGGAAACCGTACACATTGCTTGTGGAAATGTAAAATGGTGCAGACAATATGTATGATAGTTTGAAATTTCCTCAAAAAGGTAAAATACAGTTAGAGTTTGGTTCAAGAATTCCACTCCTAGATATATGCCACAAAGAATTGAAAATGGGTGTTCAAACAAAAACTTGTACATGAATATTCATAGCAGCATTGTTGACATTGGCCCAATGGTAGAAACAATTTGAATATCCAACAGTGGATGAATGGATCAGCAAAAGAGGGTAGATCTATAAAGCTCCATATTATTCTGCCATATATAGAAAGAGTAAAATGGTGCATCCACTGTGGAAAACAGTATGGCAGTTCATCAAAAACTTAAACATAAATTAACATATGATCCATCAATTCCAATTCAGGGTAGACACACAAAAGGTTTGAAAGCAGGGAGTAAAAGAGTTATCTGTATACATGTATGCATAGCAGCATTACTGACACTGACCAAAAGGTGGAAGCAACCAAAGTGTCCATGGTCCATGGATAGATGAATTAATCAGCAAAATGTGATATATACACAAAAGCATATTTTTCAGCCTTAAAAACTAAGGAAATTCAGACACATGCTACAACATATCTGAGCCTTAAAATCATTATGCTAAGTGAAATAACCCAGTCACAAAATAATGAATATTAATAAATGATTCCACTTCTATGAGGTATCCAGAGAAGTGAAGTTCAGACACAGAAAGTAGAATGTGGTTGACAAGGGTTAAAGAGAGTTAGTGTTTAATGGATGCAGTTTCACTTGGAAAAAATGAAAAAGTATGGGAGATGGATAGTGAGGATATTTGTACAACAATGTAAATGTAGTGAATGTCATAGAACTATATAGTTTAAATGGTTTAAATGGTAAATGTTATGTTCAATGGATTTAGTCACAATGGAAAATGTAAATGAAGTACTGATACATGTTACAACATACATGAACATTGAAAACATCCTGAGAGAAAGTAGCCATATATACAGAAAAGGCCACACAGATTGTACTCATCTTGTGTGTTTTAAATCCATCAAGGTTGTGAAAATGAGGGAAAGTCTCAAGAACGCTTCCAGAAAAAGTAAACTGTATCAGAATTGAAAAAGACATTTTCATGCTTTGGGGCAGGTGGTAAAAGTGGAAGTGGACCTGTGGAATTGGATTAGAAGGTGAAAACTACAGTGATTTCTCATTTGGGGATTATGTGGGTGTTCCCTGGGAGAGTGTCACTTTTTAGAGTAAAACACAATGGAAGTTGTCATTTAAATTGGCATATGTGGTAAATCAATGATGACTGGGACATCTGAACTTGCAGGTAAAAAGTACATTGTACTGCTACTGCAAATTTTCTGTAGTTTGAAATTATTAGAAAGTAAATAACTTTGCAAAACAAACATGTCAATACCATGCCAGAAAAGTAGATAAGACATGAAACTTCATGATAGGGACCAAGCCCTATGCAGATTCAGTTCACCCAAAATAGTTAAGCTAATTGCTCTTGTGGGAATCCACATATTATTAAGAGGTACTGTAACAGGGAAGAGCAAAATCTGATTCTGTGTTGGACCTGTTTCTTTTACTTTAACCTTTGCTTTTCGTTGCTTTTGTTATTATAATCATACATAATGGCCTGCTTCAGGGAAGCCTGCCCCTCTGCCTGAATGTAAAACTAAAGTGCTCTTGTTCAGCTCACAGGGAGACCATTTGACTCTGCCCACCTGTGAATGGCTACAGAAAAGAAGAAATTAATGCATCCCTCCCTGATGTTGGCCAAGCCAGGAGATATTTTGCAAAACTAATGGCCTTTTCACTTTACTTCCTGACCTCCTCCCCCTCTCTGTTCTATAAAAGAAACTGGCATCCAGACCCCGATAAGGTGTTTTTTGGGGGACACTAGTCCGCAATCTTCTTGGTCTGCTGGCTTTCCAAATGAAGTTGCTATTCCTTGCTTCAACACCTCATCTCCCAATTTATTGGCCTGTCGTGCAGAAAGCAGAGTGAGCTTGGACTCAGTAACAGTACTGTGGGAAGATTATATTAGTAGTTAATGTGTCTTGGGTGTTGTGGATGACCTGGGATACAGTAGAAACAATGGGATTTCAAGTTACAATTTTCCACATCAAACCACCAAAAGGTAAAATACATGAATTTAGTAAAGTTGCATAATACAAAAGCAATACAAAAAAATCAGTTGAGTATCTATACACTAATAAAGAAGTTACAGTAAGAAAATAATACCATTAACAATTGCATCAAAAAGAGCAAAATACCTAGGTATAAATTTAATCAATGATGTGAAAGACCTGCACAATGAAAACTGTAAGACACTAATAAAGAAACTGAAGAAAAAACAAATAAATAGAAAAATATTCTGTGATCAAGAATATTATTAAAATGTTCATGCAGCCAAAGCAGTGTACACATTCAATTCAATCTCTAACACAATTAAAATGGCATTTTTCACAGAAGCAGAACAAACCTATCATGTGTGCAGAACAAAAAGGACCCCAAATAGCCAAAGTAATCGTTAAGAAAAGAGAGCACAGCTGGAGTGAAATAGCTCCCTAACTTCAAACTATGCTAGGAATCCACATGAACCAAAACAGTGTGGAAGTGGCACAAAAACAGGCACATGCACCAGAAGAACAGAACAGAGAACCCAGAAATAAACCCACGTGTATGTGGTGAGCGAATTTATGACAAAGCTGCCAAGGACATACACTAGGGAAAGTCCCCTCAATAAATGATGCCAAGGAAACTAGATACAACAAACCGAAGAAAGACACTGGAAACTAACTACACCACACACGAAACTACCTAAAATTTATTGTTTTCCACATCAAGGCTTTCCTCTGCTGGCTCCTCTGAAAATGGACTCCCCTCAGCAGTCAGCCACATATAGGACACTTCTCCCCACTTTTTCTTCACCTTTTACTCCCAAGGTGGCACCTCCCAGCAGGTCCTGAAGACACTGGGCTCCTGTCTACGTGGACGAGGTCCAATGTTTTCCAGAAGCTGAAGCCCCAGTATGTCGTGAGGAGACCAACCTCCTGTCTGTGTAGACTTGGTCAGGCTTGTCCAGAAGCCAAAGCCCTGGCGATTCCTGAAGAGCCAACATCCTGCCTCCAATATTTAGAAAACTGCTCTGAAGAATCCGGAAGGACTCTCAGCTCAGCATCTCTGGCTCAGCGTCTCTTCCCTCCCCCAGCACTGAGCTGCTCCAGAGCCCGAGGGGAGGGCGGCGCCACCCCTGATCCCTGACCCCTGACCCTGATTTCACCCTGGCTGCACTGCCACTGGGAGGCACCCAATGCCCAGATTCTGTGCCGTTCAGTGGGCAGCCAATGATGTGGAATCTGCTGCTTTCACTAAGTCAGCATCTGTCCTCATGTCCAAGTCCAACACCTCGGCTTTTCTTCCAGGCCAGTTTCAGAAGTCTGACACAGGTTCCACCCACCTAGAAGATGGGTGTATGATACACGTTTAGCCAATCCCATTTTCCATTCCCTGCTTGCTGTGATTGGTGCACTGATGAGAATGTTATCCAAGCCAGGCCAAAGGTATACCAAGCCATGAGTTTTCATGAGCATGATTCCCTCAACTCTGTTCTTTCTCAAGATTATTTTGGCTATTCGGAACCTTCTGTACTTTCACAAAAAAAATTAAATTATTTGTTCTAGTTCTGTGAAAATTGCCTTTGGTAGATTGATAGCGATTGCATTCAATCTGTAGATTGCCTTGTTAAGTTATATTCTGAAAATATAACAGGTATACAGGTATATTTAACTAACTGTGCTCTTTTTCTTAAAATGTCTCCATTTGATCAGTATTTTAATATTCTTTGAGCTTGATAAGGAATTGGGGAATGCTTGAACTTTCCTTTCACCTCTCATCTTTCATGCTATTCTATATTATTTAATCCCACTTTGTTTTTCTCTTTGACAAAAGAATGGATATGTATGCATGCATGCCTCAGTGTGTGTTTCAGTATGTATATTTACAATCACTATTACTGCATTTTACCAAATTGTCTTAGAATTTTCTTTGGTTAACTTTGCTTCATGCACCCATTCTTTCTTTCTAGTTTATCTTTCTTCTTACTGGAATACATTCTTCCATATTTTTTCACTGGGATGTGAGAATGTACTTAGTACACCTCACTATTGAATGTTACTTTTTCTAGATACCAAATATGAGTTAGCAATCATTTTCTTCTGAACTGAGATATTACTCCATTATCTTCTGGCACCTCGTATTTATGGTAAAGAGTCTGACAATCAGTCTGAAGTTTTTTTGTTTGTTTGTTTGTTTGTTTTTGCGGTACGCGGGCCTCTCACTGTTGTGGCCTCTCCCGTTGCGGAGCACAGGCTCCGGACACACAGGCTCAGCGGCCTTGGCTCACGGGCCCAGACGCTCTGCGGCATGTGGGATCTTCCTGGACCGGGGCACGAACCCATGTCCCCTGCATCGGCAGGCTGACTCTCAACCACTGTGCCACCAAGGAAGCCCAGTCTGAAGTTTTATATGATGGTTAGTCTAGTATTGTTCCTTTGTGAATATTCTTTTTTGGGTACCTTTTAAAAGTAAGTTCTTCATCTTAGAATTCTACTAAATATCTATTCATTTTTATGTATCATGCTCAAGCCATTATCTCTCTCTCTGTTTTTTACTTAAAACATTCATCTACTTTATTTTTATTGAGATTAAATTTATATACTGTCAAATAAACAAATTTTACCCATATAAATTGGTGAGTTTTTGCAAATGTATACATCCATTTAACCAGCAGAACCCCCTGAAGATATAGAACATTTCAATAACTCCAGGAAATTTCATGTACTTTTAGCCAATCCTCACCACTCACTGGATAACACTGTTCTGATTTCATCACCCTCAATCAGTTTGCTTATTCTAGAACTTTATATAGATAGAATAATACAACATGTACTGTTTTGTGCCCAGCTTCTTTTGTCCAGCATAACGTCTATAGATGTATCTATGCTGTTTCACATATTAGTAGTTTATTCTTTTGTTGTTTCTGTTGAGTAATAGTTCTTTGTATAAAAATACCACAATTTGTCACTCCATTCTCCTTTATATAAGCATTTGAGCTATTTTAAATGGTTTTCTATAGTAAATACAGTTTTTAAAAAATGTTTTATAAGTTTTTGGTAAGCATGAATTTTTATTTCTCCAGAGTAAGTTCATAGAAATGGAATTGCCATATAATATGCTGGGTGTATGTTTTCAAATTTTTATCTTGTTGCAAATCAGTTTTCCCAAAATGGCTGAAACATTTTACATTCCCACCAGTGATATGTGAGAATTCAGTTGCCCCATATCCCTACAAGCATTTGTTATTTCCTTCTGTTTTTGTTTGTTTGTTTGTTTTAGCTATTTTGATAGGTGGGTAGTTATATTTTATTGTAGATTTAATTTTTATTTCCCCAATAATTAAAGATGTTGATCATAATTTTTCCTGTGCTTATTAAGCGTTCATATATTGCCTGTGTCTTTTCAATTCTTTTGCCCATTTTTATTGGTTTACTTTTTTAAAACTTTGAGTTGCAAGAATTTCTCTCTGTGCACAGGCATAACGCACACATACACACACACATTTTGTAACAAATCTATTTGTGACTTACCTTTTTATCTTCCTAACAGATACATTTGATGATTACAACTTTCCTTTATTGTTATTGCTCTTTTGTGTCCTATATAAAAAATTTTGGCCTACCTCAATGTGACAAAAATGTGTGCCTGTGATTCCTTTACAAGAGTAATAGTTTTAGCTTTTAGGTTTAGCAGTAGGATCCTTTGAATCATTTTTTTATATGATGTGGAGAAAGGCACTAGGTTTATTTTTTCACACATTATTGTTAATTGATTCCATCAGGATTTTTGGAAAGGCTGCCCTTTCCCCCACTGAATACTTTTAGCACCTTTGTTGACTATGACTATAAATTGACTGGGTTCTACTATATAGCAAAGACCTTGTCTGTTCTTGTCCCCGCACCACATCACCTTGATTCAGTAGCCATATGAGGACTGGTTAGTCAAATAACTGAAGGCTATTAAAAACAGTGGAAGTATCAATATACATTAATGTGAGTTGCTAGGAATACATAAGTTAGGATCCCTCTAAATAAAAAGACAAAACAGTAAATAGTACTAATCATATTATGTGTCATTTCTTACCATTAAAATTAAAAAGACAGGAATGTGCATAATAAACAATTATTTATCATTGTTCTGTACATTAGCCAACATACAATTGGTAGAAAACAGAACAAAAGGTATAACTCTTGGATATCTGCTTTTCTTTCCTTTTTGGAGAGCAAAACATATATTCTGACAAAGGATTTGAATGCAGATATATAGAGATTTGTTTTTAGAAAACTTAAGATTAATAACTGTAAGAAGTGAGTTTAAGGGATTTTAGCAAATTGACTAGATAAAACATTAATATACAAAAATCAATAATCTTTCTCAAACCAACAATAAAAAGTTATAAAATATGATAAAAAATCATATTTACAACATAAACAAAAATACTAAGTACCTAAGAAATTTTAAAAATATGTAAAACTTAAAGAAATAAAATAAGGGAAGATGGTTGCATTTTTTTTTTTTTTGCGGTACACGGGTCTCTCACTGCTGTGGCCTCTCCCGTTGCGGAGCGCAGGCTCCAGACGCGCAGGCTCGGCGGCCATGGCTCACGGGCCCAGCCGCTCTGTGGCATGTGGGATCTTCCTGGACCGGGGCACAAACCCGTGTCCCCTGCATCGGCAGGCGGACTCTCAACCACTGCGCCACCAGGGAAGCCCGATGGTTGCATATTTACAGGCAAATAATTTTATGGATTATAAGGCATGCTAAATACTTTTTATAAAATAATGATATTTTGCTAATGTCCACAATTAGTAAATAAACCAATTTGAGGTTAGTTTATGTCTTTTTTTTGCAACTATAACCATTTGCTGTGTGAACTAAGTTCTTCTGTCTTTACTACGGACACACATGTTACCTGAAAAGTTATAATGGGCAAGAGTACCTACAGTTCTCTGTATTTCATTCATCTTGAATTTCTTATGAGGGTCCTCAGTTATAAGAAATCAGGGAACATGATGGTTTATGATACTAGAACTTTTTTTTTTTTTTTTTTTTTTTGCGGTACGCGGGCCTCTCACTGTTGTGGCCTCTCCCGTTGCAGAGCACAGGCTCCGGACGCGCAGGCTCAGCGGCCATGGCTCACGGGTCCAGCCGCTCCGCGGCATGTGGGATCTTCCCGGACCGGGGCATGAACCCGCGTCCCCTGCATCGGCAGGCGGACTCTCAACCACTGCGCCACCAGGGAAGCCCGATACTAGAACTTTTAACTGATTTTGGAACATAAATATTTCTTATAAAAATACATTTGTATTAAAAAAGTACATAAAGTTGCTTCCTATATATTATCAATTGAATCATGCCCTCCCCCCATTTATCAGTTGAACACCTAACACCCAGTTCCTCAGAATGTGACCTTATTTGGAAACAGTCTTTGCAGATGTAATTAGTTAAGATGAGGTCATTGGGATGGGCCCTAATTCAATATGACTGGTGTCCTTATAGAAAGGAAAAATTTGGTCACAAACATGGATACTTAAAGAGGGAAGGTGATGTAAAGAAACACAGGGAGAAAATGGCCATCTATAAGCCAAGGAAAGAAGCTTAGAACTGATCCTTTCTTCACAGCCCTCAGAAGGAACTAACTTAGGAGACACCTTGATTTTAGACTTCTGGCATACAGAACTATGAGGCAACAAATTTGTTGTTTAAGCCACACAGTCTGTTGTACTTTGTTACAGCAGCTTTGATAAATTAATGCACTATATATGGCATGGAATTAAAACAATATGTGCTATCGAATGTAAAATAGTTAGCTAGTGGGAAGCAGTAGCATAGCGCAGGGAGATCAGCTCGGTGCTTTGCGATGACCTAGAGAGGTGGGATAGGGAGGATGGGAGGGAGACACAAGAGGGAGGGGATATGGGGACATATACATACATATGGCAGATTCACTTTGGTGTACAACAGAAACTAACACAATGTTGTGGAGCAATTGTACTCCAATAAAGATCTATTTCTTTAAAAAATGTGCTTTATAGAATACACAAGTTTCAAAATGTTCTGTTCATGTGTGACTTCAAACGCGGTAAACCTACAGTTATGTTAAAGCTATAGGAGATTCCATATATATGTGTTAGCATACGGTATTTGTTTTTCTCTTTCTGACTTACTTCACTCTGTATGACAGACTCTACGTCCATCCACCTCACTACAAATAACTCAATTTCATTTCTTTTTATGGCTGAGTAATATTCCACTGTATATATGTGCCACATCTTCTTTATCCATTCATCTGTTGCTTCCACATCCTGGCTCTCGTAAATAGAACTGCAATGAACATTTTGGTACATGACTTTCTGAATTATGGTTTTCTCAGGGTATATGCCCAATAGTGGGATTGCTGGGTAGTATGGTAATTCTATTTTTAGTTTTTTAAGGAACTTCCATACAGTTCTCCATAGTGGCTGTATCAATTTACTTTCCCACCAACAGTGCAAGAGTGTTCCCTTTTCTCCACACCCTCTCCAGCATTTATTGTTTCTAGATTTTTTGATGATGACCATTCTGACCAGTGTGAGATGATATCTCATTGTAGTTTTGGTTTGCATCTCTCTAATGATTAATGATGTTGAGCATTCTTTCATGTGTTTGTTGGCAATCTGTATAGCTTCTTTGGAGAAATGTCTATTTAGGTCTTCTGCCCATTTTTGGATTGGGTTGGGGAGGGGGAAGGGTAAGCAGTGAGAAAGTGAGAGAGTGGCATGGACATATATACATTACTAAATGTAACACAGAAAGCTAGTGGGAAGCAGCCGCATAGCACAGGGAGATCACCTCGGTGGTTTGTGACCACTTAGAGGGGTGGGATAGGAAGAGTGGGAGGGAGGGGGATGCAAGAAGGAAGAGATATGGGAACATATGTATATGTATAACTGATTCACTTTGTTATAAAGCAGAAACTAACACACCATTGTAAAGCAATTATACTCCAATAAAGATATTAAAAAATACCCAAAAAATGTAGGAGAGCAAGGATCTTCAGTTGCAAGGATGACAGGAGCACAGGAAAACAGTCAAGAGTTATAGGAGGAGCTGGAAGATTCTGAGTCAGATTGGAATGGGACAAAATCTAAGAGATACACATCCCTAAGAGGAAGGTGTAATGGTATTCAGAGAACCTGATGTACCTGGCTTCAGCTGATGATGCCTTATTTCAGCCTGGCTTCCAGATCAAACCCTTGTGGCTTCTTCCTCACAGTGTTCTGATAGTAGTGACTGATCAAATTTACCACACTGAAAAACTCTTCTTATGTACTTTCTTTGGACTGCCTTCATTCAGCTCCCACTCATTTACTGGAAGCCCACAAAACTTACTTATGTTTATTATAAAGCATAAAAGTTTAATTTCTGAGGTAGTTTATTTTTAATTATTTTATAAGATGTTGATTTCTCTCTAGTCCATTCACTCTAAACCCCTTCACCAGATTCCACATCTCACTGGATAAATGTAAAATTCCTTAAAATGGCCCACATTACTCTAAATAATTTAGTCCTTGCATACCTCTTCACTCACATCTTATCTCACACTCTTGTTCATTTTCTGCACTCCAACCTCTCTGGTGTCCTTTCAGTCTCTTGTATTCACTTTGCTCCCTCCCTTGCAGGACCTCTCTGTCTTCCTTCACTCTTCACCTCCTAGTCATATTATATCTTTCAAGTCAGGTGTCATTTTCTCATGAAAATACTTCCATATCTTTCAATGAGGTCAATTTCACCTCATTATTTGATATCCTGGCTCCATATACCTATTTTTTATGTAACATCTATTAAAATTTAGTCAAAAGGTACAAACTTCCAGTTATAAAATAAAGAAAAATACTGATGATGTAATGTACAACTTGATGACTATAGTTAACATTGCTGTATGGTGTACTTGAAAGTTGCTAACGAGAGTAAATCCTAAAAGTTTTCATTACAAGGAAAACACCCTTTTTTTTTTTCTATCTACATGAGATATTAGCCAAACTTATTGTGGTAATTATTTCACAGTATATATGTCAAGCCATTACACCATCACCTTAAACTTATACAGTGCTATATGTCAATTATATATCTCAATAAACCAGAAGGAAAAAATTCCCCTGCAAATTAAAATTTGTTATTATCATCTGCTGGATATTTCAATTATTTGCATAATATCTGGATCTTTCACTAGATCATAAAAATCTATGATAGGAAACATACCTGCTTTTATTTACCATTGTAACTTAGGCATATACCATAGAACATTTTGTGTATTAGTAGTTCAATAAGTTTTTTTAAAATAAAGATACATATGAAACCTCCTGTTTGAAAAGTATGTCCTTTTGAATTCATATTTCATAGAAATTAAAACTATAAGGCCTGGCAATTCTACCATTATCAGGTTGACTTATTTTTTGAATCGTTAAATCAAGTATTATGAAATCATAAGATATTCAAGCTGGAAGTAACTTTAGATTCAATCTAGTACAGCGGTTTTTAAACTTTATGGACTTGCCAGAGGGACTACCTGAAGGAGTTGTGAGGGTAATTCTGATAAGGTAGAGCTTTGCAACTCCAACTTTGGGAAACAACAACTCTACTTTCATCTATTTTATATATTGGAATTTCATGTACCTTTAATTTTAATTTAAAAATTCTACTGCTAGAGTTTTTAAAAAAATGTTGATATATCTCAATTCCTTTCATTGTAATTGTCAGAAAATAGAATCTACATGAGGGAAAATTACTTTAATAAGGTCAGCCAATTAGTTAATGCCAGAGGTAAAACTAGGACACAGGTAATCTGATTCCCAGAAATTTCAGGTTAGCTACTTTACCCATCAATGGATTAATATTTCATTCTTAAGCCAATCTAATTTTAGTTCTCCAGTTAACAAGATAAGTTGCATGTGAATATGATTAATTTAAGTGAGCTAATCATGGTTTCTCATGCTTTCAACCAAAGAAGACCTATGGACCTATGTGTATGGCACTGAGTTTTGGGGTCCATCATGGTTAAGCAAAAGAAATATAAATTTTTGTCTCCAACAGATCTAGGTGGGTTTGAGTCCCGATTCTACCAATTATTACTATAAATTATGTACAGTAGTAAAGTCTCTGAGCTTCATTTTACTCATCTCAAAAATGAGAATTAATCAACTTCCAACTGGGGTTGCTTGGAGGATTAAATGAACTATACAAAAGTGCTTAGCACAGTGTCTGGTACAGAATTAGTTGTCAATAAGTATGTTTCCTTTTTATTCTTCCTTTCATATTTCTTTTGTATTTGTATTTACATGAGTTTATAGATCTATGGTTTATAAATATACCTGTACTTATCAAACTTAAACATGTATTTCATCTACATCCAAGTAATTCAAATCCATCAATAAATAGCAATGCATAAGTAATTCCATGAGCTTATTTTGTTTTTTAATATTTCACATTTCATAGTGAAGGCCTAGTCAAATTACTACTTTCCTTTTACAACACCTATAATTATCTTAAGCTAAGAAATGAATATTTTTCATAATACTAGTAGGACTAGAATTTTACTTTGTGCATTTGATAATTAGACTATATGTCTTGTGAATGTTACCCACTATTCAGTCTTATTTTTGTGGTGAAATTTTGTGTGACCATAGGTAAATTTGAGTTAAAAATGAAGAAATCTTGAAGGGAAACAACTCTTTTTAATAACCAGATATTTCACTTTGTTCTGAATCCTTGCTCTCCTTTCTATTATTTCTGCCTGTGCTACAAAAGTAATCCTAATTAAATATATATGTATTATATATAATATATGCATATATATGTATATCTTTACAGAATTACCTTATTCTCCACTCTTATGCTCACCTGCCCGCAGGTATTACATATCATTTAATAACTAACTTACAAAAAGCAACTGCCCAGTTTCCAAGCTCAGAAACAAACTGCAATTCTTTCCCTCTGGTGTCATCTATTGGTTAGATGTTAAAATTACAAATACTGTTTTATATAAATATTCTTAAAAGTACCTGCCTCCTTATTTTTACTCTCCTATGTAATACTGCTTAATTGTACTGCTTTAAATTAGGGTTGTTTAACTTATTGTTAACTATTTAATAGTCTTTCCAAGTCTCCAACCTACAAATGATGACATTATTCAGTCATAAATTGTTCTACTGAAGGAGAATTTGTATTAAAAATTTGAACCAACTGAAAACTGTCAGACACTACATAGAATTCTCATTTCACTCTCCATTACAATATAGTAAAGCACAATCCAAATTAAGCAATGTCTTTTAAGTATTAGTTGAAAATATCATAAAATATACTTATTTTGAATTTCTATATTAGCGCCATTTTGCATGACAAAATATTTCTGTTTTACGCATTCCTCATTTTAAATAAAAAGAAACTACTTGAAGTCATAGTAAAGCCAAAACTAATAATAAAAAAAAAGAATCATTCATTTCACATGTTGAAATTGTCAGTTACAAATATTTAAATGGATCAACAGATTTCCATTACTGGAGCAACACATCAGAATAACAAAATCTTTTGAAGAAATGCTTGTGAAGAGATTGAGTATGCATGATAGATCTGTTTATCATGATATTTTCATATTCCTTTTTATAGGGCTTCAGAGAAAAGCTACAGTATATGGAAATTGAAAATGAAAAATTGTTGTTGCAGATGAGGTATTTCAGGGAAGCCAGATAAATCACTATGTTTGCTAGATGGCTTAAGAATTACTATTATTAGTTATCCTAGAATAAAATTTCACTTTCTCTAGCATTTACAATATATTGTTTTATACTTTTGTATTCAGAATCTCTAGTTCTTTATTTTGAAACCTTAATGCTTTTCAAAATTTATCACTGGTCCAACAGATGAATTAATCAAATGGTAAGCTCTGGATGAAGGTGAATGTAGATCCTTAAATCTAGTTCTCTTATTTTCTCCTACTGATATTATATGATTTCACAGCAAGTCTAAATGAAACTAAAAAAATATAATGTAGCTTTTCCCTTGCAAAAAGAGTTCTTAATCATTTAATTCTCATTGAATTACTTTATTTTAGTGTAAATCATTGCTTATTGCACTTATTTTACTTGGTTGAGAGATAGTTTATTTTGTTACCAGATCTAAGAAGCTGGTTGCGTCACCATTGGTCTCTTAACTAATTAATATATAGACCAGATTTTATTAAACAACAAGTATCTTGTAGAGAAACAATCACTGGACTATGGATAAGCTCACCAAGGGGCTAGTTTCTGTATCTATTTATATTAAAATACATGTATAACTGTTGTCAAACCTGCTCATATGCTCAATGTGCAGTGAGGCCAAACAAATCAAACCGTCAGAGTTTGGAGCGGAAAAAGATTTATTGCAGAGTCAAGCAAGGAGAAAATGTGGCTCCTGCTCAAAACACCTGAACTCCACAATAGTTTTCATGGAAGAGTTTTTTAAAGCAACATTTGGGGTGGGGCTGCATGATGCATGACTTTCTCTGATTAGTTGGTGGTGAGGTAACAGGGTGGTGTTCCTGGAATCTCAATCATCAACCTTCTGGTTCCAATCAGTGTAGGATCTCAGCATGTAGTTGCTATCCTCTACTTGGGTGGAGGCCTTAGTTCCAGCAGAACAATTCAGAGATATATATCAGATTATTATGTATATCCCTTGAAGAGTAGCTAGGACTCTGTTTTATTGCTGAACTATTGTTTCTTAACTGCTTTTCTTTTTTTTCTGCATCCCTCACTTCCCTAATTAGTAACTGTTTGAATCTGCTCTTTGGAACTCAGGAAGGCCTAGGAAATTAAAGCTTTTTTCTACAAACAAGAGATGGGGGTGTGCACAGAGGGTCTTTTGTATCCAGGAGGGCCCCACAGGTTCCTTTTCATTTTCAATCTCCCATTTTCTTTGGTACTCCCCAATCCTGAGAGGAACAGGTGCAGGAAAAGAAAGGGAATAAAGTTTTGGATAGAGAGGTTAATCATAAACTCAGCAGAGGAACTGGGTTTCAGGGGTACTCTGTTTCATAACTATTTCAATTTTACTTTCTTTAATTTTCTCTCTGTCCCTATTTGTTAGTGCTTCAGCTGTTCACTTGATACCTTGCTCTAGGGTAGGATTTATTATATGAGGTTATTGATTACAGGTATTGCAAAGTGATTCTGACATGAGCTAGTGGAGTTAGGCCAAATTTCACAGGTCAAATACACAGCCCTTCACAGAACTCCTCTCACTTCAGATACTAACCACAAGCTCCAGGGATCCCGGGTTCTATGAACTTCCTACAAGTTTGAGAGTTCTCACTACCCTCTCAGATTTGATAACTTGCTGGAATGAATCATCTCAGAAAAGCATTATAATGACAATTACAGTCTTATTATAAAGAATACAAATTAAGATTAGTGAAATGAAAAGACACATAGTGTGAAACCTGTGAAGGTTCCAAATGCAAAGTTTCTGTGTCCTCAGAATGCCTCACCCTCCTGGCACACTGGCGTGTATTAACAACTTGGAAGTTAAACCAAACTTCCGGTATCCAAAGTTTTTACTGGGGTTTTATTGCATTTATTGCTTGAATCATTGGCCACATAACTGTGCTCAATATATAACCCCCCTTTCCTTTCTGAAGTTTGGGTGGTCGGAATTATGCCACATGGCTCAAAGCCCCAATCCTATAATGATATGGCTGGTCTTTCCAGAATGGCTGTCACCCATTCTGAAACTATCCAGGAATCCAGAATGAGTGTCTTTAGTAGCATAAACATAAGTGTGGTTTGAGGGACCCACCATGAATAACAAAAACATTCTTATCACTAAGGAAATTCCAAAGTGTAGAAGCTCCCATCCAGGAACCGGATACAAAGACCAGACAATTGTTTATTATAAAACAGATTTCATTATTTTTGTTTTCCTTAACATGACACAACATAGTATAGTTATGGAAAATTGCACTTGAATCCAAGATATCTGTGCTGTATTTTAATGTTCTATAAGCTGTTTCACTGTTCTATAGGCAGGCTCTGTAAGCCCAGCTTTATCTACTTAAAATTTAACCCAATAGTTTCAACTTTAAGATGAGGGGAATTGACCTTATCTTAAAAGTCATCCAAATGCCTAGTTCAAATCCTTCCTGCTCCATAAAACTTTTCCTAGTAATGGTACTCAAAATTAATGTTTTTCTTCTTTATTTTACCAGAGTTCTTTATAGCTGGTAAATAATAAATATGCATTAAAAATTACCTATAATTGGGTTAATTATGTGAACGTATATTTTCATTCAGCAATTTGTAAAATTTGAGTAATGTACTACCAATATGTAGCACAATGTTGTGTGTATTAGAGTTATTCAACAAATATTTGATAAATTCGTGGTATGTGCATTTATTCTGGCTCTGAATGCACTACATAAAAAATAAAATTACAATTAAAAATGAATATCTGTACACATACTTATGTTTAAAGAAGAATTTAATATTCAAACAACTGACAAATTTGCAAAAACACTTTACTAATTAATTACTTTTGTTTTATCATGCCTAAGAGTACATAGTCCCAGATAAAGGAAACACAATGTTCACTCAGATAAATACGAGATGACATTGAAGACTCAACAGGTAAGCAAAACATTTAGAGAACAGGATTACAGCAAAAAAAGATTAAATATTTTATAAAAACAACACAAATGTGCACAAAGTATACGGAAATTTTTAAAAGCTTGTATAATCAAATACTTGAATAATGGGAGAGACATATGTTTCAGAATGGAAATGTTAGTATTAAAATATATCAATAGCCCTTAAATATATTCACATATTTATTGAGTGTCCCAGCAAAACCCAATTATAAAATCTTGAAACAGTTATTATAAAAAACACACTTGAAGGAATACAAGGTGAAATTATTCAAGAAAATTTTACAGCAGGAAATAACAAGGAGAACTTCCACTAACAGATATTAAAATGAGGCAATATCATGAAACCATGTGACTGTGATAAGAGTTGTGCATAAATAGAAGCCTGTCTTAGTAGTGTCATCAGCATCATGGTGACATAAGACATCCTCATTTTTGTCTCCCCCTTCAACAAAAAATATTTAGCATCTATCCATGAACAGAGGTGCCTCTGTGGGAGGTATGGGACCTAGCATCATGTGCCAAGGGACCCAGGAGGAGATGTATACACTGTTGCTTTGGGTAATAGGCATACAGACTTCCATACCAACTGTGGAACCTGCAGGAGACTGAATCATTCTGGCCTTTACTGAGCATGGTTCAGCAATGCTTGCAGAATAATGACTTGGGCCATAACCTATGGACAAAAGAGCCTTTGTGGATACTGAGGTTTTCATGAAAGAAGTTCCACCACTCCACGAGAGAAAAAAATTTGTCTGGATTGAGCAAGAGAAAGAGCTTGACTTTGTCAGAATCATTCCTCCCCCAAAGAGGCACAACTTAAGGCTAAACTATACAGTCCATGATTTCTCCCACAGGGGAAAGGGATAGACAGTGACTGAATGCCTCGCTTTCCCAGCTAAGGGAGGGAGGAGATTGGGAGCATGGCATATAAAATTCCCAGAGGGCACTACAGGGTTCCTGCTGACTATGCTCTGGACTCCATCACTAAGTCTGCCCACAAGCTGCAAGGAAACAATACCTACAGATTTCCCAACAGGCCTGTGGTTAAACCCTGAGCACATTATGTGACAAACACACACTTTCCTCCACTCTGTGGATGGCTCCCTGAGCACGCTCCTGAGGGTGTTGGTGAGACTGAGCTCCAGTAGACATGGAAAACAGAAAGCAGATCAGACTCTACAGGAAAGGGAGAAACCACAAATGAACTGCAGCATTACCTTCAGGAAAACAAAAGAGAGGCAACTAGCAGCCATGATGGTGCACTGTAGGATTAAGAGAAGACATAAAAACTTAAGAATTCTTAAAAGAGAGGGAGCAAGGAGCAGGTGTATCCTTGCAAGTTCAGAGAATGCCTTGGAATCTATAGCAGGACTGATGAAAGATATTTTTACCCTGAAGGCAGTTAGTAAAACTTGGAGGAAGTGACTTCTACTTCAAATGTAAAAAAAGCAATGCAAAACTTCAAGAATCATGAAAATTGAAGGAAACATAATAACATCAAAAATTCACAATAATTTTTCAGTAACAGAAAACGAGGACATGGAAATCTATGATTTATCTGACCAATAGATAACCATAGTTTTGATTTAAATTTACCCTCTATAACGCCTTCTACATTAGTTTGCTCAAGCAGCCATAACAAAAACCCCACAGATTGAGTGGCTTAAACAACAGAAATTTATTTCTTACAGTTCTGGAGACTGGAATTCCAAGATCACGGTGTCAGTGAGATTGGTTTCTCCTGAGGCCTCTCTCCTTGGCTTGCAGATGGCCACCTTCTGTGTTCTTTTCATGGCCTGTTCTCTCTAAGTGCCCATCCCTGTACTATCTGTGTGTGTCCTAATCTCTTCTTTTTATGACACCAGTCAGTTTGGATTAGGGCCCATACTAAAGGCCCCATTTCAATTTAATTATCACTTTAAAAGTTCTATATCCAAATGCAGGTACATTCTGATGTACTGAGAGTTAGAGTTTTATCATTAAAATTTGAGGGGACACAATTTAGTCTATAACACCCTCTAATAAAATAGTTTTCTCTCTTTTACACCTTTATGGCCATTTTGTAATTCTATGTCTTCTATCTTATAAGTTCTTGCCTTCCAATGAAAGACTTTTCTAATTGACATTAAATATTTGATCATCATCATAATACATCTTAACCAACCCTTGGAATCTAGTTGCAGATTTCACAGCAGCATACATATTTGTGCTAGCAGCTTTACCCAATAGCTTAAAATTAATCAATACATGTTGACTTCTGAAAGGATAAAACTAGCCTTCACCGACAGTAACATGTTCTTTAACCTTCTTGGAATTACTGTTTTCTTTCAGAAACTCACTGGGATTTTTAATGACATCCTTCGATCAAAAGTAGAAGTTAACACTCCATTTCAACCATAAGTGGCTTTCTATTCCTGCGCATGAATTGAAAAGCAGATATACAGTGACAAATCAATGACACATTTTGAAAGAAGTGATATTAGTCACCAACCATGATACACAATTTTGATTTATATAGTAATTTTTGGCCTGAAGAATCAGAAGTAAAGTTTGTGTTTTATGCAATTACTCATGGCTAATATATCATGGTAACTGAAATTTGAATTATATTTTTGTAAGGGGGGATGCTAGTGTTTAAGTGAACCTGTTAACTGGAATCTGTTCATATTGAAACAGTGCAAAGCAAGGACTAAGTAAAGGTATAGCTACACCTGGTTCTAGTTACCTTCACCTAGCAAAAACATCTGGGGAGGAGTTTAAGAAATGTTTGTGGGGGGACCTTGAAGATGGCGGAAGAGTAAGATGCGGAGATCGCCTTCCTCCCCACGGATACACCAGAAATACATCCACACGTGGAACAACTCCTACAGAACTCCTACTGAAGGCTGGCAGACGACCTCAGACCTACCAAAAGGCAAGAAACTCCCCACGTAACTGGGTAGGGCAAAAGAAAAAACAGAGACAAAAGAATAAGGACGGCACCTGCACCAGTGGGAGGGAGCTGTGAAGGAGGAAAAGTTTCCACACACTAGGAAGCCCCTCCGCGGGCGGAGACTGCGGGAGGCAGAGGGGGGAGTTTCGGGACCGCGGAGTAGTGCACAGCGACGGGTGCGGAGGGCAAAGCGGGGAGATTCCTGCACAGACGATCGGTGCTGACCGGCACTCACCAGCCCAAGTGGCTTGTCTGCTCACCCGCCGGGGCGGGCGGGGCTGCGAGCTGAGGCTCGGGTTTTGGTTTTGGACGGAGCTCAGGGAGAGGACTGGGGTTGGCAGCTTGAACATAGCCTGAAGGGGTTAGTGCACCACGACTAGCCGGGAGGGAGTTCGGGGAAAAGCCTGCACCGGCCGAAGAGGCAAGAGACTTTTTCTTCCCTCTTTGTCTCCTGGTGCGCGAGGAGAGGGGTTTAAGAGCGCTGCTTAAAGGAACTCCAGAGACGGGCGCGAGCCGCGGCTAAAAGCGCGAACCCCAGAGACGGGCGCGAGCCGCGGCTGAGGGCGCGAGCCCCCGAGACGGGCGCGAGCCGCGGCTGAAAGCGCAAACCCCAGAGACGGGCGCGAGCCGCGGCTGAAAGCGCAAACCCCAGAGACGGGCGGGAGACGCTAAGGCTGCTGCTGCCGCCACCAAGGGGCCTGTGTGCGAGCACAGGTCACTCTCCACACCCCTCTTCCGTGGAGCCTGTGCAGCCCGCCACTGCCAGGTTCCCGGGATCCAGGGACAACTTCCCCGGGACAGCGCACGGCGGGCCTCAGGCTGGTGCAACGTCACGCCGGCCTCTGCCGCAACGTCACGCTGCCTCTGCCGCCGCAGGCCGGCCCCGCACGCAGTGCCCCTCCTTCCCCCATCCCCCAACCCCCGGCCTGAGTGAGCCGGAGGCCCCGAATCAGCAGCTCCTTTAACCCCGTCCTGTCTGAGCGAAAAAACAGACGCCCTCCAGCGACCTACACGCAGAGGCAGGGCCAAATCCAAAGCTGAGCTCCTGTGAGCTGTGAAAACAAAGAAGAGAAAGGGAAATCTCTCCCAGCAGCCACAGAAGCAGCGGATTAAAGCTCCACAATCAACTTGATATACCCTGCATCTGTGGAATACCTGAATAGACAAGGAATGATCCCAAATTGAAGAGGTGGAATTTAGGAGCGAAATCTATGATTTTTTTCCCTTTTCCTCTTTTTGTGAAGGTGTACGTGTATGCTCCTGTGTGACATCTAGTCTGTATACTCTAGCTTCCACCATTTGTCCTAGGGCTCTATCCGTCCATGACTTTTTTTTAAAAATTCTTTTTCTTAATAATTAAGTTTAATTGTAATAACTTTATTATACTTTACCTTCGTTCTTTCTTTCTTCCCTTCCTTCCCTCCCTCCTTTAGACAACGAATCACCCCAAATTGAGGAGGTGGTCTCAGGGAGCAGGATTTATGATTTTTCCCCCTTTACCTCTTTTTGTGAAGGTGTATGTGTATGCTTCTGTGTAAGATTTTCTCTGTATAGCTTTGCTTCCAACATTTGTCCTAAGGTTCTATCCGTCCCTTTTTTTTTTTCTAAATATTGTTTAATTCAATAACTATATTATACTTTATTTTATTTTTACTGTATCATCTTTCTTTCTGTCTTTTTTTCCTTCTTTCCCTCCTTCCTTCCTTCCTCCCTCCCTCCCTCCCTCCTTTCTTTCCTTCTTTGCTTCTTTCTTCCTTCCTTCCTTTCCTCCTTTCCTTCTTTCTTTCCTCATACCTCTACTAATTCTCTCTACTTTTTCTCCCTTTTATTCTGAGCCGTGTGGATGAAAGGCTCGTGGTGCTCCAGCCAGGAGTCAGGGCTCTGCCTCTGAGGTAGGAGAGCCAACTTCAGGTCACTGGTCAACAAGAGACCTCCCAGCTCCACATAATATTAAACAGCGGAAATCTCCCAGAGACCTCCATCTTAACACCAGCACCCAGCTTCACTCAACGACCAGCAAGCCACAGTGCTGGACAACCTATGCCAAACAACTAGCAAAACAGGAACACAACCCCACCCATTAGCAGAGAGGCTGCGTAAAATCATAATAAGGCCACAGACACCCCAAAACACACCACCAGACGTGAACCTGCCCACTAGAGAGACAAGATCCAGCCTCATCCAGCACAACACAGGCACTAGTCCCCTCCACCAGGAAGCCTACACAACCCACTGAAACAACCTTAGCCACTGGAGACAGACGTCAAAAACAACGGGAACTACGAACCTGCAGCCTGCAAAAAGGAGACCCCAAACACAGTAAGATAAGCAAAATGAGAAGACAGAAAAACACACAGCAGATGAAGGAGCAAAATAAAAACCCACCAGACCTAACAAATGAAGAGGAAATAGGCAATCTACCTGAAAAAGAATTCAGAATAATGATAGTAAGGATGATCCGAAATCTTGGAAGTAGAATGGACAAAATGCAAGAAACAGTTAACAAGGACCTACAAGAACTAAAGATGAAACAAGCAACGATGAACAATGCAATAAATGAAATTAAAAGTACTCTAGATAGGATCAATAGCAGAATAACTGAGGCAGAAGAACGGATAAGTGACCTGGAAGATAAAGTAGTGGAAATAACTACTGCAGAGCAGAATAAAGAAAAAAGAATGAAAAGAACTGAGGACAGTCTCAGAGACCTCTGGGACAACATGAAACGCACCAACATTCGAATTATAGGGGTTCCAGAAGAAGAAGAAAGAAAGGGACTGAGAAAATATTTGAAGAGATTATAGTTGAAAACTTCCCTAATATGGGAAAGGAAATAGTTAATCAAGTCCAGGAAGCACAGAGGGTCCCATACAGGATAAATACAAGGAGAAACACGCCAAGACACATATTAATCAAACTGTCAAAAATTAAATACAAAGAAAGTATATTAAAAGCAGCAAGGGAAAAACAACAAATAACACACAAGGGAATCCCCATAAGGTTAACAGCTGATCTCTCAGCAGAAACCCTACAAGCCAGAAGGGAGTGGCAGGACATACTGAAAGTGATGAAGGAGAATAGCCTGAAACCAAGACTACTCTACCCAGCAAGGATCTCATTCACATTTGATGGAGAAATTAAAACCTTTACAGACAAGCAAAAGCTGAGAGAGTTCAGCACCACCAAACCAGCTTTACAACAAATGCTAAAGGAACTTCTCTAGACGCGAAACACAAGAGAAGGAAATGACCTATAGTAGCGAACCCAAAACAATATATAAAATGGAAATAGGAACATACATATCAATGATTACCTTAAATGTAAATGGACTAAATGCTCCCACCAAAAGACACAGATTGGCTGAATGGATACAAAAACAAGACCCTTATATATGCTGTCTACAAGAGACCCACTTCAGAACTAGAGACACATACAGACTGAAAGTAAGGGGATGGAAAAAGATATTCCATGCAAATGGAAACCAAAAGAAAGCTGGAGTAGCAATTCTCATATAAGACAAAATAGACTTTAAAATAAGCACTATTAAAAGGGACAAAGAAGGACACTACATAATGATCAAGGGATCGATCCAAGAAGAAGATATAACAATTGTAAATATTTATGCACCCAACATAGGAGCCCCTCAATACATAAGGCAAATACTAACAACCATAAAAGGGGAGATCAACAGTAACACATTCATAGTAGGGGACTTTAACACCCCACTTTCACCCATGGACAGATCATCCAAAATGAAAATAAATAAGGAAACACAAGCTTTAAATGATACATTAAACAAGATGGACTTAATTGATATTTATAGGACACTCCATCCAAAAACAACAGAATACACATTTTTCTCAAGTGCTCATGGAACATTCTCCAGGATAGATCATATCTTGGGTCACAAATCAAGCCTTGGTAAATTTAAGAAAATTGAAATTGTATCAAGTATCTTTTCCGACCACAACGCCATGAGACTAGATATCAATTACAGGAAAAGATCTGTAAAAAATACAAACACATGGAGGCTAAACAATACACTACTTAATAATGAAGTGATCACTGAAGAAATCAAAGAGGAAATAAAAAAATACCTAGAAACAAATGACAATGGAGACACAACGACCCAAAACCTATGGGATGCAGCAAAAGCAGTTCTAAGGGGGAAGTTTATAGCAATACAAGCCCACCTTAAGAAGCAGGAAACATCTCGAATAAACAACCTAACCTTGCACCTCAAGCAATTAGAGAAAGAAGAACAAAAAAACCCCAAAGCTAGCAGAAGGAAAGAAATCATAAAAATCAGAACAGAAATAAATGAAAAAGAAATGAAGGAAACAATAGCAAAGATCAATAAAACTAAAAGCTGGTTCTTTGAGAAGATAAACAAAATAGATAAACCACTAGCCAGACTCATCAAGAAAAAAAGGGAGAAGACTCAAATCAATAGAATTAGAAATGAAAAAGGAGAAGTAACAACTGACACTGCAGAAATAAAAAAAATCATGAGAGATTACTACAAGCAACTCTATGCCAATAAAATGGACAATCTGGAATAAATGGACAAATTCTTAGAAATGCACAACCTGCCAAGACTGAATCAGGAAGAAATAGAAAATATGAACAGACCAATCACAAGCACTGAAATTGAAACTGTGATTAAAAACCTTCCAACAAACAAAAGCCCAGGACCAGATGGCTTCACAGGTGAATTCTATCAAACGTTTAGAGAAGAGCTAACACCTATCCTTCTCAAACTCTTCCAAAATATAGCAGAGGGAGGAACACTCCCAAATTCCTTCTACGAAGCCACCATCACCTTGATACCAAAACCAGACAAGGATGTCACAAAGAAAGAAAACTACAGGCCAATATCACTGATGAACATAGATGCAAAAATCCTCAACAAAATACTAGCAAACAGAATCCAACAGCACATTAAAAGGATCATACACCATGATCAAGTGGGGTTTATTCCAGGAATGCAAGGATTCTTCAATATACGCAAATCTATCAATGTGATAAACCATATTAACAAATTGAAGGAGAAAAACCATATGATCATCTCAATAGATGCAGAGAAAGCTTTCGACAAAATTCAACACCCATTTATGATAAAAACCCTCCAGAAAGTAGGCATAGAGGGAACTTTCCTAAACATAATAAAAGCCATATATGACAAGCCCACAGCAAACTTCATCCTCAATGGTGAAAAACTGAAAGCATTTCCACTAAGATCAGGAACAAGACAAGGTTGCCCACTCTCACCACTCTTATTCAACATAGTTTTGGAAGTTTTAGCCACAGCAATCAGAGAAGAAAAGGAAATAAAAGGAATCCAAATCGGAAAAGAAGAAGTAAAGCTGTCACTGTTTGCAGATGACATGATACTATACATAGAGAATCCTAAAGATACTACCAGAAAACTACTAGAGCTAATCAATGAATTTGGTAAAGTAGCAGGATACAAAATTAATGCACAGAAATCTCTGGCATTCCTATATACTAATGATGAAAAATCTGAAAGTGAAATCAAGAAAACACTCCCATTTACCATTGCAACAAAAAGAATAAAATATCTAGGAATAAACCTACCTAAGGAGACGAAAGACCTGTATGCAGAAAATTATAAGACACTGATGAAAGAAATTAAAGATGATACAAATAGATGGAGGGATATACCATGTTCTTGGATGGGAAGAATCAACATTGTGAAAATGACTCTACTACCCAAAGCAATCTACAGATTCAATGCAATCCCTATCAAACTACCACTGGCATTTTTCACAGAACTAGAACAAAAAATTTCACAATTTGTATGGAAACACAAAAGACCCCGAATAGCCAAAGCAATCTTGAGGACGAAAAAAGGAGCTGGAGGAATAAGGCTCCCTGACTTCAGACTATATTACAAAGCAACAGTAATCAAGACAATATGGTACTGGCACAAAAACAGAAAGATAGATCAGTGGAACAGGATAGAAAGCCCAGAGATAAACCCACGCACATATGGACACCTTATCTTTGATAAAGGAGGCAGGAATGTACAGTGGAGAAAGGACAGCCTCTTCAATAAATGGTGCTGGGAAAAGTGGACAGGTACATGTAAAAGTATGAGATTAGATCACTCCCTAACACCATACACAAAAATAAGCTCAAAATGGATTAAAGACCTAAATGTAAGGCCAGAAACTATCAAACTCTTAGAAGAAAACATAGGAAGAACACTCTATGACATAAATCACAGCAAGATCCTTTCTGACCCACCTCCTAGAGTAATGGAAATAAAAACAAAAATAAACAAATGGGACCTAATGAAACTTCAAAGCTTTTGCACAGCAAAGGAAACCATAACCAAGACCAAAAGACAACCCTCAGAATGGGAGAAAACATTTGCAAATGAAGCAACTGACCAAGGATTAATCTCCAAAATTTACAAGCAGCTCATGCAGCTCAATAACAAAAAAACAAACAACCCCATCCAAAAATGGGCAGAAGACCTAAACAGACATTTCTCCAAAGAAGATATACAGAATGCCAACAAACACATGAAAGAATGCTCAACATCATTAATCATTAGAGAAATGCAAATCAAAACTACGAGATATCATCTCACACCAGTCAGAATGGACATCATCAAAAAATCTAGAAACAATAAATGCTGGAGAGGGTGTGGAGAAAAGGGGACACTCTTGCACTGCTGGTGGGAATGTGAATTGGTTCAGCCACTGTGGAGAACAGTATGGAGGTTCCTTAAAAAACTACAAATAGAATTACCATATGACCCAGCAATCCCACTACTTGGCATATACCCTGAGAAAACCAAAATTCAAAAAGAGTCATGTACCAAAATGTTCATTGCAGCTCTATTTACAATAGCCAGGACATGGAAACAACCTAAGCGCCCATCATCGGATGAATGGATAAAGAAGATGTGGCACATATACACAATGGAATATTACTCAGCCTTAAAAAGAAATGAAATTGAGCTATTTGTAATGAGATGGATAGACCTAGAATCTGTCATACAGAGTGAAGTAAGTCAGAAAGAAAAAGACAAATACCGTATGCTAACACATATATATGGAATTTAAGGGAAAAAAATGTCATGAAGAACCTAGGGGTAAGATAGGAATAAAGACGCAGACCTACTGGAGAACGGACTTAAGGATATGGGGAGGGGGAAGGGTGAGTTTTGACAGGGCGAGAGAGAGTCATGGACATATACACACTAACAAACGTAGTAAGGTAGATAGCTGGGGGGAAGCAGCCGCAAGGCACAGGGATATTAGCTCGGTGCTTTGTGACAGCCTGGAAGGGTGGGATGGGGAGAGTGGGAGGGAGGGAGACGCAAGAGGGAAGACATATGGGAACATATGTATATGTATAGCTGATTCACTTTGTTGTAAAGCAGAAACTAACACACCATTGTAAAGCAATTATACCCCAATAAAGATGTTTAAAAAAAAAAAAAAGAAATGTTTGTGACACAAAGAAAAAGATTTGATGGAGAATCTGAAATATATACTATAATAGCTAGAGTGATACTAATTATCATAAAAGTCCACCACATTTCAGTGTATTAACAAAATAGAAATTAATTTATTACTTGTATAACAGTCCGATGCTGGTATTACTGATTGTGGGGAGGGGTTCCATTCTTCATGTGGCTATTCTAGACCTTGGTTTATGGAGGATCTTTCATCTTTAGCGAAGAGTTTTCAAGGTTGCCCTATGAGTAGAAATCCAACCGTCAAAGGAGAAAAGTATTCTCACATGGGGTGATTGAATGGGTCAGGCATAGAAGAGACACACATCACTTCCCCTCACATTCTATTTGTTAGAACAAAAATACATGTCCAAATATAACTGCAAGGCAAACTGGAAAACATAGTCCCTGGCTGAAAAACTACTTCCTAGCAACAATTTTACACTATGGAAGGAAAAACATGAATTTTAGAGAATATCAAATATCCTCTGACACATTTATAAAAAGGTTAATTTAACTTGAATGTTCAAAAAGGCTTTTGGGCATTGCCTATATATTATCCCCAGGTTAATTTGGTCCTCTCAGTGTAGGAAATACATTATATACTAGCATATTTGATTTTTTTTTTTTTTCTGTTCGTCTTGTGGCTATGCTACATGGATGCAGCCATGGACTAAAAAAAACTTTGGTAGTCTATCTCCTAGCAAGTTGTCTAAGTTTGTGTAGCATACAATTGGGACCACATAGAAGAGGAGAATATTGGGAATTAAATTAAATTAAAATAATAAACAACAAATAAAAAAGGTGTATAGGGTATGCAAATATAAGCTCCTGAAGAAGAAATACAGGAAGCAAGTATATATAGGAAGAAAATATTCAACCTCATTAATAAAGAAATAAACATTAAATTGAGATATCATTTTAGTAAATTAGAAAAAATAAAGATCTAAAAATAATAATGTCCAATATATGTTAATGTCTTCCTGAAATTAGATTTTTAAAAGTTACTTTGAATGAGCCTATAATTTGATACAGCTTTTTTGAGAAATAATTTATCAATATAAACAATCTTAAGATGGTGGTTTCCTTGGCTCAGTAATTTTACTGTTATTGATGTTAATTAATGAAATGATTGAGAATATAACCTAAGTATCCAACATTAAGGCAGTAATTAAAACAATAAGGTATATATTTTATCAAATCACTACTGTACAGTCTTCAACCTTTCAAAACATATTTCATAACACTGAAGTGTTCATGGTAATATTTAGTTGAGTAACTAAGATACAGAATTATATATATTCTGTAATACCAATTAAAATTAAAAATAGGGCTTCCCTGGTGGCGCAGTGGTTGAGAGTCCGCCTGTCAATGCAGGGGGCACGGGTTCATGCCCCAGTCCAGGAGGATCCCACATTCCGCGGAGTGGCTGGGCCTGTGAGCCATGGCCACTGAGCCTGCGCGTATGGAGCCTGTGCTCTGCAATGGGAGAGGCCACAACAGTGAGAGGCCCGCATACCACAAAAAAAAAAAAAAAAGAAAAAGAAAGAGGCCAAAATTTAAACTGAAACAAAATATTAACTGTTAGTATACTGGAGTGAC